>NW_023425595.1:59615651-60103151 GCF_014108245.1 Pipistrellus kuhlii | reverse complement strand
AAGGGTAAGAGTTCTTGTTTTTTTTCTCTCTTTGCTTTGCTTGTTTTTTACAACTGCATAATATTCCATTGTGTAAATGTACCATATCTTTTTTTATCCATTCACCTACTGACGGACACTTGTGCTGTTTTCATTACTGACAGATCTCAGAGAGGAGTAGGGTGGGGATATTAGAAGAGATTAACTAAATTAGAAGAGATTAACTAAAGAACATACATTCATATATGTGTGGCCCATTGACAGAGACAATGGTGTTGTGAAGGCTGGTGGAGTGGGGGTCAGGGAACTGTGGGTAGAAATGGTTGTAAGGAGGCCAGAAGGGCAAATAAGAGAAACAGCAACAATAGTGTCAACAACAAAATAACAATAATTTTTAGAATATCTGATCCTTTTTAAATTTAGAGCCAGGATTATTTCCCTGGATGTAGAGATCCCCTTAAAACAAATATGGGTGTGTCACAGCATTTTAAATGGCCAAATCAAGCATGAGAATGTGTACAGGTATGTGCAGTGACTAGATAATATATTACAAATTATTAGTAATGAATTCTAGGAGGAAAGCAGATTCATTAGCAGTACAAGAAAAAATCAGATTTGAGAGACATTGGGGAACAGAAAAATTGATTGCCAATTGAGAGACATTTTGAGAACTGAAATAATCAAATACAACTCTGATTTTGCTATTGGGGTAAATGTTTAGATAATATCATTTAATAAAATGGGGAACTTAGGGAGAAGAGATATTTGGGGGACTAGGTGATGAGTTTGCCTTGGGATATGTTAAAGGCAAACGTTAAAAAGAGATATCTAATAGGACAATATAAATCAGAGGGTCTGTAGCTGTGCTATCAAAATATAGAAGTTACTAGGTATATGTGGCAATTGAAATTGAAATTAATTAGCTTTAAATAAAATTAATAATTCAATTTATCACATAAACCACTTTTCAAGTACAAATATTGGAGAGACAGGAGATAAATGATGGGTGAACGCCTGAAGGAGGTATAAGAATTTGAATCAAAAGTGCAGGTAGAGCCCTAACCAATCTGGCTCATTGGAGAGAGTGTTGGCCTGCAAACTGAAGGGTCCCAAGTTCAATTCCAGTCAAGGGCGTGTACCTTGGTTGCTGGCATATCCCCAGTAGGGGGTGTGCAGGAGATAGCTGATTGATGTTTTTCTCCTACTGATGTTTCTAATTCTCTATTCCTCTCCCTTCCTCTCTGTAAAAAAATAAAATTAAATTAAAATTTAAAAAATCAATAAAATATATATATTTTTTAAAGTACAGGTAAAAGTGAACAATTTTTTTTGAGGTTAGAGACATGAAAATTTGAAGGGTGGTAGGGAAGAAGTTCAAGATTTAGATGACTTGAATTTCTGATGCATTTAGTGAATAGTCAAACATGGTGATTAAAATTTCAAAGACAAAAAAAGCCTTTAGTTGTCCATTTAAGATAGGTCTAACAGTTCAGCATGAAGTCATCAGATCTCTAACAATGGGCATAAATGTTAAGGACATCTCTGTAATACCTGAATGCCATTGCTCTCTCTCTCCACTAGCAAAGACATGACCTCATTAACATGTAGCAGCGGCTTCTCTCAGGGATTCAAGAAGCACAGACCAAAGAAAAAGTTACATCTCCACACTTTCAAAAAAGAAAACTAAAATAAGTGAAACCACTCAGAGATAGTGTATAAGCATGTGAGGTATGGCTATGAAGAGATCCTCCAAATGCAACAGCTGCCTGATTACAAATAATGAGCCTAAGTATTGTAGCTATTCTTCATGTGTAGCGAAGTTAAATAAGAAAACAGAATTGCCTATGAGGAATTTGTCAGGCAAGAAGTGCTAACCTCCACAGCCAGTAAGTAATACAAAGTTCATTCTGGAAATCTGAATCATTATATTCTTTACTGCCAGAAATTGGGTTTCCACCCTTGTCACTCAATTGATGCTGCAGCTCTAAAGGTCACCAGTGACATACTAAAGGTCAAATTCAGTAGCTTTTCCTCATTTTTCGTTTTTCAAACTTATTTTTTATGTTTTGTGACCCTAGACACTATTAAGTGCCTGCCCTCTTTTGAAATCTGTCTGTTAGTTTCTATTAGGCTCTGCAACCCTGTTTCCTGACAGTTCTGTTCTTTGATTTTTCTTTTTTTGTAATTGTGTACTTCTCCAAGGACAGAGCTACCCTTCTATCTTTTTCTCAGACAAGGCTAAGTATGGAACAGAGCAGGGAGTAGACAGGACTAGTTATTGCTGATGGGCCAAGAGCAAAGATGGAATTGAACTAAAACATTCAGGAAGAACAGCAGCATGGGGTCCTGATAGACAACAGGACAAGTCATATTAAGATTAGCAGTTTTTGAAAATGGGCAGATTGTAAATATCTTAGGCCTTGAATCCTAGCTTCTGTGGCAAGTATTTAACTTTGTCACTGTAGCATAAAAGCAGCCATAGGTATTTCATTCATGTTGTATTTCAATAAAACTTAATCTATAAAAGTAGGCAGCAAATTGTGTGCTGAACTTTACTGAACACTGGAGGCCAGTGAGGAGGAAAAATTAAACCCAAGGCCTTGACCATAGGTCAAGTGAATCCTGACCTAGCCTCCATCACTCCAGTTGAGCCTTCACAACCAATTGCATGGAGCACATCTCAATGATATATGCTCAAATAATGTTTAGTGAATAGAGGAGTTGGCTGCCAGTTTCCTATCAAAACGTTCAAAGACCTTCAAATTCTGTAACCATCAATCTGGCTCTCAAAAAATTGGGAGATAGTTCTAGAGTAAAATAGAATTTGTAGTTTGAGCTGGTACTTTCAGACATCCCTACAGCCCTCTTAATTTAGAGACCATTTTTCATCAGTTTCTAATCTTCCTCATAATAAGTACATAAATATTTGCTATTTTATATAGTCAAATGATCTTGCCCTAGCTGGTTTGGCTCAGTTGATGGAGCTTCAGCCTGTAGACTGAGGGGTCTTAGGTTTGATTCTGGTCAAGGGCACATGCTTGGATTGCAGATTTGATCCCCATTAGGGGAAGGGGTATGCAGGAGGCAGCAGATTGATGATTCTCTCTCATCATTAATGTTTCTATCTCTCTCTTCCTCTCTGAAATCAATAAAAATATATGTTTTGAAAAATTGTCTTTGGTTTTCACATTTCTTCTGTTATTGCAACAAAAATAAGGAAAAAGTGTAGAAATTTAAAATGAAATACAAAAAAGTACATGTAAAAAATTAAAATTGTCCATAATGTTGTCAACCAAAACCTCCAAAAAATACATACATAGCATGCCTGGCCTGCCACACTGCCTTGACATGGGGTGCACTTGGCCCACAACTATGAACTAATACCTCCAGATGCATGGACCTGCCATCTGACCCATTGTGCCTGATCTAGTGCCCTTGGATGATCTATACTGCCAACTTTTAATTGGGCCCCACAGCCATGACATGATGCCCTCCAGACACATTGACCTGCCCTTGTGACCTGGTCTGCCTTACCCACTCGGGACTACTGGACTTCTAAAATGGGGAGACAAAGAAACAATGCCCAAGTGAAAGAAAAGGAGAAATCTCAAGAAAAGGAAATAAATAAAATGGAGGCAAGCAGAGGATCCAAGATGGCTGCACAGGTAAACAAACACCTAACTGCAGGCAGCCTCACACAACAATTTCAATAAAATACAACTAAAATACAAAATGGACATTACCCAGAACTACAGGAAAGTCAACTGACTGGAAATTCTACAACAAGAAGAAAAGAGAAAACCAGAAGGAAAAGCAGAGGAGCTGTAAAAGCCTAAGGTATGGAGACATGTTGCGCGTGGAGAGGACGGAGCTGGAGAGGAGGGGCGGCTGAGTGCCTGGCTGGCATTCTCTAGCGGGAAGAAGATAAAAGCTCTGGACTGTGCTGGGCCCCAGTTCCGACTGCAGTGAGTCCCAGTTCTGGGCCAGACCCCAGGGACCCAGGCTCATACAGAGGGAGCCTGGGCTGTAAGGAGGAAACCTGGGGGAGCAGCGAAAGGAGGTCCCAGAGACACGCACATTGTGCTCAGAGAACGGACAGTTGACTGTACCTCTGATTGCCCTAGTGGGAAGGAGACAAAAGCTCCAGACTGCTCTGAACTCTACTTCCAACTCCACTTCCAACTGAACTGAACCCCAGTTCCGGGCTCATTGGGAGAGAGCCTAGACTGTTCGGTGGCGGGCAAAACTAGAGGGCGCCTTTCTCTCAAAGGTGCTTGCAATGAGTACTGGGGACACTGAGGGATACTGAGACTCAGGAGCCTCATAGGGTGTGGCTGACGGAAGCCAAGGCTGTAGGCTCCACCCTGAAACTCCTCCCCATCCAAGCTGAACACAGAGACTTTTAAGGCTACCAACTCAAGGAAGCTGTGAAAATGTCGAGACAAGGAAACAGATCACAAACGAAAGAAATAGAGGACAAAAAGTGACTGGATATAGAGTTCAAAACCAAGCTTATAAGGTTTTTCAAGAATTTACTAAAAAAGAATTTACCTATGAGGATATGAAAAGGGATCAACTAGAAATAATAAGGGACCAACAAGAAATAATAAGGGATCAACAAGAAATAAAGAATACATTGTCTGAAATAAAAAATATACAGAGTCCTAAAAACAGAATGGAAGATTGCAAGACTCAAGTCAAAGATTTGGAACATAAAGAGCCAGAAGACACTCCTCCACAGAAGCTAGAAGGCAAGAGAATCCAGAAAATTGAAGATAATGTAAGAAACCTCTGGGACAACTTCAAGCGAATCAACATCAGAATTATGGGGGTCCCAGAAGAAGAGAGAGAGCAAGATACTGAAAACATACTGAAAGAAATAGTGACAGAAAACTTCCTCCACCTGGTGAAAGAATTAGACTTACAAGTTCAGGAAGCACACAGAACCCCAAACAAAAGGAATCCAAAGAGGACCACACCAAGACAAATCATAATTAAAATTCCAAGAGCAAAAGACAAAGAAGAATATTAAAAGCAGCAAGAGCAAAGAAGGTAGTTACCTATAAAGGAGCACCTATACAACTGTCAGCTGATTTCTCAACAGAAACCATGCAGGCCAGACGGGAATGGCAAGAAATATTCAAGGTGATGAATAGTAAGAACCTACAGCCAAAGATAATCTACCCAGCAAAGCTATCACTCAGAATCAAAGGCCAGATAAAGAGCTTCACTAATAAAAAAAAAGCTAAAGGAATTCATCACCACCAAACCAGAATTATATGAATTGCTAAAGGGGGTTCTTTCAGAAGAGAAAGAAAATAAAGATAAAAATTATGAACAACAAATACGTAACTATCAACATGTGAATCTAAAAACCAAGGAAATTTTTTTTTTAAATCTGATGAACAATATTAACTGGTGAATATAATAGAATCAGAGGTATGGAAGGGAAATGAACTGACGATTCTCTAGGAAAAGGGGAGTGGGGGGTGCGAGAAGAGACTGAACATAAACTGTACACCTATGGATGAGGACAATAGGGGTTAGGAAAGGGCAGAGGGTGGGGTAGGAACCTGGTGGAGGGGAGCAATGGAGGGGGGGGAAATGAGGAACATTTGTAATAATATGAACAATAAAGATTTATTAAAAATTAAAAAAAAATGGAAGCAAGCAGTTTGTCAGATAGTGAATTCAAAGTAATGGTTATGAGGTTGCTCGAACAACTCAATAAGAACTTAAGAAGTACACAAACTGAAAAAAAAGGTGAAACCATGAATAAGAATCAATCAGAAATGAAAAATGACATACCTGAAATAAAAAATACTCTGGAAAGAATCAATAGTAGCCTAGAAGAAGCTGATAACTGAATCAGTGAGTTAGAAGACATGGTAGAAAAAGAAAACAAAATACCCAATCAGAACAACATTTGGAAAAAAATAAATAAAAAGCAGGAGAGTTTAAGGGAGCTTTGGGAAACCATGAAATGTAACAACATCCAAATCATAATGACTCCATAAGGAGAAGAATCTTAGCAAGGAATAGAGAATGTGTTTTAAGAGATAATGACAGAAAATGTACCTTACCTGGTTAGGAAAAAAAGAGAAAAAAAATACAAGTCCAGGAAATACAGAGAATACCAATCAAGATAAACTAAAAAAGACCCAAACCAAGACACATAATAACTAAAATGGGAAATGTTAAAGACAAAAAACAAATCTGAAAGGGAACAAGAGAAAGACAGAATGTTACCAAAAAGGGAGTTCCCACTAGACCCGTGGTCGACCAACTGAGCTCGCGAGCCACATGCGGCTCTTTGGCCCCTTGAGTGTGGCTCTTCCACAAAATACCATGACCTGGGTGAGTCTATTTTGAAGAAGTGTCATTAGAAGAAGTTTAAGTTTTAAAAATTTGGCTCTCAAAAGAAATTTCAGTCATTGTACTGTTGATATTTGGCTCTGTTGACTAATGAGTTTGCCAACCACTGCACTAGATTGTCAGCTGATTTCTTAATAGTAACCCTTCTGGCCAGAAGGGAGCGGCATGAAGTATAAAATGTAATGCAATGCAAAGAACTGAATCCAACTTAATACAATATCCAATAAGGTTATCATTAAAAATTAAAGGCAAAATAAAAATATTCACAGATTTTCACAGGTTAAAAAAAAAAAAAAAAAAAAGGCTAAAGGAGTTTATTACTACCAATCCAGCACTGCTAGAATATTAAAGGAACTGCTGTAAGAAGAAGAAATAGAAAGAAAGGGAGGAACCCAGGCATAAATTATGAAAATGGCAGCAAATAGTACTATCAACAATAACTTAAATGTAAATGGCTTACATGCTCCAATTAAAAGACATAGGGGTAGTGAAATGGTTAAGAAAACATGACTCATATATGCTGTCTGCAAGAAACGCACATCAGAACTAGACTCACACAGGATAAAAATGAAGGGATAGAAAAAAATTCCCATGCAAATGGGAAGGAATAAAAGTCTGGAGTAGCAATACTCATATCTAACAAAGTAGACTTTAAAATAAAGGCCATAACAAGAGACAATGAAGGCCATTTCAGAATATTAGAAGAGTATATACAAGGTGATATAATCCTGGTAAACATAGGAGCAGTCAAATATATAAATTTATATGGAACCACAAAGGAGCCCAGATAGTTACAGCAGTCTTGAAAAAGAAGAACAAAGTTTGAGGGATCACAATGCCAGATATCAAGTTATGCTACAAAGCCACTGTATTCAAAATAGCCTGATACTGGTACAAAACAAGCATATAGATCAATGGAATAGAATAGGGAGGGAATCCAAAAATCCACCCAAGCCATATATTCAATTAATATTCAACAAAGTAGGCAGAGCATGCAATGGAGTAAAGACTTTCTCTTCAATAAATGGTGATAAGAAAATTGGGCAGGTTCATGAAAAAAAAAAAAAAAAAAAAGGAAACTAGACCACCAACTTGCACCATACACAAAAATAAACTCAAAATGGATAAAAGACTAAATTGTAAGCTGTGAAACCATAAAAATCCTAGAAGAAAACATAAGAAACAAAATCTCACCTAGCAGAATTTTATCCAATACATTGCCTAGGGCCAGAAGAATAAAAGGAAAAATAACAAATGGGACTACATCAAAATTAAAAGCTTCTGCACAACAAAAGAAACCAAATGAAAAGAGTACCCATGGGAGAACGTATTTGCTAATGATACATCTGATGAGGGATTAATTTCCAAAATGTAAAGTACTCATGTAATTCAACAAAAGGAAGAAAAACAATCCAATTAATAAATGGGCAGAGGACCTGAATAGACACTTCTCCAAAGAGGACATACAAATGGCCAAGAGACAAATGAAAAAACATTCAGTCACTAATCATCAGAGAGATGCAAAATAAAATGACAATGAGATACCTAACACCTGCCAGAATGGCTACCATCAATAATCAACCAACAACAAGTGCTGGAGAGAATGTGGAGGAAAGGGAACCCAGGGCACTGATGATGGGAATGCACACTGGTGCAGCCATTAATGAAACACTGTAGAGTTTCCTAAAAAATATATATGAATGTAGCTGCCATTTGACCCAGTGATCCTACTTCTGGAAATAATAGTATATCCTCAAAGTCCCAAAACACCAATCAGAAGGAATATATGTACCCCTATGTTCATAGCAGCTCTATTTATAGAAGCCAAGATCTGGCAACAGCCTGAGGTGCCCATTAGTAAGTAAGTAGATAAAAAAGCTGCAGTGGAATACTTTGTTGCTGTAAAAAATAGAAGGATCTCTTACCCTTTGAGATAGCGTGAAAGGGCCTGGAGATTATTATGCTAAGTGAAATAAGTCAGTGGGAGAAAGACAAATATCACATGATTTCACTAATACGTTGAATCTGAGGAGCACAATAAACTTATGACTGAAATAGAACCAGAGTCATGGAAACACGGGACAGACTAAGGAATTTTAGAGGGAAGAGAGCTGGGTGGGGGAGTGAAGAGATTAACCAAAGAATTTATATGCATAAATGCATTGACTATGAATACAGAAAACAGAGTGGGGAAAGCCTGGGAGGGATGAGAATGGGGTGGTGGGAGTGAGGTGGAAAAAAGGTAGTACATTTGTGACACTCTCAATAATAAAGATTAAAAACTACATATCTGATGTGAAGAAAAAAACACATATTATTAATATTTTTATATATTTCTTTCCAGGCTTTCTCTATGCACATTTGTGACTTAAAAAAAAAAGTGTGTGTGTATATATATATATATATATATATATATATATATATATATATATATAAATTGATTTTTACAGAGAGGAAGGGAGAGGGATAGAGAGCTAGAAACATTGATCAGCTGCCTCCTGCACACCCCCTACTGGGAATGTGCCCCCAAGAAACATTCCCTTGAATGAAATCAAACCTGGGACCCTTCAGTCCACAGACCAATGCTCTATCCACTGAGCCAAACCAGTTAAGGTCACATTTGTGACTTTTGAGTTGCATATATTTAATTGCGTTGCTCCTGGTTGATAACCTGTTCTTTCTTACCCTTTCGTCAGTTAAATACCCTAAAAAATTATGTTTTTTAAATGTCTGATATTATTCCTTTTTATTTATGAACCATAATGTATCAATATTTTTTATTTTTTTATTATACATATCTGAATTTAAAATTTTATTCTAACCACAAATTCCATAAACTGTTCCAATAATGCATTTGATTTCTTTAAAAAGAACAGCACACACAAACACACACAACCTTTGTTTTCTCTAAATATCTACAGCTTTGCCATTGCAATTATTTTTAAACCTTGGGGCCAAAGCCGGGAAAAGACGCCGAAAGCCAAAATGTCTTTGTATGTCTCAGTCTTTTTTTTTTTTTTTACTGACTTCTAAAACTTTGAAGTTGCAGCCTTCTTCCTGCCTCTGACAGGCATCATGCACGCTAAGTGAAGCTCTGAGTCCAGAGCTGTGTATGGAATGAGCTCTGTGAAAGAAAAATGTCAGATGCTTCTGTGGCATGTCTTTGTTATCAACAGAGCTGAGCAAAATCCACATAGAAGACTTTCACAGAAAACTTGGTTAGCTGCAAATATTTCTTGTCACAGTTTCAAGATAGCACACTTTACCCTTGCTAATGACTTAGAGAACATGCACTGGGTACATTTGCCTATCCCATTGGCCTTCCTCTCCAAAATTACTTCTGAGGTTCTGGGAAAACGCAAATCCATTTTATTTGCAAAACCCATAGGTTTCATGTCATACCATTATTGTTGAATACCTCCTACTCTCCAGGAACACAGTGGGTGCTGTGGAGGAAGGAGAAAACAGAAAGATAAAGCAGGCAGGTCTCTCTGCCCTTGAATAATTTTAAACCTATAAGAAAAACAATAAGATGTGTGAATAAATAATTCTTAAAGTGCCCCGGCCAGCGGGACACCAACGTGGGAGCAAGGAGACACCTGGAAGGGAATGAGGGAGGACAGGAGACGTGGAGAAATGGAGGCAAGATAGGGTTCTGATCAAGCCTCGAATTTTATTTGTTGCAGCCGCAATATATGTACACAGGTTGTAGGGGGAAGTTGCTGCGGAGACATTCCAGGGCGGGGAGGGTTGTGTATCAGCAGGATGTGTCTGCAGGGGAGGATACAGCAGACACTCCAGGGTGGGGCTAGTTATCACAACAGGTGTGCCTTGCTCAATGGCCAGATGTGCTGCTAGGCATTTAGATTGTTTCTAGTTAACTGCCACACCGCAGCTTGTCACATGAGTTCTGGTAAGTCAGAAACTCAGTGTCTAAGATGGAGGTGTCTTTTAAGATGTAGTCACTAATTCTTTTTGGGCTCCCGACATTAAAGTAGCCAATGAAACAAGGCTAAACAAAGAAAGACAGTGTGTTGAGAGACTGCAAAAGAAAAAATATTAAACCAAGAAGAGGTCATATTTGAGGTATTCCTTGAAGGATGTCTAGGATTTAAATAAGGGAAAAAATAAAGAAAAAGACAGAAAAACCATTAATAAGTTACTCCTAGGCATCTTAATTTCTGAATCAATGGTTACACTAAGGGCCTCTGTGTAGACTGGTTTATTTAATCTTTAAAAAACAACCCATTGCTATGTATTATTATTATATTTTTAGAATAAATAATGGAACCTGGACTTGACCTATTTGCTTCAAGACTTTCTAGACTGAAAGCACAATACAAGGAAGAGAAAGGAGGTATAAAACAAAAGGTGGGTTCAGAAAATTCCAGTGTTTGCCACCTAGTAGATGGCTGGAAAGTTGTATCTTTAAGAAACCTGGAGATGATTGTGCTAAACAAAATAAGCCAGTCAGAGAAAGGTAAATGTCACATGATCTCACTTATATGTAGAATCTAATGATTATAATAAACTGATAAATAGCATAGAACCAGAAGCAAGGAAACATGGAACAGAATGAGGAAACTCAGAGGGAAGGGCCCGGGATGGGAAGAGATTAACCAAAGAACTTATAGTTTGCATTGCCCATAAACTCAGACCATAAGATAGTGAAGGCCTGGGACAGGGCAGTAGGGGTGTGGGGGAAAGTGGGGAGGACATCTGTAATACTCTCAACAATAAAGTTTTTTTAAAGATGGAAAATAAAAACTTCCTTAGGTAGGTACAAAATCTATTTCCCTAAGAAAGGAAAATAATGATGTATCTTTTTTAGGTTAGTAACAAATAAAACCCAACATTTTAGAGGCATGATATAGAAAGGTTCAATTCCTGCTGATGAAAACCTGCTGAAGTTCCAGCGGTTCTCTTGGGCAATGTGACACAGGGATGTCTGCCGTTACTACACAGGGATCTCGCAACTACATGATCTAGAGCACCTGTAGCATTGAAACCATCTACAGTCATCCAACGAGTAGGAAAGAGGAGCCCATACTGTTCTGCTCTTCTATGCTTTGGCCTTAGAATGACACATGTCACATACGCTTGTGGACCCCTGGACAGATCTAGTCACAAGGCCCACCCTAAAATAATATTGTCTCCCTATGTGCCCAGGGAGAGAAAAGAGGATTTGGTAAACACAAAGCTTGGTTTCTGGCACAAAAGGCAATGGTAGTTTAGGATGTATGTACACTTATGAATTTAATGTATACCATATAAATTTTTATTATGTACTATATAGTCTAACATATATATTGTTACATTATATATTGTATAAATATTATACCATAATCTATATGTAACCTATATGTACAATATCCTATATAATGAAAGACCAACAACCATAACAGTGTAACTACTGGAACGACTGATCGACCAGTCGCTATGAGGTGCATTGACCACCTCTCGGTCCTTCCCCCAGCCAGCAGGCTCTGATCACTGGGTGGCCAATAGGGAACCACGGGGGAACCAGGGTGGTGGCAGGGAAGAACTAGTGATTGGAAAGCAGGTGGAAGGCAGACCACTTGGTCCCTTCCCCTGACCTGCAGGCTCTAATCATTACAAACGGGAAACCATGGGGAACCGGGGTGGGTGGCAGTGGGGCAGGATTGGGGGCTGGCAAGCAGGTGGAAGGCAGAACTCTTGGTTCCTCCCCCTGGCCCACAGGCTCCAATCACTGGATGGTGAACAGGGGGCCACAGGGAACCTGGGTAAGCAGTGGCGGTGTAGAACTGGGGACTGGCGAGTGGATGGAAGGTGGCCCTCATTGCAGGGTAGGCCTAGAGACCCTACCCATGTATGATTTTGTGTGCTGAGCCTCTAGTATATAATATAATAGCTTATATACTATATATATATATATAGTATATATATAGCTTATATAATAAATAATATATAATTAATATATAAATAAATGAGGGGCATCAGTAAGTTGAGAGAGTTCATTTTTTTATAGCTTCTGTTTTCTCTGTGGTTATCCAGAAAAAAATTGTCATAATTTCATAGATTATCCATTAGAATCATAACTTATTTTAAACTCACAATAGCAAATGTCTGCGATTTTTTTAAAATGACTGTCTGAAATAGGCAAAGGGGCTGTTCAAGAATATGCAACATTCAACTGTATAAGATATTGAGATTGTTGATGTCAGAATACAAATGGCATCAATTCCTACTTTTATGCAGCTTTTCTCCACCTTCGCTCAACAGAGAAGAGATGTTTTGAGTGTGTTAGAGAAGTGATTGGCTAAGGACTCCAGGAAGAGACGGAGAAAGAGAAAGCAGGTGCAGATATAGCTCCCTGCCAGACAGGAGGAAACTGGTGGGTAAAGGCTCTCATGGGCACAGAAGAAATAAAAACTAGCTCTAATGAGTGAGTGAAATAAAAGATCAAGGGGATGAGGTTCAAAATTAAAGAAACCAGAGAAGACACATTCAAGATAATGATGAGGCACAAGGAGGAGCCATGGGAGGGGAATGTTGACAATAAGTGTAAAAGTTTCTCTCAAGAAAAGGAAAACCAAAGTCTAGAAATTGGTATAGGAAACTAAAAAATATATTAACATCTCTACTTCTGATTACAAGATTGAGATATAGATGAAGACAAACTTTCTCAATTTTAGGCAAATGACATCCTTAGAGAGGCAGTATCAGAAAATGGATATGGCCAAAACACTGATCAAATTAGAGAATACTGTTTTTAAAAAGCACACCAGAAAACATTGATGGGAAGGGAGGGTTCCCACAGTGGGGAGAGTGCACCAAAAGGCACTGCTAGTTTTGAACACTTAGTGGTAGACCCAGCCATTTGGCGATGGCCCAAGAAGGATTGAAGTGATTGGATATGATTGTCATTAGCTCACTTCAGTGTTCAAGGGCAACTTGAGGTTCTTGATCCTAATAAGATTTCCATCCAGTCAGTACTCATCCCTAAGATTTATCCTCCTGGAATCTAGGGAGAACACCTTACCTTCTGTTCTGGCCCTGAATGGGACAGGCAGTGACAGAAATTGTCCCCTGCAGGCTTCAGATGCCATATTAAAGGAGGAGGCTTGGTGGAGATGAAGTATGGCAGCCACTGGCATTGGATTGATGGAGTAATACAGAGAGCTGTACAGTGGTCTGTAAGTGGCAGAGGATACCAGGGGAGAATTTAGAATAGATGAACTAAAATAAGCAGAAATGAAAAGCCAAGTACCATGGAGGAATCCAGGTCCTCAGCTTTTGTCACTACAGCAGGCTGTCTCCTGTGATGACAAGCCCTGCCGACAATTGACATTACACCATAGAATAAAAGTTAGCAGTCTCCTTACCCTCTGGGCTCATGGCTATGCTGAGCAATGCCCACAGGCTGCCACTGGCAGACCTAAAGCACTAGAAGCAAAAAACAGGGAGGAGAATGGGAGGAAGGAAAAAAGGTAGAACAATAACAGCAAATAAAACTGGGAGTAAAAAATTATTACAAATTATCTCCAGTGCCTGGGGCTCATGGCCTATACTGAGGTCCAGTGGAACTACACAGGGTGAGGCAAATACAGATTTACAGTTGTTCACATGAAAATAATACATTAATTAATAAATAATAATACAATAATAAACTATGTTTCACGTACTCCCAGCTGTAACCCTACTTTTGCCCCACCCTATAACTAACTATATGTATGTTCCACAGTTTTACTAGCTCAAAAATATTGTATTAATAGACTAAACCTGATAAAAGAAGTGTTTCTGCTATAACGAGGTGGGAAGAAGGTGGTAGAAGGCTACACAAAGGAAAGTAAGGGAGCAGCACACACAGGGCTGCTGGTATAGTTGAAAAGTGTGTTCACTGCACAAAGGCACTGTTGTGGGTCAGGCTCCCTAACAGCAGATCCTGAGATGGGGATTCTGGTTCCCCGGATTCACTGAGGGTGTGCTCCTCAGGGAGCACCTGTGAACAAGTGAAGGAAGCATGATATGGCAGAGGAAGGAGCCAAGGATGTGGCCTCAAGTAAAGTCTAGCTAAAGTCTGATCCATGTTCAGGACTCTGGAGCATAAATTGCACCACAGATCACCTTCATCTTGAGACAAGAGGGCAGGCAGGCCTTTTATTCCCCCTATCCCTCACACATTGGCCTTGGACTGCTCCTGAGTTGGAGCATTCCTCCCAGCCCAGGGGACTCCCGTCACTGAGAGCTATTCTCTGGAGAAATGACAACTGTTATTCTGTAGAAGTTGTGATAGTTTTATGTGTCAACTTGGCTAGGCTCTGGTCCCTAATTATTTCATCAAACACTGGTTGTTGCTGTGAAGGTTATAGATGTGATTATATTATAAGTCTATCATCAGTTTCCTCTTAGTAAGGAAAATTATAGAAAATTCAGATGGGCTTTAAGAGCAGAACAGCAACTTCCCTGATGAAGTTCTGCCTGTGGGTAGCAATTTGAGCTCAATAATTCTATATTTCTCCTCCTGCAGACTGCCTTCCCTATGGATTTCAGACTTCCAAAGCCAGCCCTCACAATCATGTAAACCATTTCTTCTATCTATCTATCTATCTATCTATCTATCTATCTATCTATCTATATCTATCTCTCATCATCTTCTATCTATCTTCTATCTATCTATCTATCTATCTATCTATCTATCTATCTATCTATCTATCTATCATCTATAACTATCATCATCTATCCATCATCATCATCTCTCTATCATGTACTACTATTCCCTGGTAGAACCCTGTGGGATACAGAAACCATAGAAAGCAGCTGGTGATCTGTGTACTCTCTGGTAAAGAAAAACAACTGACCATCTGCCAAAGGGGCATGTAGTAGCTGAAGTTCAACCCACCCAGCATTTTCTAAGTCAAAGTCTATCCTGTTTTCCAGGAAGTGTTATCAATTTGGAGCTCTCCATGTCCCCACAAGTAGCCAAGGGAAGTTGATTTCTTGAGATGTCATGAGAAAGGGCATTTTCTGAGATTTGCACAGGAGATTGAATCACATTCATTTGCATGGAATTAAATCCCTGAGTTTCCAAGGTCCCTGGCCCTCTGTCCCACTATGGAAGAAGACTAGATGTGGCTTTATCAGAACTAGGATTAAAGCTGCTAGCCAAAGTTTCCATCCCACATGTGCACAGTCCAGTCCATCATCAGGCTAGCTTAACTTGTACTCCCAGCTGCAACGCACCAGTCTATTGCAAGTGGGATCCACATAGCCATGGGCCATATGGCTTCTAAGAGCACAGGTGAATGCAAGGAAGCAGGAGCAAAATCAGAGGAACAAGAGAGCCTAGAGAAAATCCCTTTGTCTGTAGAATTTAACATCCTAAGATTTCACAGTGGCCCCACTCCCTCTGGCCAATGATCTCTGTTCCAACTCAGACTGACAGCTACTTTTCCTATAAAACCCAGACTTTACTGTGCATGTGTCCATCTCCCCTTTGTTGGTCCCCTTCCCCCAGTGATCTGCTGGGAATGCACCAGTGATTCCCTGGGGAGTGTCAAGTAGTAGCTTGATGATGGCCTTCTCTTTGCTCCTTCCTATTATTAATAACTAGAGGTCCAAAGCACAAAATTCATGCAAGAGTAGGCCTTCGCAGCTCCATCTTCATTGGGAAGGTCATCGGGAAGGTCATCCAGAAGGGTGTCCAGAGAGTGATTCTGTTGTTCGATGGCCACCTGGTCTAATTAGCATATTAGCTCTTTGTTATATAGGACTAATTATAATGGTAATAGAGTAACTTTTTTCTTGTCCTAAAATTACCTTATGCTCACTTTTGAGCTACATATATGTCCAAAAGGGGATTGGAATGGACTTTAATTTTTTTCCCCCTGAAGACAGAGAATTACCATAAAGACACCTAATCATATAAACCTTAACCCAACATATTGCTCGCTTATCAGCTGCTTACCTTATATTACACACTAGGAGGAAAAAAACTGGGGGGAAAAAAAACTAAACATGGACTGGATTTTAAATGATGTGTAAGAATTTTTATTTTGCTGAGTGTGGAAATGATATTGTACTTATATTTTTAAAAGAAATTATCTGTTATATTTTTCTGGCTCTACTATTTTAAAAGAAATTATACTTAAGTAAAAAAAAAAAAAATGTCAGTAACTTCTCAGTATTGTTACAAGCTTAGATGTCTTGCAGTTTCCTAACTATTTCCTTTGCTTTTCTGCACTATTGATGTATTTTAACTGGCATCACCACAAATAATGCAGAATAATGTGACCTTATTACTTCTAGAGATCTAGAATGGATGGTTTGAAGATGAAAAGTTCAATGTGTCTTCTGGGGAAAAACAGCAACAACAACAATTATTTTCTGGTGGCATCATTATCAAACCAGGAAACACAGCTGGATATTGTGTGCTATTAAATGTGGTGCAAAGCGGATTTGGTAATATGTTCCTGCCCTCTGAATTCCTATTAATACTAATCCCAATGACAGGCACAGTTAAGCCAAAGAGCACAGAGACCACTTAAAGGGAAGGAGCAGGAGAAATGGAGGTAGAAAGAAAAAAAGGTTAAAAGGAGAGAAAGTCTTTATATTGCATGCTAAGATAAGTTAAAACAAGAGAGAAATTACTTTACTGCTCATAATTGACAAATGAAATACCATAAAGAGGTGGAATTTTACCAAAAGAAATGGGATGGGAATCATGGTCAGTGTCAATGTCTGATGGTTAGAGAAAGCAGGGAAGAGGGCGTAGCTAGACGGAGACAGAATGAACAGCTGAATCCAAGAAAGTCAAACTTTCAAGAACACACTTTTAACATGAAACTAAAGGAAATTGGAAGCTCTACTCCTTGCACACCACTTACCAGTTTTATAAGTGGCAGTGTTTACTGCAATAGATGAGGACAGACACTGAGTCTATTGACCAAAGGACTCAGAGGCTAGACTCTGACCCAGGCCTGAACAGAGGTCAACAGCATTCTCTGAAAAGTTATCATCTTTGGATATGTACATAACACAACTTGTTGCTTGGCCTTCCATCTTAAAAGCTACACAACTTAGCCAGCCAACAACATGGTGAAGGCACTGAATCTGCTTTGTGGC
Source organism: Pipistrellus kuhlii (assembly GCF_014108245.1). Classification (NCBI taxonomy): domain Eukaryota; kingdom Metazoa; phylum Chordata; class Mammalia; order Chiroptera; family Vespertilionidae; genus Pipistrellus; species Pipistrellus kuhlii. The sequence continues at coordinate 60,085,691 of NW_023425595.1, read as the reverse complement.
TGATAATGAAACACAGAAAGCCCAGCCCTGCTCTCACTACAGAGATAATTAAGTCAGAAAAGAGAAAAGAATAGATACATAAGGATATGTCATCTGCATATAATAATAAATAATCAAAAGAACACATTATATTCTACTGATTTTCATGCAGTTATTTGTGCTTTTACAATAGCCTCTTTGTCTTTCACTTTTGCACCCTTATAGGTGAAGTGCATAAGATATATTAACGCTTCCACTAGTTTGGATATCTCAGAATGGGCAGCTAAGATCAGTTATATTTTAGAAGGAAACTCCTCCACTAAAGACCCAAGTTAAAACTTGAGCAACCCCCAAAATAATAGAGCCAGAACCACAGAAGTGCTGAGTCTCTTGAGTATGAACTGTCAATGACACCAGTCCTTGTCTTCTGATTATTTCTGTTTCCCCTCTGCAGCTGTGTGACATGGACCATCCTACCCCATGTCCATCAATCTCCCATCCCCTCCACTACGATTCTGGTACCTAATTGCAATGTGTTGGGGATTTTTTTACACCACCAAGAATTCTCTGACACCAGCTGGGAGTCCTACAACTTAACTTACTTCTAACACTATCAGATCCCACAAATCCCTCACTGGTACAAAACTTCCCCTCTCCCACTTCAGAAACCATTCTCAAGTCCAAGTTGTTACTTGTGCTTCTGATCAACAGGCTGTAAAATGGCAGTTCCAATAGCCACCTCTTTGGTTAATTTGCTAGAGCGCTCACAGAACTCAGATAAATATTTTACTTACTAGATTACTGATCTGGTGGAAGAGAGGTATGGGACCTTGGGGCGTCCAGGACCACTATAGGAATGCCACTCTCCAGAACCTCCACGTGTTCACCAACCCAGAAGCTCTCTGAACTTTGTCCTTTTAGGTTTCTATGGAGGCTTCATTACATAGGTGCACTTGGTTAAGTCATTGACCATTGATGATTTAACTCTATCATCAGGCCCTCTCCCAGAGGTTGACCTTTATACTCTCTGATCACATGATTGGTTCTTCTGGCAACCAGCTCCCATTTTTAGGTACTTTCCAAAAGTAATTTAAGAAATTCCAAGGGATTTAAGAGCTATGGAGCAGAAACAGTGGATAAAGACCAAATATCTATTTCTTATTATAAATCACAGCATCACATGACCTAAAATATGTCTCTGTAAAATTTATTTTAACTATTAGAGGACCTGATATTGACAGACTCAGTTTGTAAATACCCTCAGAAATAAGAATGTATGAAAGAGAAAGGTAGTCAATGAGAAGAGCAGTCAGGGTCATCAGATGAAAGACAATGACCAGACTATATGTGAAAGTAGACCTGCTCTAAATTTATAGCAATATGCCCAGGAAATCAATCTCCTATCTACAATAATCATCCCAGAAAGCTAGCCTGCTGTAAGTCAGACTTATAGGAGGCCAGATTGCTATCTCTAATAATAATTCAGGAAGCCATTGTAACTGTTGTAACAATCAGCCCCAAATAACCAGAACTTGATTAATAACTGACAGCTCCTCTAAATCCTGTGTCTGCTTCCAAGTTAAAACCAATCAGAAAAAGCCACAAAGATACCCCCCTTCTGGGCTTCTAGTTAGCTCACTTACAGCTTCCCCACACTAATAACTTCCAATCTGGGCATATTTGAAGTCTCCCCCCCACCCACCCCCACCCTGCTCCCCATCATAAAGCTTTCTAACTCCTCTTCTAATGTCTCTGCCAAAATGCAAGCTTCTAATACATACTCTCTGCTTGTTCTCATCTTGTTGGTCTTTGTGTATTTCCAAACAAAGTACTGCACAGGCTATGCACTGAACAGCTAATCATATTCTATGGAAGATGCCCCCTAGAGTCATGCAGTGTACAACTCTTATAATCATACTTGTGGCCCAGTGCACGAATTTGTGCACATTGAAAGGAAATTAATTAGAAGAAATATATTAATATTGCTATTTACCCTTTCTCTATAATAGAAGTGTAAACCAAATTCACTATTGACAATGACAGATGGAAACACACCTGTGTGATTGGCACCAGTGAGAGCTTTATATGTTTCGTACATGTGTGAGTCAATTTAGCCATATATATATATATATATATATATATATATATATATATATATATATATATATATAAACTTGCTTAATTAGACCTGCTTTCTGATGTAGCTTAACTTTTTCCAGGCCAGTGAAACACCCCAACTTCTCTTTCAGGTAATTGTCAGCAACACAGCAGTAAATATCAACACCAAGCAGATTATTATTGTAGAGCATGCAGGGAGAACAAAGGGTAAAGTATTTAACTGCAGCAGTGTGTGACTATATTCTGTGCTGTGAGAAAACATGAAGTAATTTTCAAGGTCTACCATTTCTTACTTTTTTTCAGTCAGGTCAAGTTTCTAAGCTTTCTAAATGTCTGTTTTCTGGCTAATGAAAAGAAAATGGGATTTCACCAAGTCTCCTAACTACCTACTTCAGGACTTCTATGAGGATCAAATGAAATGAGGCATGGGAAAATGCTTCACAGACATTTGGTTAAAGTGTAATTGGGAAGAAGCTGAGTGTTGGCACCAGGTCTGTAGTGCCATTTCATTGTAAATGGCCAGTGCACATCGCAGCAGCTCCTGCTTTGAGCATCTGCCCCCTGGTGGTCAGTGAGCATCCTAGTGACTGGTCAGATGGTGGGAGAAATAGTTAGCATATTAGACTTTTATATACATATAGACATGACACTTCTGGGCATGCTCAGTCTTGGTTCATGAAAGCAGAGCAATGAAATAAATTCAGGGTATGAGAGGAAATAGCAAGTCAACACTATGGATTAAGCAACAATCTGACCACATGTCCCCAGAGGCATCTAGGGAGGTCCAAGGCCAATTCAAATTACTAGATGCTTGCTCAGGTCACAAGCCCCAGCCATATGCACAGTCCAGGAGGCTGCCTCCCAAAACAGCTGTTTCTTAAGAACCAATGCTGTAATCCAGAAGCTCTACCATCCCTGTTCTAAATTTCACCTGCAAATCATTTCAAAGCAGGTGCTTCAGAAAATGACTGAGCTACATCCTACAGATGCATAGATATTAGCACAATGCTCTATCTTTCCCGAATTTATCAGGTTCTTCTGTTAATCAGCTTAACAATAACCCACAACCTTCGGACCAACTTATCAGGTTCTTCTGATCTTTTCAACCTAAGATCTTAGTTACACAGTGTCTACTTAGATAACATTGAACTAATGTAATTTTCCATGGTCCCAGACATGATTCTAAACATTCCTTATGCCAGAGGTCATAAATGCACAATAAAAATTTTTATGTAAATTAGCAGGTAACCCAAGCTAATAATAGATGCGGCAGAGAATATGAAGAATTAGGGAGTTTGTGCCTTATTTAAATAGTAAGTTCAGCCAATTTTGTTGAGGATTAATATGAACAATAGAGAGCTGGCTCAGACTGCTTAGTAAGAACAGATTATGTGCATCTCTTCCCAACTTCACTTTAGTAACATCACTTTGGTACTTTGAAATCAGTCATAGTGGTAATATTTACACTACAGAAATCAGTACATGCTAAAAAATCAGGACACTTTTTTTGAGAGCTGAATGTTAAACATTTAACCATCACGTCAATGAACAGACCAAGTGTCCCCAGGTTCCCCAATATGTCAAGAGAAGCGAAATTCAGGTGTCTTTGTGAACTCTCTCATAATCTGTTGGTAAGGCAAATAATGTTAAAATACCATGTTTGGCAAAATAAAATGTCACTTTGGGCTACCTGCTCAGAACCTCTGCCTTATGCCAAGGTATCATAACCTTGCTTATGGCTACAAGTCTTTAATTTACACCTATAAAAATCAAGCCGAAACCAGTTTGGCTCAGTGGATAGAGTGTCAGCCTGCGGACTGAGGGGTCCCAGGTTCGATTCCGGTCAGGGGCATGCACATTGGTTGCGAGCACATCCCCAGTAGGGAGTGTGCAGAAGGCAGTTGATTGATGTTTCTAACTCTCTGTCCCTCTCCCTTCCTCTCTGTAAAAACATCAATAAAATATTTTTAAAAAATCAAGCAAGGAGTCTGAGTGGGTTTGTTAAATCCTGGATGATTAACATTTATTACAGGTGGTTTATTTAAAGTCCTTGTATATGCACTAGCATTTGCTACCATATGCTAAGAAGTCATTATAGATATGAAAAAGTTAATTTTAGCACTGAATAAAAAAGAAATCATTCCATCTGCTCAACCAAAGTGATTTATAGATACTAATGACATATCCCTCTCTTGAATAATCATGCCTTGGATAGTTGAAAGTGATAAAATTATCTGTAATATTTACATGTGTGTATATGATATACATATAAGTGTGTGTATACACATATATATATACACACACAGGAAATGCATCACATATACTCTTACACACCACACACGCACAAAGAAATAAAAAACAATATCTAGAAAATAGGTGTCCTTATAGAAGGAATAAGGAAAGGCAAAAAGTGAAATATTGTAATCATATTACCTGCATCAGAAGAAATGATTAATGGCTGACCTGATGTTAACATGGGACAATTAGTGTTAGAAAGTTTGACATCAGAGGAGATAAACATTTTGTCCTCTGTATGTTCCTTGATGTCCCCATCAGAAATATTTGGTTTAATCTTCCTCCCAGTCTCCTGAGCACAGGCCAAAATCTTTGACACCATCTACGACACTAACAACACGTGATCACAACAATTTCATACAGTTTATTTTGCATCTCCCATTTGAGATTTCTGCTTACCTCCATGATGATAATTCATTTTCCCTAGGCTTAGGGGTTGTTATTGGGGTTTAATATTGCAATAGAAGCAGGTTGTAAAGATAAAAATATCTCCTGGTGCTAATCACTGTTACTCGGACATCCTGGGATGGCATTTAATTCAGAACCTATAATGTAATTGGGAGCTATAATCCCTTGGCTGTTGCTCTTCAGTGACTTGTACATCAAATGAGATAGTTTATAAAGTTTAATATAAAATACGAAATCAAGAGCAAAAAACCATGTACAGAAATGTCTAAAGAGCAGTGACATTTTAAAGACTGAAATTTAATTGTGCTGCATTCCCATAGTCTCTTTTCATGTACATTTCTTTGAAATGCACAGTAAATGTCGCTATCCTTCTTTGTTTATGGTACAAATGAAAAATTCCACAGCGAGGTCACACCATAATCTGTCTTGCATACCCTTATAAATTTTCTGTCTTGATTGCCAGACAAAGTGTACCATCAACTTTGAAATGGAAAGTAGTGTCAGATAGAAATTCTTATCCTTTTACATTAGTTATCCTATTAAAAAGATCTGAAAATCACCTTGACTTTGTGTTTCCTTTATTAGTGGCCCAAGTTCCAAAATAAAGGTAACATTGAATTTCTGAATTTTAACATGCCATTGTAATTTAGTAGATGAGCGTGATAGTTCCCATTAACATTCAGAATGTGTAACTGCTCTAATGGGCAATTTAAAGTACTGCTGAGGCAGGGGAAGGAAAAAAAAAAAAAGATCTCAGTATAGCAGGTGCTTTGAGATGAGAAGATCATCAAGCAAGTACAGATTTTTATTTTTACCTAATGCACTTTTGGGGCTATTTGGAAAATATTCATCCTCAGAGTTCATTCACGGAAACCTCATGCAGCTGGAACTCTCATGACACTGTACCTAGGTTTTAAAAAGTCCACTTTATTCCAAGTAAGGCACAAGTTCTTATTCCAACAGAAACTAAAACGGTGACCAAGACGATAATGCTGATGGTGGAGTTAACAATGGTAATGAACTTTGAGGGAGTGACATACAGAAGCTAATGGGAACCAAATTAGATTACCCAACACTGAATTCTAACATTCTTAAAGTAGTAAGATTCTAGTCACAAACTTCACAAGAGGAAAAAGCTAAAATCAGTTTCTCCCACTGGGCCTTAAATCTTACCCTAAAAGTATTTTCACCTGCAAAGTCTTTTTCCAAGAAAGGCATCTCTGTATGTGCCTATAAAGTAACCCTTAGTTCCCTGTCACATTCTCTATCACATTTTGTTATAATTGCATGCTGAATTATCTCCTTTGAAAGCCCTGTGAGGGCAGGAATCTTTTCTGTATTGCTCAACATTATATACACAGACCCAAGAACAGGGCGGGGCACATAAGATTATTAAATGAATATTAATAGAATGAATACAAAAAGAAATACACCAGTCCTGGATCTCACTGCTTTATACTATCTGAAGTTTATCAACCTCTGTTTTTGTTTGGTCAAATGTAAACATCATGTGGGCTTATGAAAGCTATGGCTTTTACTTATGGCCTTTCCCTATTTGTGTGATCACTGCAAGTCACTGCTTTTTAGTTTTCTCATTTGCAAAATATGGATTTGTACTCAATGGTCCTTTTCCATGTCAAAGAATTCAACAATCATTCATGGATCTCCAAATATAGATGAGGTAATTCCTAATAGTGTCTGTTGAGACATATTCATTTATTTAACAAATATTTATTGAGCACCTACTATATACCAGAATACAATAATGAACAAAACATAGATATTTGTTGTGTGGAGCTTATATGCTGATGAGGGGACACAAACAAATATATAAAAAGATATAAAATGTCAAAAGATCAAAACTAAGGAGAGTATGGATTCTAGAGCCATTGAAGAACAATGTTTAAGAAGAAGAATGTGAAGACCACGGGAGGAAGGAGTAGAGGAGGGGAGGGGGAAAAGGGTGGGTGGATGTGGACAAAATGGGGGAAATGGGGAGCATCTATAATGATGTCAACAATATAAAAAATAGCTGATAGATCCAGTAAGATATAGACTATGACTTAACATTAAGGAGGTGAGTGGTAACTTTGACAAGAGTAGGTTCAATGGATAAGTAAGAAGTAAAAGCCTACTTAGAGTATATTCAAGAGAGAATTGGAAAAGAGAAATTAGATAGCAAATATAGGCAAATGTTTGGAAATGTTTATTATAAAGGGAAGAGAGAGATGGGGTAGAAGCTGGGAGAGAGATTAGGATAAAAAAAAAGCTTTATTTCAATTCAGAAAAATAATAATCTGATTATAAATTTATGATCAAATAGAAATGGTAAAAGAAATTAGAAACATCAATCAGAAAGAATATTATGCACCTCTGTGTTCATAGCAGCACAATTTACAATAGCTAAGATTTGGAAACAGCCTAAAATGCCCATCAGCAGATGAGTGGATTTAAAAACATGGTACATCTACATAATGGAATGCTACGCTGCTGTAAAAAAAGAAAGAACTCTTAGCATTTGCAACAGCATGGATGGATCTGGAGAGCATTATGCTAAGTTAAATAAGTCAGTCAGAGAAAGATAAATATCACATGATCTCACTCATTTGCAGAATATAATGAACAACATAAACTGATGAACAAAAATAGATCCAGAGACACAGAAGATCCATAAAACAGACTGTCAAACCTCAGATGAAAGATGAGGGTGTTAAGAGATCAACCAAAGGACTTGTATACATGCATATTATAAACATAACCAATGGACACAGACAGTAGTGGTAGGTGAGGGCATGTGTTGGGGGGTGGTAGTGGCTGGGGAGAAGTCAATGGGGGGAAAGGAGACATATGTAATATACAATAAAGAATTTAAATTTAAGCTGAAACCAGTTTGACTCAGTGGATAGAGCATCAGTCTGCAGACTGAGGGATCCCAGGTTCAATTCCGGTCAGGGGCATGTACATTGGTTGTGGGCACATCCCTGGTAGGGGGTGTGCAGGAGGTGGCTGGTCAATGTTTCTCATTGATGTTTCTAGCTCCCTATCCCTATTTCTTCCTCTCTGTAAAAAACTCAATAAAATATATTTAAAAAAAGGAAAAAAGAATTTAAATTTAAAAAGAAGCAGCAGCTTCCAATGGCTACCAATATAGGGGAAATGTGGTTCCCCAGAGATCAGTGGGCCAGAGAAGACCTAGGTGATGCTACAGTGTGAGCTAGCCTTCTCTTCTTGGGCAAGTGTTAACTTACTGGGCCTGCTCCTTCCCTGTTATAGCTACATTGGGCCAAATAATGTAGAATATTCCTTTTAGTTCTAATGCTTACTTGTACCTAATTTATTTGTACTAAAGCAGCATTATCATACCTTATAAAGAAAATTACATGTGAAAGAATGAGAACACAGAGACAAGAAAGAGAAGCACTTTACTTAAACATCTACATGCCCATCAAGAAAAGCTGCCTCTCTTGCATTGCTTTCAGAATTTTTGTGTCTCTGATGAATAGTTAAGGTAATCAAAGGGCTTCTCAGACATGTAACTACGTGGATGGATTAAGGATTCTAATAGAAATGGGTATTAGCATTAAAAAACAAAACAAAAAGAACAAATATAAATTATAGAACTGATGATTCATGACAAGTAGTAGTTACCATACTAGTAAATACGTCCTGAGTTGGCGAGAGAGAATGAGTCCTAGGATACAAGTGGAAAGGCTGATCTTAAGTAGAAGAAGGGTCAGTTCACCCATGATAAGAGGTCAGAAGGAAGAATAAAGGGGTAAAATGCAGTTGTGGTGGTGAGCACTTTGGGAAATTTATTTATTTATTTATTTATTTTTTTGCTTCCACTTTCTTTTTTTTTTTTTTTTTTTTTTTTTTTTTTTTTTTTTTTTTTTTTTTTTTCCAAGCCACTTTCTCAGTGAAATAGAAACAAGGCTGTCAAGCGAGATTTAGGTTAGGAGAGTGAAGATATAGGAGAGTGAAGATTTGGGCACTTGAGGATTAGTATATAATTGTCCCCTAGAAGAGCAGAACACTGAAAGAACTGGGAAAATATATTAAATAGATTAGGGTTACAGATTCACACTAAGGGCTTATTTGAGGTTAGGAGCTATGAAATTAGGTTTTAACATATGAATTTGGGAGAATAGAAATATTCAGTCTACAGCAACCAGGTTTCTCCAGCCATGTTCAGTTATTGGTGTACAAATAAAAAATAGGTGAAAGATTTAATTCAACCAAGTCTGGGATTTTTTCTGGACAACTATGATAAATACAGACAGTTTCAGAGACTTAAAAATGTGTATAAGAATAGTTTATAATGATGAACCATGGAATTTAAATTGTATAAGGGAAATACAGTAAAACCTCAATATAATGGACGAATTCAGCTGAAGAATATTAAAAAATTGACAAATTATTTAGTTTATTTGTTTTTATTTATGTAGACACATTTGTGTTATTAAAATTAAGTATGCATGAAAAGTTTAATTTTATAGAAAAGTTTTCTATATGTATTACTGTAACTTTAAATTTATACTGAATATGTCCAGTAAATGTTTGCATTCACTAGACACAGTGAATAAGTAAGTGCTCTCAGCTGGGGCATGACTTAGCACACCTGGGACCCTCAGCTGGCACGCATTAAAACTCCTACAGAAAGTCATGCCACGTGACAACATAACCAATCACCAAGTGTGATGGGGTGTGATCACATGCTAATCCTTCGCCCAACATTTTTATGAATGGTGATTCTTGTATTTAAATATGTAGACTGTAGATGTAGATATGTAATATTTATTTATGCTGGCAAAATTACTACAGTGTTTTTCCCAGCATATGGCCTATTCGACAAAATTTGTTAAAAATAGCAGTGACTTAATCACCAAAAAATAACCTGTTAATTTAATTATAAGCCAACCTTGGTTAAAAGCATTTTAAAATTGACAAGGTATTAATTTTCACCTGTGATATATGGACCAGAAATTTTTTCCATTTAATCTGAAGTCCATTAAATCAAGGTCAGTAACATCGAAGATTTACTGCAATGGGCCAAAAAGACATGGGTTTCAGGGGATGGAAGAAAGAATAATCTGGGGATTTGGGGCCTCTAGAGTTTAGTGTTTAAGTCAGTCAAAGGGATAATAACAGAATGACATCACAGGGCAGTCATGAATATTGTTGGAAGGAAGGAAAAGTGAGGGATATGCAGGGTCCTGGATGCACTTTTGACTCCAACCAATGGAAATATGGAGGTGAAGGAGCTGTGGTCTTTTACAGAATGCCTTACGTTTGGGGCTTCCTTTCATTGTAGGTACACCAGAAACTCTAGAGTTCATTTTTTAGTTCTTGTAGAAACACTTTCTGCTGTTGGCTTTTATGACACACTCACCTCATTTTTCTTCTAACTTACCGACTGTCCCCTTCCCAGTCTGCATCACTACTTCTAGTTTATCTCTGAAAGGAGGGCTCTTTCTTATCTCTCTTCTATTATCCAACTACACTGCTTCCCCAGGAAAAATGAATCCACCTCCATTGTTTTAAATATCATGTACAGCTTATGACTCCTGTTTCTTTATCTCCAACTTAGATTTCTATCCTGAGATAATTTTTATATTCATTTACTTGCTTGATACTTTCACTTGGATGTATAATCATCATCTCAAATTAAAAATCTTTAAAGCCTGACTTTTGGCTCATCTTTTTTAAAAAATATATATTTTATTGTTTTTTTACAGAGAGGAAGGGAGAGAGATAGAAAGTTAGAAACACTGATGAGAGAGAAACATGAACCAGCTGCCTCCCGCACACCCCTCACTGGGGATGTGCCAGCAACCAAGGCACATGCCCCTACCAGAATTGAACCTGAGAGCCCCCCCAGTCTGCTGGCTGATGCTCTATCCACTGAGCCAAACTGGTTTCAGCTTGGCTTATCTTTTTATTCCCTCCTCCAATCTTCCTAATTAATGTTCCTGCCTTCTCTTTTCTACTTAAAAAAAAAAAAAAAAATTACCTGAAAACTCCAACTCAAATGTAACCTCTCCCAGGAATTCTTACTTCACCCTAAGAAACTGGACTTTATCATGAGGAATAGTTAATCATTTGACTTCCAGGAATTTTCATGATTTCATTGTGACTCTCTTTAAATCTCTCAATCTGCATCCTCTGAGAAATGGCTATTATAAAGTGCAGAACACAAAAGTCCTGGTATCAGATTTATAAAAATGTGGCCATCAAACCAGTGATTCTGCCATTTGTTGAGGTTAACAAGATGGTCTTGCTTTGGATGTTGTTCCATTACTCAGAAATGGCCCCAAGGACAGTTGTAAACCAAAGAGGATCCAAACTCCTCCTTCCAAAGAGGAGGCCAATCATTCACTTAATGAACTTTTAGCAATAGGAAAGTTGGAAAATATAATGTTATTCGTATGTATTAGTTGATAGTATTATTATTAATTGCATTATTTTCCATATGAACAGCTGTAATGCTACTTTTGCCTCACTCTATATCATAGAATTTTACAATTGAAACCTATATAATTTTATCAACCAATGTCACCCCAATAAATTCTGTAACAACTTTAAAAAAATAAACATGAATAAAAATAAACTTATAAGTATGGTGGAGACGATTGCTTTTCAATTCAAATAATGAAAGATAAAACTGAAAGATGTTTTGAGTAAGAAAATCAAATTTGAGGAAGAATCAAATCAAAGGTATGGCATTTACCCTGACTGTTTAAAAACTTCTGGATGGATTGAATAAAATGATTTAGAGGGATTGGTGGGAAGACTAAAAATCATCATAGGCTCAAAATACCTTCAACTAAATAGAGAGCTAAAGTCATGGGTTGAGCAGGAAAAAAAAAATGTATCTGATATTAGAATGGCTCTTGGAAAGAATTTTGAATGTGATTATACACAAATGAACAGAGTAAATAAAATATTCATAAGAAACCTAAGTTTTTTAGAGAGTTTTTGCCAAAAGAATCCTTGGTCTAACTAGACTAAAGGAGACTCCTTGCTCAAGAGTTAAAGTAGCCTGCAGGGTCTCAACCTTCTGTGGGCAAGAAGCAGGCTAAGGAGTTACTCAGCCCCCAAGAAGGGTGTAGCTCCAACTGCCACTTTAGTTTTTTAACATGACACCTCTGGCTTTAATCACACTGACTTTTTTTTTTTTTTTTTGGGGGGGGGGGGTCCATATAGCTTTTTGTGCATTATATATATTTTTATTTTAAATACTTCCTTAAATTTTTTTTTCAGTTAGAGTTAACATACAATATTATATTAGTTTCAGGCATACAACCCAGAGATTAGATTTTATTTATCCTACCGTGTTTCCTCTAAAATAAGACATCCTCCGAAAATAAGACCTGCTTACAGGTTTCCTTCTGAGTGAAATATAAGGCATCCCCCCTGAAAATAAGCCCCTCCCCTCAGGCTAAACATGAGAGATTTAATCCACTGATTCTGAAAGAAATGGAGTCACAAGAAATTCACCAGGAAATTCAGGAATTGGATTGTTATGATGATGTTCCAGAAGATGATGACATGATTGTCATTGAATAAATGAGTAAATTCTTGATACTGTAGGATTCAGTTTGTCTGGTTTGTGTTGACAACTACCGTACTACCGTACTGTATACAGGTAATAAATTTCCTTTATTTTCATTTAACAATAAATGTGTACAGTATTCTTCTTCATGGAAAAAATAAGACATCTCCTGAAAGTAAGACCTACCACATCTTTGGGAGCAAAAATTAATATAAGACATTGTCTTATTTTCGGGAAAACAGGGTAGTAAGTGATCTCCCTTGTAAGTCTAGTATTTATCTGATACAATACACAGTTATTACAATATTATTGACTACATTCCCTATATTGAACTTTACATCCCCATGACTAATTCTGCAACTTTTTAAAAAAAATATATTTTATTGATTTTGTACAGAGAGGAAGGGAGAGAGATAGAGAGTTAGAAACATCGATGAGAGAGAGTCATCGATCAGCTGCCTCTTGCACACCCCCTTACTGAGGTTCTGCCCACAACCAAGGTACATGCCCTTGACCGGAATCAAACCCGAGACCCTTCAGTCCCCAAGCTTACGCTCTATCCATTGAGCCAAGCTGGTCCTGGCTAATTCTGCAACTTCTTAACCCCTTCACCTTTTTCAAACATCCTCCAAACCCTAATTCTGTATGGAAACTATCTGTATATCTGAGTCTATTTCTGTTCTTCTTGTTTATTGATTTTAATTTTTAGATTTCACATATAAGTGAAATCATAAGGCATTTTTGTCTTCATCTGACTGACTTATTTCACACAGTGCAATACCCTCTAGTTCCACACATGTTGTTGCAGATGGCAAGATTTCATTCTTTTGTATGTTTGAGTAATATTCCACTACATATAGATACCACTTCTTTCTTATATATTCATTTATTGATTGGCACTTTGTTTGTTTCCACATCTTGACTATCTATATCATAAAAGGCCTGTGGTCATGATGCAGTAACAGCGGAATGACCAAACAACTGGTCACCAGGAGGCGCATGGAGCACCTCTTGCTGGCAGGGACTTGCATGCCAATGCAGGGTTTGCATGGGGCTGGCGGGGCTGGAGCAGGACTGGCAGGGCTGGCGGGGCTGGCATGGCAGAGGTGGGGCCTGAGGCTCAAGCAGGGCAGGTCTGGGTTCCTGCCTGCGTGGCAGGTCTGGGTCTCCTGTGCGATTTCTCGCCCTGGACCTCTAGTTGTAAATAATGCTGCAATGAACTTATGAATATGTACACTTGATTTAGTGTTTTCTGTTTCTTTGGCTAAATACCCAGAAGTGGAATAGCTGGGTCCTTCTTTGTCTCTTATTAAATGACTTTGTTTTAAAGTCTATTTTGTCTGGTGTAAGTAATGCTAACTAAGCTTATTTCTTTGTTTCCATTTTCATCAAGTATCTTTTTTTATCCCTTTCGTTTAACTTTGGGTGTCTTTTGATCTGAAGTGAGTCTCTTGTAGACAACATATGTAAGGCTCTTGTTTTGTTATCCATTTAACCTCCACATGCCTTTTGATTAGATCATTCAGTCCATTTGCATTTAAAGTGATTATTATTATTTGTTCAACCTCTCCTGCCACAAATTTATAACATAAAATTGATAAATTTAGCATTATTTATTTATATCTCTTTTTAATATTTTTAATTGATTGTTTTAGGGAGAGAGAAGGAGAGGGAGAGAGAGAAACATTGATTGGTTGCTTCCTACATGCCCCTAAAGGAGATGGATTCTGCAACTCAAAACTCAGGCCTGTGTCCTGACTGGGAATTGAACCAGCAACCTTTTGGCCCATGGGTCGATGCCCAACCAACTGAGCCACACCAGCCAGTCAGGCAAGACAGTTATCTTTGGAAAGAAAATTGATTTTTCTTGAATGCTATGAATGTACCTATAAATAGCAACAACAACAACAACAACAACAACAAACCTGAAGCAAAAGGACACAATATTTATAGTCAAATTACACATTGGAAAGGAAACAGTTCAAGAGCCATACAACTCCAAACATGAGGATAATGAGAATTTGCATAGCTGTTGGTGGGGAGAAAAATTAGAGGGAGCATAACCATGGAGGAAGATGCTAGACTTCTACAGTATACTAGGGTATACTTCGTGGAGCAGAGAGAACAATCCTAAATCTGTCCACATGGCCATCATTAATCAAAATGGGAAACAATTCAGTATAACAACAAGATTTATGTTGCCAATCACATAAGCATGTGAATTTCCTGAAGGATAGAAACCTATTAACTTACTATAACCACCCCAGCAATATCTGATTCCTTTTGGAACATTGATGATTGAGTGAGAATGTCATTTGCCTGGGCTAGCTCCACAACAATGATTTTATCACCTGGCTATGCAGAGCAGATGGAGAAAATATAGGAAAGCCTCCAGTTCATATCTGTCCTTGAATGGGGATAAACAGTATCATCTCAAGATTTCCCTCTTCCCCAGGCTAGATGAAACCCATTAATACAACACATAGGCTGTCTGGGAGTTAGTGAAATACACTGGCATAAATACAATCAAATGAAGACTTAAAGTTTACTGATCCCCAATATTTGTTAGCACAACATAAGATTGATAAATAGCATATTTTAGTAGATAAATCAAGTGTTGGCCCAGACATGACATATGAAAAATTTTCCTAACAAATTAAGCAATCCCTATGGTACAAATTTATCCATTTATTAAATATTTATTGCATAGCTAATGTGCTATTTCTATGTGAGTGATAAGAAGCTTCTGGGTCTAAATAATGTATCGGTCCGGGTGTTTTCTTTTGTCTTCTTTCTTTATCTACACTTATCAATTTGGGGATCAAAATTAAATATGTATACTAATTAATTTCTAATCCATAATCCCATGTATTATATATATATTTTTTTAATCACTATACTTAAATGCCTAATGCTTACTAGATGTGTTGATGTCTAGTAGACCTGGATGTCTTAATAGTCACCTAGAATACTATCCAAAAGAAATCTGTTCATCATCATTCATCAAACTAACTCTATCACAGATCTTCCTAATCTAGTAAAATGTCAAAATCCTAATCCAGCCTGGAATTCTGTTGCTTGTTCTTTGCTTCACACTGCATTTCCAAACCATCAGGAAGTTCCCTTGGATCCACTGCCAAATATATCATCAATCTGACCACTTTATCCCACCTCCACTAAATCCTAGTCGAAGCTATAATCAATCATCTTCTATCTTGATTACTGCACTCATCTCCCTGACTCTTCTTGATCCACAGCTATTCATGTTCTGCACAGGAATAAAAAAATTATCTTAAAAATGTAAACAAGCCAAAACCGATTTGGCTCAGTGGATAGAGTGTCGGTCTGCAGACTGAAGGGTCCCGGGTTCGATTCTGGACAAGGGCATGTATAATATATTGGTTGCTGGCACATCCCCATTGAGGGGTGTGCAGGAAGCAGCTGGTCGATGTTTTTCTCTCATCAATGTTTCTAGCTCTCTATCCCTCTTCCTTCTTCTCTGTGGAGAATCAATAAAATATATTTTTTAAAAATGTAAACAAGGACTATCACTCCTCTGAATATAGCTTTCTGATAATTTACAACTACACTTTGTATAAATAAACACTTCTCCTGCCCTATTAGTCCTACATAACTGAGCCGCTTGGTGCTCATATTTTACTAAGTTCCTTCAAATTTACTGTACTTGAACTATGTTTGTTTTCATTTGC
This sequence comes from Pipistrellus kuhlii, assembly GCF_014108245.1. Taxonomy (NCBI): domain Eukaryota; kingdom Metazoa; phylum Chordata; class Mammalia; order Chiroptera; family Vespertilionidae; genus Pipistrellus; species Pipistrellus kuhlii. The sequence continues at coordinate 60,069,629 of NW_023425595.1, read as the reverse complement.
ATCTCTGTGTCTCTACAATTGCATCTCTCTCTTGTTTAGAACTCTTCCCTCATCTCCTCTTGTTTCATATCTCAGCTCAAACATCTGTCCATCTCTGCACCCAACTCAGCTTCCAGTCTTTAATTTTTCCACAGAACTTATCACTATTGAAAATTATGTTTTATTATCACTTATTTGTTCATTTTATGTTGATTGTTGGTCACTCTTCACTAAAATTTGAGGGACCTGTTATTTTCTGCTGTAACTCCTAATATCTAGAACAATAATTGGCACTTAGAAGTCCCTCAAATATTTTTTAATGAATGAAAGATGATTTCTTGAGCTGTTTCAAAATTTAATAGAATGCCGAAACCGTTTTTGGCTCAGTGGTAAAGAGTCGGTTTGCGGACTGAAAGGTCCTGGGTTCGATTCCAGTCAAGGGCATGTATCTTGATTACGAGTACATCCCCAGTAGGGGGTGTGCAAGAGGCAGCTGATCAATGATTCTCTCTCATCGATGTTTCTAACTCTCTATTCCTCTCTCTTCCTCTCTGTAAAAAATCAATAAAATATATTTTTTTAAATGTAATAGAATGATTGATTTAGTATATGCATATAGCTGGTTTACTACACAAATAGTTACAAAAGCAGAAACCTTGTATATAGCAAATAATCTTTTCCCTTCTCTAACTATTCTCCCATTCCAACTCCAGGCAGCTAGGAGTTCACCTTTACTAGGTTTAGTACAGAATGTGTTTACTTCTCCCTAATATAAAAATGAAAATAGACTCACAGAACATATGTAGACTCTTTAGTGAAGTTTTATAAAGGTGAAAATAATACCTTTTTCTCCTTATTTCCTTTCCTTACATGGAAATTGGCATTTCTCTTTGCAAGTTAAAGATCTGTATGTGGTCTTTTAAAACCTTTCTCATGCTGAGATTCTAATGAGAAGAACAAACTTTTATATTTGTCTGTAGGTCTTTATAATAGATAAAGGAATATTATATATTTAACTTCATCTCTTTAATAATTGCCTTAGGGGGCATTATAGGAATTACTATTCTTATTTAACAAATAATGTGCTGGAAGCTATAGGAAGCTGAGTGGTTTATCCTAGGTTGAACCTTGACAAGTGATATTGCCAGAACTGGAATCTAGTTTTGGTTTGCTTTCATTCCCAACTTTTTTTCATTGCATCTAGGATCATAAACTTAAAGAATATTGGCCTGGGATATGTCTGTCATTCAAGAGATATGGAACTTTACAAAATATAGTCTAATATCAATGAAATGTTCTCAGGAGTCTTTCAGTAAACCCAACGATGCCTTTTATAATTTTAATGAAGAAAGTAATAACAAATTACTTCTTTTCATTTTTAGCTTCCTGAATTGTTGAATCTAGGGCTGATATCCCAATGAGTCCCCATTAATGGATTATGTTTAACTGCACGACCATCAAGGGGCTAGATCTGAATAATTAGGCAAAATCAGACACACACAGATGTGTTAAATCCAAATAATAAAAACTAGAAAAACTTAGGCATTGTGTGGGCTCTCAGGTTCATCACTCGTTTATTCTATGTTTTCAGGCAATTATATATCTTTGATAACTTTATATGACTCAATATTATCATATAAAAATGGGAAAAATAAAACATATTAGTTCCTAATGCGTAAGACTATGTAGCAATAACCTCCAAATCTTAATGACATCAAGTAACACAGGTTTATATCTTGCTCATGTTACATGTTAGTTGTAGTTCCTATGTAGTTACACATGACATGAATTATTCTTTCTGAGATACAGGCTAAAGAAGTACATTCTTAACACTGGGGAATGAGCAATGGAGAAAGTCAAATGTCCAAGCCTGTTACCAATATGTGTTCTCTTTTGGGGAGAACAGAAAATAATTTTAAAGTGATAAATCAATCTAATCTACCATTAAATGACCATACTTTATAGTATTATTTTTTTTGTAAAATACTTAACACAGTTTAACATGTTCTCAATTTTTATGTAGACATGAAGACATGGATTAGCTTGAGTCAAACATCTCTCTCTTGGTTCCCTATTCCTTGCAGAGTTATAAAAATTGGCAGTAGAGAAATGACACTGAGAATAGGCAGCAATGTATGTTGTGTCATGCAGAGACCTGACATCTTTGAGAGATAAGCACTTGTGGGAAGTTAGAACTTTATATCAACACTGCTGTTTTTCACAAATAAAAATACTAGAGAAAACTCACTGGGAAGATACCATGGTCATAAAGGTGTACCCCATTCTTGCTTTCTTGTGTATATCTAAGAATCTCTGAGACTCATAAAATATTCTTCTCAGAAAAATAATCTAATTTTATTTGGGACTTCTAGATTTAGATTATTTTTTTCTCTTATCACAATAATCACCTGCCTCTCTTCTCTTATAGACTCACCTTCTTCAAATATTTTTTAACACTATGTCCTATTTAATCTATACATAAGTGGGTCTTTTCCCAAGCTCTGATTAGTCCAAATTGTTATTATGTGTTTCTCCTATTGCCTGTTAATTGTAGAAAAAATTTTAGGAAGGCACAAGATAGAATTATGGGTTTGATGAGAATGTACCAGAGAAGAAGGAAAATTATAATCTTTCAGGTCAATTGAATCTGGTTTTATAAATTCTTATGGACAAAAACCCTGTCAAGTATACTTATACTATCACTAGAATCATTGAAGTCCATCATGCTGAACTCTCTCATTCTAAACCTAATTTCAAAAATTAGGGAGCTTCAGAATGTCTGGATATAGCTAGATGAATCCTCCCCACAAAATAAGCCCTAGAAAGCTAGGGCTCTGGAAATCAACACAAGGCAGAACTTATCAAAGCTGCTACAACTTCTATGAGAATCTGCGGCCTGCTTATCTGGGACATTCCAACCATGCCTACTCCTACTTCCCAGCACAAAGCGAGCAGCCATTTTATCATTTTGTCTGGACACCCAGAAAATTTGCTGAGAAAGTGGGTACACTTCAGAGGGGCAGGATAAAAAGGATGAATGTCAGATATATTGGCTAAAAGTGGTATACTTGGTCAAAATCCGTAGAAAAATATTTATCATTCGTAGCCCAAGTTTGTGGTTCTGGTAGAAAAATATGCAGACCAACTATAAATTTAACAAGGAGTTACCAAGAGTCACAGAAAGGCTGTACAAGCATTCTACACATCTCTCACCGACTGAGAAACTACATTCTGAAAAGAGCCTCTAAAACAGAAGGCTAAGGAAACTTGAAAAGTGACTAAAATTTGAATGCACTTTCAGACCCATACAAATAAAATGGGCATGGGGTATAGAAGCCTTATGGTCTTGGAGAACTTGAGCACAATTTCTTCCTAAATCACTGACTCATCACTAGCTATGCAGATGCAGGGGAATCCCTATAATTAAGAATGAAATCTAGTCAGAGAAATCAATATCCACACATGGCAGTGAAGACAGATTTTATAGTTCAAGTCAGGCTAGTTACTTTTTTTTAAGTATCAGAAAAATAAGTCTGAATTAAATTGTTATATTGTATTATTGGAAATGTATAGTTTTCAGCAAAAAAAAAAGAAAAAAGAATTAAGAAAACATATAAAGGTATAAGATTTTGGCCCATATTCAGAGTAGAAAAGGCAGTTAATAGAAAATGATACAGAGTAAACCCAGATGTTCAATTTGTCAGACAAATAATTCAAAAGTACTATTATATGCTCAAAGAATCTAAGTAAACTATGTTCAAAGAATTAAAGAAAATGTGATGGTAATGACTCAGTTGAGAATCTCAATAAAGGAAGAAAAACTATCAAATAAGTTCAAAGTTGACATGTACAATGCCTAAAATAAAAATACATTAGGTGGGCCCAATTAAAAAAAATGAGATGACAAAAGAAAAAGAATGGTATAAAGGAAGGAATATAAATAAAATCATATAATACTAAGACTAGTGAAAAAAGTTTAAATAAAAATGTAATGAGCTTTTGAGACCTGTGTGATAGTAGCAGTCATACCAATATCTGAGTAATGGGAGTTCCAGAAGGAGGAGAAGGAGAACAAGTGACAGAAAAAAAAAATATTTGAAAGAATAATGGCTAACAGATTTCCAAATTTCATAGGAAATATTAATCTACTGATCCTAAAAACCCAACAAACACTAGTACAATAAATATAAGGATAATCATAACTAGAAAGATTAGAGTCAAATTCTGAAAGACAAAGAGAAAAACCTTAAAAGCAGCAAGAGGAAAATGACTCATCACCTAAAGGAGTACCACAATACAATTAACAGTGGACTTCTCACCACAAACAATGGGAGCAAGAAGGCAGTGAAAGGACATATTCAGGAGGGGAAAAAATCATTCCCAAATTCTATAGTTAGTAAAACTACCCTTCAAAAATGAAAGTTAAATAAAGAGATGCAATTTTTTTTAAAGTGAAAGAATTTTTTGCTAGCAGATATGCCCTTCAAGAATGCCCTTCAGAAATAAAAAGACACCAGATGGGAAATCTAGTCTGTGGGAATAAATAAAGATCAATAGACATAAACATTGTAAGTATCTGATATATGTCAGACTATAGAGTACATATAATGTTTCATCTAAAATGTTCAGTTTTCATCAAAAAATTATGAGACACAAAGTAACAGGAAAGTATGACCAATATTCAGAAAAAAGTAGACTTTTTTTTCTTTTTCTTTAGCCAGTATGATTGTTTAAAACAATAATTAAATACCTTAGTGTTGAGTTATAATATGTATAGGTGCAAAGTATATGCACAAATGAGGGGGGAGAACTGGAGCTGTGACATAACGAAGTTACTATATTTTATTGGAATTGTCAGATTTAAATTGCATAGATTAAATATGGATGTTGTAATCTCTGGAACAGCAGCTGTAAAAAAAAATAACTTTTAAAAATATAGCTAAAACAAATAAGCAAGATGCTATACTAACAGTTATTTTTAAACACACGAAAGGAAGTAAAGAATAAAAAGAGAAACAAAAATGAAATGGGATATATAAAAACCAGTCTACAAAATGTTAAATGAATACCCTACTATATAAAAAATTACACAAAATATGAAGAGATTATTCATTCTAATCATGTCAGACTGAATATAAAAGCAAAAAAACTGTTTTTCTCTATAAGACATATGCTTTGGATTCGAAGACACAAATAGGTGAAAATACAAGGATAGTAAGAGATATACTATAAAAATTAATCATAAGATAGCTGGATTACCTGTATTGATATCAGACAAAACAGACTTTAGAACAAGAAATATCAATGGAGACAAATTGGATATTTTATAATGATAAAAGAGTAATATACCTGGAATATATAACAGTCATTTATCTATGTGTACATAAGAAAAAGTCTCAAAGTACATGTAAAGTAAATATAAAATAAGCAGACAGTGTATAGTTATATATTTAAAATCTAGATATAAAGTCAGCAAGAATATGGGATTGAATGGCACTTTGAACTACATGGCCTAATTCACAAATAAAATGTAGCACACAACAACATGAAAACTTCTTCAGTATATTAATATTCCAAGACAAATAAGTCTCCATAAACAAGAAAGATTGAACTCATGCAAAGTTTTTTCTTCAACCATAACTGAATCAAATTAGAAATTAACAACCTAAGAAATTTAGTAAATCTCCCAACATTTTGGGTTATTCCTTGTAGTTGTCATTGTCAGAATATTATTTTCATCCTATAAAGAATCCCTCTGGACTTGGTTAATTGTAGTTCCTATTGGGAAATTGTGTCTGCGATCTGTACATGTAAGACTGCTTTGCCAACCCCAGGACGAGTCCACAGTTCCTCGATTTCCTTCTTGCTGTGGTTGGGCTGAGTCTCTGTGAGACAGAGCTCTGTTATGGTCACAGGTTCAGGTGTCCTGGCACCACACTTGTGACTTCCAATCAGAATAATACACGGTTTTTAAAGAAAACCACTCCTCTCAATACATGTAAGAATAAAAAGAAGCTATAAGTAATGAATAATAAAGGAAAGATATTGCCTAGTCTGATTTGGAGACCAGTGAGGCATGGGAGAATTATACCTGTGTTTAATTCCATAGCCTCATTATCTGTAGAGAAGAAAATCAACTGGGTTTCATCTGTAAAGAAACAGCTTTACATTTTAGGAAACAAAAGCCAATATTGAATATAATATAAAAATTGTTCATCTCAAATCCTGATGGCCCTTGTCAGCATCCGTTGAGTGGAAGAACCACTGTGGATGCTGGGAATACAGCTCAGATAAGGCTGTAACGAGATCAGTGCAACCTTGTAGAAAACACAGAGGAACTGCTCTTTGTGAGCCTAGCAGCTAAGCAAACAATCATTCTACTTCATAAAAGGGATGTGACATAATTGATTCAGGCCCTTCTGAAGTTTATGGAGTCACTGTGTTTGCACAAAGGGCAGACACCTGAGCTCTGCTATAAATGAAACATCAGTTGGGTTTTGAAAGACTCAGGACAAACGAGGAGATACAGGCATGCCTAGCGTGGATTGAGGCATCAGGGCAGACAATGACCTCCTAGTATTATAGCAGCCAGGCTCTACTGATAAGCTGACAATCCCTTTAAGTTTAGAGTGCTGCTTTGTGTCCGTATCTTATTCATGTCTCTGCCACCATCTGAGCTCAGGCCCTCATTTTCTCTCCTTTGGAATACAGTAATGGTCATATTCCTATTATTGCTGCCCTCCACACAAATACTGAATTACTTGGTTAAAGTTCATGTTACACATCCAATCATGTTCTGTGTTCCCCCCAAACTTTTCATGGCTCCCTAATGCTTCTTTGTATTCTTTCATACAATATTCTCATATTCTAGTCTGATCTCTCACCAACCTACAGTCTCCCCAAATTGGAATACCTGCCTCTTCAGTGAAACTGGAAGGTCCTATTCTCCTTTGTAAATCAAAAATCTCTCTTCATCCTTTAAGACTCACTTTATCTTTTGCCTATTTCTTTCCCTAACAGACTCCAGAGCCCAATCTACCATACCTCCCCATTTGTAATAAGTATATTCTACTTATTTACGTATATGTCTATTTGAACTTCTAAAAGTAAGCATCTTAGATTTATGAATTGCCTCATTTACTGGTATCTCCAGTACCATCACAGATTCTATTAAATAGAATGTTAATATGTATTTAATCAAATTAAGAGCAATACTGAGTGGACACACCTTTTAAGTTTTCCCTTTATTTTTTATTTTATTTTTTCATCACCATTTATCCCCTTTATACCTTCTTCCACCTCCACTCCCTTCCTCCCCTCCCCTACCTACCATCACCACACTGATGTCTAGTCCATGAGTTCTAGTATTTTAAAGATTTGGGCATTTATACTCATAAAAAATATTCATTTACTATTTTATCTTCTTCTGATATTTTTATATGGCTTTAATATCAAGGTAGAGCTGGCCTTATAGAATGAGTACAATGTATTCCCTTCTCTTCCAATTTTTGAAAGAATTTGAGGGGATTAGTGTTAGTTTGGTAAAATTCACCAGTGAAGTCATCTGGTCTGGACTTTTCTTTGTTAAGAGATTTTACTTACTGATTTTTTATAATAGACTTTTTAATAATTTTATAAATCTATTTGTTAAATATCTGTTAAAAATGTATAATTATTATATCAGTTTAGGTAATTTGGATGTTTTGGGAATTTTTCCATTTCATCTACAATATCTAATTTGTTGATGTATAAAATTGTCCATAGAATTATCTTAATTGTTTTTTTATTTCTGTAGGGTAGTAGTAATATCTCTACTTTCACTTCTGATGTTAGCTATTTGTGTATCCTCTTTCTAAAAATTTTTTATTCTAGCTAAAGGTTTAGCAATTTTGTTGATATTTTCAAAGAAACAACACATTGGTATTTCTGTTTTTACTTTCCTATTTTATTTATCTCTACACTAAGGTGACCAGATTTCCCGCTTTTGGCAGGACAGTCCCAATTTTTAACAATTAGTCCCGTGTCCCGCAGCGTTTTAAAAAAGTCCCAATTTTTAGGAGAGAATCCAAGATGGCTGCACAGGTAAACACCTAGCCGCAGCCACAGACAACAATTTCAATAAAATACAACTAAAATATAAAATAGACATTACCCAGAACTACAGGAAAGTCGACTGACTGGAAATTCTACAACGAGAAGCAAGGAGAAAACCAGATGGAAAAGCGGAGGAGCTGTAAAAGCCTAAGGTACGGAGATATGCAGTGTGCAGAGAGGAGGGAGCCAGAGAGGAGGGGCGGCTGAGTGCTTGGCTGGCGTTCCCTAGTGGGAAGGAGATAAAAGTTCCAACTGTGCTGAACCCCAGACCCGACAGCGCTGAACCCCAGTTCTAGGCTAGACCCCGAGGACCCAGGCTTATCCATAGGGAGCTGGGCTGTAAGGCAGAACCCCAGGGGAGCAGCGAAAGGAGGTCCCGGAGGCGCGCACATTGAGCACAGAGAAGGTTCCGTTGGCTGTGCTGTGGGATTGCCCTGGCAGGAAGGAGACAAAACTTCCAGACTGCTCTGAACCCGACTTCCAATCCCATTTCCAACTGAACTGAACCCCAGTTCTGGGCTCATTGGGGGAGATCCTAGACTGTTTGGTAGCAGGCGAAACTCGAGGGCACCTCACTCTCAGAGGTGCTTGCAGCGAGTACTGAAGGACCCTGGGGATTACTGAGACTCAGGAGCCTCATAGGGTGGGGCTGACAGAAGCCAAGGCTGTAGGCTCCACCCTGAAACCCCACCCCAATCAGGGAAGCTGGGAAAATGCCAATACAATGAAATAGATCACAAACAAAAGAAATGGAGGAGAAAAAGAGACTGGATATAGAGTTCAAAACCACGCTTATAAGGTTTTTCAAGAATTTCCTAGAAAAGGTCAATAAGACCTATGAGGATATGAAAAGGGATCAACTAGAATTAATAAGGAATCAACAAGAAATAATAATGGATCAACAAGAAATAAAGAATACATTGTCTGAAATAAAAAATATTATACAGAGTCCTAAAAACAGAATGGAAGATCGCAAGACTCAAGTCAAAGATTTGGAACATAAAGAGCCAGAAGACACTCCTCCACAGAAGCTAGAAGGCAAGAGAATCCAGAAAATTGAAGATAATGTAAGAAACCTCTGGGACAACTTCAAGCGAACCAACATCAGAATTATGAGTGTCCCAGAAGATGAGAGAGAGCAAGATACCAAAAACATACTGAAAGAAATAGTGACAGAAAACTCCCCCCACCTGGTGAAAGAATTAGACTTACAAGTCCAGGAAGTGCACAGAACTCCAAACAAAAGGAATCCAAAGAAGACCACACCAAGACATATCATAATTAAAATTCCAAGAGCAAAAGACAAAAGAGAGAATATTAAAAGCAGCAAGAGCAAAGCAGGTGGTTACCTATAAAGGAGCACCTATATGATTGTCAGCTTATTTTTCAACAGAAACCATGCAGGCCAGATGGGAATGGCAAGAAATATTTAAGGTGATGAATAGTAAGAACCTACAGCCAAAGATAATCTATCCAGCAAAGCTATCACTCAGAATCAAAGGCCAGATAAAGAGCTTCACTAATAATAATAATAAAAAAAACTAAAGAAGTTTATCACCACCAAACCAGAATTATATGAATTGCTAAAGGGGGTTCTTTCAGAAGAGAAAGTAAATAAAGATAAAAATTATGAACAACAAATACGTAGCTATCAACAAGTGAATCTAAAAACCAAGGAAATTTAAAAAAAAATCTGAAGAACAATATTAACTGGTGAATATAATAGAATCAGAGGTATGGAAGGGGAGTGAACTGACAATTCTTGGGGAAAAGGGGAGCAGGGGATGTGGGAAGAGACTGAACATAAACTGTGCACCTATGGATGAGGACAATGGGGGGTGGGGAAAGGGCAGGGGGTGGAGTGGGAACCTGGTGGAGGAGAGCAATGGAGCGGGGCAGGGAAAGAGGAACATTTGTAATAATATGAACAATAAAAATTTATTTAAAAAAATTAATTGAGTTAAATTAAATTTTTTTAAAAGTCCGTTTTTTTGAAAATAATGCACTACAAGCTAGGGAATGGCAGGAGAATGGAAAGGGAATATACGGTTTTCGGCGGCCATGGGCTAGTTAGCCAGGATATGAGTTTTATATTATTTTTGTTAATTTTATAATGTTAAACTTTAATAATAACAAATAATTGTTGAGAACTGATTATTGAGAACTGCTTATGAAAGTTTGCAATGACGAAAACATTTTGTAACTGTCTCTCAGATGATACACATCGTACTGGTGCTAGTAAGCTAGTTAAACAAGTGATGTCATTATAAATCAGCTATTCAGATAATTTAAGTAAGTAATTTATTTATTTATTTCATAAATACATAAATACAAGCAGACAGTACTTGTATTATTTATATTTTATAGTGGTGGCAAAAAGTCTATCACCGGCCTTGAAAGTCACATTTATGATTACATTACAATTAAGTGTTGAGACTTTGAAAGCCATTTTATGTGTGAAATATAATTTAACAAATTCTTGTGAAAATTTTCATGACCTTTTAAACAATAACAGCAATCTACTAAAAAAATTCACTCAAATGAGAATTATGCGAAAGAATAAAATAATACTATACATAATTTTTATTTATTATATTTGTAAATTGTACTTATGTTGAAGTTTAAAAATATATATATTACAATACTATTTTTTCATTCTATGAAAATTTTTGTTGCTCCATATAGACCAGCTTTTTAATGAAGAACCACCCCCCACCCCCTACCCCCAGTCAATGGTGTCGCCTTTACCAATGTTAAAATCTGCTCACCTTACTCTACACTGATCTTTATTATTTTCTTCCTTCTGTTAGATTTGCATTTAGTTTATTATTTTTCTTGTTCTGTAAGGTGTAAAGATAGGTTGGTGGTTTGAGGGTTTTCTCTTTCTTTAAAAAAAAAAAGTGTTTATAGATAGATAATTCAATGTAATTATAATACAATGTATTATATATCACAGCCACACACACACACACACACACACACACACACACACTTGTGCTCGCACATTGTCTTAGCACTTCTTTTTAAAGTTATGTTGTGTTTTATGACTAAGAATATGCTCTACCTTGGTTAATGTTCCATGTGAACTCGATATACAAGTGTATTTTGTTTTGGAAAAGATTATTCTATAAATGTCAATTAGATCAAGTTGTTTGATAGTGTTGAGCAGGTTAACTATATACTTAGTAATGATTTTCTGTCTGCTTAATCTATCAATGGCTGAAAAAAGGACCGTTGATATTTCTAACTCTGAGAGTGAATTTGTCTATTTCTCCTCTCAGTTCCATCAGTTTTTGCCTCATGCATTTTGACATAATGCTGCTAGGTGCATAAATATTTAAAATTGTTATTTCTTCTTGGAGAACTGACCTTTTTATGTAATGCACTCCATATTTCTGATAATTTCCTTATTTTGAAGTCTGCTTTGTTAGAATTAATATAGCTGCTACAATTTTTTTATTAGTGTTAAAATGGTTCATCTTTTACCATCCCTTCACTATTAACTGATCTAAGTCTTCATGATTAATCTGAATTTCTTGTAGACAAAACATAGTTCTGTTTTATTTTTACTTATGCTGATATTGTCATTTAATCAATCTATTTAGACCATTCATATTTAAGATGATATTGATATAGTTGGATTAATACCTGTCATATTTGTGACAGTTTCCTGTTTGTGACATTTATTATATCTTTTCCTCATTTTTTCTGTTTTCTGATTTTAATTGAATACTAATTTTTTTTTTTACTCATGATTGTGAGACATGTTAAGAAAGTGTTTTCCTACAAAAAGATAAAATAAGAATTAATGTCTACTTTTTCATAGTGCTTGTAACTTAGTATTGCATATGGTGTCATAGTTGGATCTAATTTTAACTTTTTGCAAATTGTCACCCAATTGTACCAGGTTCCTTTATTTAAAAGTTTAGCTTTAACCCTAACTGGTTTGGCTCAGTGAATAGAGCATCGGCCTGCAAACTGAAAGGTCCCAGGTTTGATTCTGATCAAGGGCATGTACCTTGGTTGTGGGCACATCCCCAGTAGAAGGTGTGCAGGAGGCATCTGATCAATGTTTCTAACTCTCTATTCCTCTCCCTTCATCTCTGTAAAAATCAATAAAATATATTTTTAAAAAATAAATAATAAATAAAAGTTTAGCTTTACCACTAGTGATTTCAATCATCTTAATTTTTTAAAGTTTTTTTTTCTAGAAATAGAATTTTAGCTTGACATTTTTTATTCTCATATCCTTGAAAATATCATTCATTTGCCTCCTGGTTTCTATTGTTTCTGCTTAAAAGTCATCTATAATTTGTTTTGGCCCTACATGTGCGATATCTTTTATATTTTCTTGCTTTTTAAAGATTTGTGCTCTTTTTTTTTTTTTTTTAGCAGTTTGCACTATGCTTACCTGTGGTTTTCTTTCTAGTTATCTTTGGGGTCTCTGATCTTTGGTTTGATATCTATATCAGAAAGTTTTGGGGAATTATTTATTCAAATTATTTATTGTTTTTCCTTTCAGGGACTTGAATTACATGCATTTATGACTATATATATATTGATTTTTTACAGAGAGGAAGGAAGAGAGATAGAGAGCTAGAAACGTTGATGAGAGAGAAACATCAACCAGCTGCCTCTTGCACACCCCCCACTGGGGATGTGCCTGCAACCAAGGTACATGCCCTTGACTGGAATCGAACCAGGGACTTTTCAGTCCACAAACCGACGCTCTACCACTGAGCCAAACCGGTTTCGGCAATGTATGACTTTTTAATATCATTCCACAAAACTTGGTCACTGTGTTCTGTTTCCTTTTTATTTTATTTTTTCTCTTTATACTTCAGCTTACTATTATGGCCTGTTTTATTTTCACTGGTTCTTCCCTTTGTTGTACCTAGTCTGCCCATCAAATGAACTCTGTTATTTTGTTTTAAGTTCTAGCATTTCCATTTCTTTCTTTTTTTCACAGTTTCCATGTCTCTGCTGAAATTTCCCACTGGCTTACACAGTTTGTCCACTTTATCCACAAGATCATTTAGCACTTAAAAAAAATGTTCTTTAATTACAGCTATTTTAATTTTTCTGCATCAGCTCTGGGTTTTCTTCAATTGGCCTTTTGTTTGTGGATCATATTTTCTTTTTGTTTTATATGTATTTTTATTATTTATTTTATGCCAGATCTTTTATATTAAAAAGTAGATAATTATGTGAATAATATTCATCCCAGAAAAGGGACCCATTCCTTGTTGTGTGAGGCTTTTTGGTTGGCTGCTTATTTTCACTCAGTTATTCATTGGCCTCAAGTGTTTTGATTTCTGCATCACTAATATGTGGGTGTTGGTACGTTTCCAGAGTTCTCATTAGATTTCTTAACCATAAAAGATCTCCTTTTCTGCATTATAGCTGGCTGCCAGCTAATTAAATAACTAGGGGGTTCTTAATGTGCTCTGTGACCACCATCAACTGTCTGTACCTTGAGAATGGTTCTCATCCCTGTTTCTCTGTCCCCAGGTTTTGAGTAGAGAAATCTTGCATTTGATGAAGATCTTTAACGGCCCTCAGAACCTTTGGTATATGAATTCCTAAATGGTCTCCAATGGATTTCTCTCAGCTCTCACGTCCTTTCCCTCTCTTATGGTCCTTTCCCTCTCTTATGAAGACTGGCAGATTTGCATTTGGTGCAAATGCCCTGTGCTGCATAGGGTGTCTCTCCCAGCTCTCCTCCGTGACTCCACCTTTTAGTTTACTACTCTTGACCTCTTGGTGAATTCCTGAAAGTGTCGGAGTGTAGCTCAGATTCACTGTGCAGCTGCGGTGCCTTGGAATTTTAATCTGTCGTAATTGTCTTAAAGCTCTTACATTACTTATCATTTTGGCTAGCATCTTTCTTTCTGTCTATGACAGATTTTACTCCCACTGCTTTATCTGACATAAGAGCAGCCATAAGTTTCATCCCTTCTATAAAAGGCATGTCATTTCCTAAAGGCTAGATAATTTAAGTTTCTTTGTATCATATTCTCAGCCCTTTGATTAGTTAGAAAGAAAATGTGATTTTGTAGCTCATTCAGATTACTGTAGTTCTTAGGATAAGAGCAATGGTCTCTTGTGTTTTCTACCTGCCAAGTTAACCTTGGAACCAAAGATAAACCTCCCCATCAGGTACCTGCTTTTTGTCTCACATTGAAGTACCACATATCATATTATAGGAAGAAATGGGGATTCCTTTTGGCATTAACCCCCTCACCCCCCAATACTATGAAATTCTCACTTCCCTTTAACTATATATTATAGATACCTTTTTAGATCTCTGTCCTCATCATTTTATTTTATTTTTTATTAAACGTTTTAATATTCACATTATTGCAGGTGTCCCCATTTCCTCCCCTTTGCCCACCTCCACCCATCCCCACCTCCGCCTCCCTTCACCATTACCAAACTACTGCCCATGTCCATGGGGTATGTAGATGTGTTCTTTAGCTAATCCCTTCACCTTCTTTTATCCATTCCCTCTCACCCTTCTACCCCCTGGCACTGGCCAGTCTGTTCCATATGTCCAAGCTTCCAGTTTCATTTTGTTAATCGGTTTATTTTGTTCGTTAGATTCCACATATTAATGAAATCACATGGTACTTGTCCTATTCTCTCTAGGTCCAACCATGCTGTCCCAAAGGGTAAGATTTCCTTCTTTTTTATAGCCACATAGCAGATGCTTTTTTACACATCTTTTTCTTGACATATTTACAAAGTTCACTTTCTCCAGGGGGGGTTAATGTATACTGTATGTTTTTTATGTAATATGTGAAGCATCACTTCTTTTGGAGAAAGAGTTCCCAATGCCCATAATTATTTGGGACCTTGCTTGAATTAGTTTATCACAACTCTAGCTAATGCTTACTGTAGTATGTAATTGTCTTTATGGTCTCCCAAGAGATACGTTTTTTAGCTCTGTACTTCTAGATTCAGGCAACTCTAATTAATTATAACACTATCTAAGTATATGTTTATCCCGCTCATATTCTCACAGGTGATTCCCATCCATTGTCAGATGTCTGTATTTGTTGCTGAGTTGTATAAATCCTGGGGTAGCTTCCTCACAATATCATGCTGTTGGGTAGATATGTTTGTTTGTGTGATATCCTGTGGTGTTAGAGATACCTATAGAGCTATGTGCATGCCTCAATTAGAACCCTCAATACTTCTCTGCCTTGCATTACAGTTACTTGAATGTTTGCCTGTGTATGTCTTTTCCAATAAAGGTGAAAGTACTTATGGTCATGGACTAGTTTCCTTCAACTTTATATTCTGTATTCGCAAAACAGTCATGGCTGCTACTTGAAGCCAAGCAGCTGTGTACTACACAAATGTGTCTGGCAAGTCAGTGTTCAAAATCATTGCCAGCTCTACCTAGGAAAACTTTGTGCCCTGATCCAGGGCTTGAAAAATAAGGTATGAATTAGCATTCCTCTGCCAGACAAAGCCTTTATCTCAAAACTTTTCTTCTGGAGGTGGTTCCTTTCTTGTATTTTTTTTTTTTAATTCTACAAGCACACAGTAGCCCTGAGTGCAGTTCATAGCACATAGTAGGTGCTCTCTCCACATAATTTTCAGTTGACTTAAATACAATTAAAAGCTTTAAATTACTTTGTTAGTGTTGTTAGAAAAGAAAAATGATGTCAAGAGTCCCTTCATGTGATTTTTCTCAAGAGAACTTTTCATGAATATGTGTACCTCGGTTATGTTCCCATGCCATCAGAAGAGCTTCTGCCCCCTAGCCATACCAACAACTTCTCAGAAGATAGTATACACGTTCTCATAGAGAAAATGCTCATAATTCATTTTATACAGTTTTCTGAGTTTCTTGAGATCAACTGCTAAACAACAATGATTCTCTCCTACTGACCCTTTCTTCCTGAGCTGTAATGTAATAAACCTATATAAAAGTATATTTGTAGTATTTCTGTACAATTATGTCTCAAGAAGAGCTCTGACTGTGTCTAATTATAAAGGCTATTAATCCCCAAATTGTTCCTATAAATTACACATTTACTCACACGCTGGATCCATATAATAAACTGTCCCCTTACTGCTTTATAAGAAAGAAAGCACATTTACTGATTATCTACTATGCTTCATTTACTATACCAGGCATGAGTACATAAGTATATGAAAAAGATGAGACATAGGCCTGCCCACAGAAATGCTTATAGTTTGGTCAGAATGGCAGCAAAGAGATAGTGTCTGATTTCTTTGCAGCAAAAAACTGTATGAAGGTGATCTTTATAACTCATTATCTGCCTTCAGAGACCCTGACAATTTCAACTCCATAAAAAGAGACTCTCTACTTCTGAAGCTCTAATTCCTGTCTGAATTCTTGATTGATTTCCTTCTGACACTTTGGAATTTCAGTCCACCAGTTATCTCCTCTCTCTTTCTACAACCTCTCCCCTCTTCTTGATATGTGCCTTAAAAATATCTCTTTTCTCATCACATGAAAAACTGCAACAAAATTCTCTGAACATAGGCATGATTTCCTAGGAAGGCTAGGCCATTCCTCCAAAATTCAAATTTGATCACCACATTATTCCCCTCCTCAAAACCTTCAAATTCTCTATAGAATGAAATATTAACTCTGCATAACATACAGGGTTTTATATGATTTGACTCCATTTATATTTCTAGTCCCATTTTCCAACATCTCTCTTTTTTTTTTATACAGCTTTGCTGAGATATAAGTGGTATACAAAGAATTGTGCAAATTTATTGTATACAATTTGGTGAGCTTGCACACATACAAACACCCATGATATCATCACCACAATGAAGGTAATAGACATATCAATATTTCCCACGGTTTCTTGTGTTTATTTTTTTGGGGAAGGGTATTTGTTTGCTTTTGGGTTTTTTTGTTTTGTTTTGTTTTGTTTTTATGTGGAATAACATCTATATATATATATGCCGAACAAACTGAACAACCAGAATGACCAGAATGACTGGAACAACTGGTCTCTATGACACTCACTGACCATCAGGGGGCAGGTGCTCAGTGCAGGAGCTGCCCCCTGGTGGTCAGTGTGCACCCACAGCCAACCTCCCCTGGCTAGCCAACCTCCTGCAGTCCCTCCCCAGGCCAGCAGGCCCCAGTCACTTGATAGGGGCCGGGCCCCGGGCTGGGAGAGGGAACCAGGGGTGGGTGGAAGTAGATGTGGCCCCTTTCCCAGGCAAGCCAAAAGCCGGCTCCCTTCTTGGGGCTGGTGGCCAACTTCCTATATCCCATTCCTACCCCTGGCCAGCAGCCCTGATCTGCCCGCCACCCCCTGCCATGGGGGAGGTGTGGTGGCGAGAGAAGGAGGAGGGGAGGGGGTTGGGAACTGTGTGGCATTAGTGTCCATTCCTTCTGCACCTGGCCTGGAAACTGTCACCTCCTCTCCTGACCCTGCCAGGTCCTTCCGGCCCTGGGCTGGGATGTGGAACCAGGAGTTGGTGGCAGCAGACATGACCCTTTTCCCAGGGGGGCTGAGGGCCAACTTCCTTCTCAGAGCCAGTGACCAACCTCCCGTGCCCCATCCCTGCCCCTGTACATCCCCCCAGCTGGCAGGCCCTGATTGGCCTGGTCCTGATGGGCCCTGATTGCCAGCCAGTGTATGATTGCCTACCCGTGTATGAGTTTCATGCACTGGGCCTCTAGTTTAATATAAGATTCAACATTTTTTTAAAAAGTTTGAAGTACACAATACCATATGGTTAACTATAGACATTATGTTGTAGAGCAGACAGATCAAATGACAGGATTTCCTTCATTTTTAAGGCTGAATAAAATTCCATTATATATACACACCACAGATTCTTTATCCATTCATCTATTGATGGGACACATTGGTTGTTTCCATATCTTGGCTGTTGTGAATAGTGATATGGTGAACATTTCCCACCACCTTTTTGTAATGACCTCTCCTTATCCCTACTTTACTTGCTACATTTCACTAACTTTTCATTACTAACTCACATAATCTCTTGTCTTCCAGCATTTTTAAGAAGCACCTTTCTTCTCCTTTATTACCAAGGCAACCTAATCATTACTAATCTTATAATAGTCAGTCAAGGCATCACTTTCTCTTTGAAATCTTCCCTGATGACCAGTCTGCCTCATCCCTCACATTCTAACAGTTTTCCCTTCTCTGTGGTCCCATAGAGCATTACTTATACCTTTATAATAATAATGCCTACACCACATTGTAATTACCTGGTTCAGCATCTGCTTCCTTCAAAAACTGTAGATACCTTGAGGTTATAGACTATGTTTGCTCATCTTCCTACCTCTGAAACTTTTTACAGAGCCTGGAACATAATAGACTCTCAATAGATATTTGATGAATAAGTACTTTAGTTTCTACATTTTATGTGAATCTTATTCTATTCTTTTAAAATCTTACTCTGTTGTATGGAAACTATACAATAGAAAGAGCCAGGGTGGAAGTCTTATTTAAGCCTCTGAAAAATGAAAATGATCATCTATTTTATAATACAATTGAGTGATTATCAAACCTTCCCAAATCCATTGCTTAGGCAAGCAACTAGGGATGGAGTATCAGTCTGTTATTGCCATTGAGAAAACAACTCTATGACTGAAATGGGTATAGAGATTCAATTAGCATGCATAGCTTCAGATGCACACACACAAATTCGCTTGACACTGTATCTAATATTTATTTTGTCCTATGCTCTTCTTCCCTTCAATAAGTATGTATTAATGGTCTTCAGTGTACTAGTGCTGAGCTAAGTGACAGAATATAAAGATTAAGATACATGGCTTCTACCACTGTGGAAATTTAGTGTTTCTAGAAGGCCTTCCATCAAAACATTATACTTCCACCTCTTTAGAAATTCAAAACAAGCTTTCTTCTCTGGAGTCCTTGCCTGACTCTTAATGCAAAAGTTGGATGTCTCCGGAACTGAATACCTCTACTTATAATTGTAATTATCAACCCATTTCTCTTCCGCACTTGATTATCATCTGCAAAAGGAGAGGAGAAGTGTTTTTCAATTTTGTATTATTTCCTCAGTTCTCAATTAGTGCCCAGTGAAAGGAAGGTACTAAATAAATATTTATCTGAGTAAATAAGCAAACAGAAAACCACCTGGTGTTATGCAAGGCAGTAACTGCACTACAAAGCACACCTTTTACTATCAGGAACCACAGTCCATGATATAGTATCATTCTACTTTAAAGATAATTTTAAAAGAGAAAAATTTCACCTCAAAAAGGAGAGGATGCCTTTGTAACTCTTTGAAGCTAAAGCTTTAACATGTTATTTCCTTTTTTTCTTTTTTTTCCCCCCTCCAGAGTAAGAAGTAGACATAAGATTTTATGGTTCTCCTGCTGCTAACTTTCATATTAGATGGTCACCAGCCTACTAAAGCCTGATATCCCATTAGCCCATTAATAACTATGCCATTGATTTATATTTTAATGTCTCCTCTTTGTGGTATGTTAATGTTCCTCAATAAAAAGCTGAAAATAATGAATGCCAAACATGCAACAGAACCCATTTCCATATAGGATCTGTAGTGAGAAGGTAATAGGAGCAAACCATTTATCCCAGAAATTTAAATGCTAAGTAGCTGGGGGTAAGTAAAAAAACCACAAACTCCATAATAGAATCTTGATGTTTCTCTGTTTTGATAGGCTAAATAAGAATGCTGGGCAGATTGGATACCAATTTTTTATACAAAATTATTTGCAAAATTAAGAAAATAGAAAGAGCTGGGTAGTTTTGAGATGCTGATTTTTAAGTGCTAAATAAATTGTGTTTAGGAAATAATATTATGTGCTTAATTTATTTTAATAGAATTTGAATGTTTATAGAAGGGATCTCTCAGGATTAGAGAAACCCTTAACTATATAGAATCTCAACTGAAACTGAGTCAGTTGGGAATATCTGTTTTTCATAAGACTGTTTAGCCTAACAGACCTAGAGAAAAACAATGAGATTAATGATTGTATTGGAAAACGCAGTTAAATTTTCACTTAATCTTAGTGCGTGTGTGTCCTAAAAAAAAAAAAAAAATGTATACACACTTTACAACTGATAGCTCAATTGATGTTTCTTTCTTTTCAGATTTAACCCATTAGAATTAATAATTTATTAGTAATTATTCAGTGTGAATATATTATTTGGGATACCCTGAAATTATATATATATATGAGGTTTTGAGAAAAGAGCAATGCTAAATAAATTATATAAAAATCTATAACATGTAATATATCTTTGCTCTTTTCTTAAACTTCATTAAAATGACTATAAAGGATTTTTTAAGTAAAAATTAAAGATGTTAAAGCAGAGAGAAAATGATATCAGGTCAGAGAGGATACTTATCAGAAGGACCTTCTTGATCACTCTGGATATCATGCAAATAAACCGAACAGTGGAACAACCGGTCGCTATGACCACCAGGGGAGGTAGACGTTCAATGCAGGAGCTGTCCCCTGGTGGTCAGTTCACTCCTACAGAGAGAGTACCGCTCAGCCAGAAGCTGGCTCAAGGTTGGTGAGGACAGCGGTGGAGGGTCATCTTTCGAGGGCTAAGGACATCCCCCAAGGGCTTCCAGACTGCAAGAGGGTACAGGCTGGGCTAAGAAACTCCCATTTCCCCCTCACATACCCCCTCTATGCAGGAATCTCATGCCCTGGGCCTCTAGTTATATATATATATATATATATATATATATATATATATATATATATATATATATATATATATATTTATAAAATCATTAATATGCAAGAAGCAAAAATTGAAAGAATCCAAACACAGATATCAACACTTAAAGTTTTTTCTCTTTATCTTCAATTTTCAGAAAAACTAACTTTGATGTGCTGGGGTTTACTTCTTATTTTTCTTGCTTTAGGTTAACTTGAGCTTCTTGAATCTGTAAATGTATATGTTTCACTCCAGAGATAATTCTAATCATTATTACTTAAAACATTTTGGGTCCCATTATCTCTTTCCTCTTCTTCTGAAACTCTTAACTATATATATTTTTGCCTTTTCTTTATTATCTACAAGTACCTTGACCCTGTTAAGTGATCATTTGTTTGTCTGTTGGACAATTTTGTTTTCCCCTCCGCTCTTCAGATTGGATAATTTTCAAGTTCACCGAGTCTTCCTTCTGTTGTCTCCACTCTGCTGTTGGGCTTTTCCAACAAATTTTTAGTTTCAGATCATTTTTTAAAATTTATTTTAGTCCAAGAATTTCTATTTAGCTTTCTTTTATGAACATTTTTAAAACCTCATTGAGCATAGTTCTAATAGCTGTTTTGAAGTCCCCATCTGCTATTCCAAACATCTAAGTCACCTAACATATGTTCTCTGCTCACTGTATTTTCTCAGGAATGAGTCAACTTTACTGGTCCAAAATGTCAAGTAATTTTGGATGGTATCCTGGCCATTGTGAATGTTACATTGTAAAGGCTGTGGATTCTATTATATCCATCACCAAAGTGTTGCCATTTTTGGTTTAGAAGGAAATTAAGTTAGTTGGACTCAATTAAGGAGACAATTCAAATCTCAGGGAAGTCCTTTGACCCGGGTTGGGTGCTTTGGTCTGCTCTGTGCATGGCTATTTCAGTGGTCTGTCTGAGATTCTAAGAGTTTACACAGAGAATTCAGGGTCTGCCTCTCTCATATTCTGCTTTCCAGAACTCATCTGTTGCCCTTTTCAGCAGCTGTAGCTGTCCTGAACCCTGTCTTGTCAGCCAGAAAATTACAGGCTTTTTTTTTTTTTTTTTTTTAATCAGTTTTTGTTCAAGCAGTCTGACTGCAGCTTTCCCTGGTGCGAAAAGCTGCCAAAACAGGAAATTTACTTATGAAGCCCTCTTTTCCTCTCACGTCTCCAGTCCAAAATTTCTCTGCCTCTGTTAACTCTCCAGAGGCTTAAGGTAGTTGTTTTTGCTTTTGTCCTGAGTTTACAGTTGTAAACTAAAGCTCAGTCTGTTAGGAGTTTACTAAGTCATGCTGGAAATGGAACTCTTCTTCCGTCTTTTAAACTATCAAATTACGTTAGGTGCTGAGAGCATGGCAGAGTATTTCAAGGGTAAGTGAACAATAGGTCATAACAAAAGCAAGGTGTTTGTGTTGAGTATCTAAGAAAGGCAGCAAGAGGATCAGAAAACACAGCAATGAGGAAGCTCTCACCAGGTCACCCTTAGAAATCTGGGAAGAAGACTCCAGGCTGCAATCAAGAAAAACTTGTCTTTAATGAAGCAAAGCGGGGCCTACTGATTAAGACCCAGACACAGCAAAACAGGACAAAGGCCCAGGCAGGCTCAGAAAGAGGGCCTGATACAGAACCAGATGACACACAGGTGCATCGATCCTGAGTCACAGGGTGCTGTCTTGGGTTAGAGTGGAAACCCAGAGCCTCTGGTAGAGGAACACCTTCAGAAAGACATCAAATAGCCTCAATTCTAGAAGCACAGAGGCTAAAAATAGGCCTGGATCCTTCTGTTTAAAATGTTTATAAAGTGCTGAAAGAAAGGAAAAAAACAAGAAGAAAAGGAGAGAGGGAAGGAGGGAGAAAGGGCAGGGGAAGAGAAAAAGAAGAGAGAGAGAGAGAGAGAGAGAGAGAGAGAGAGAGAGAGAGAGAGAGAGAGAGAGAGAGAGAGAGAGAGAGAGAGGGAGGGAGGGAGGGAGGGAGGGAGGGAGGGAGGGAGGGGGGAAGGGAGGAAGGAAAGAAGGAAGGAAGGAAGGAAGGAAGGAAGGAAGGAAGGAAGGAAGGAAGGAAGGAAGGAAGGAAGGGAGAGAAAGAAAATAAAGGAAGAATACTAAACAATATTCCATATGAAACTTTTCTTATTTGCAAGTAGACACTTACGTCTGTGGTATTCATCACACTATATTAAATTATCAATTTACTTTTCCACTTCTTCCACTATAAATTGAACTCCTTAAAATAAAGCTCTGTTTCTAGGGGGGGGGTGTGTGTGAAGGGGATGGCAGAACTGGTTCACATAAGTTTGTATTAAATTCATTATTTAGCCCTATTCCTCATTCCCTAAGGAAGAGACCCTGTCTTATACTTTTTGTGTCCTTTATAGCAGTGCTTATCAACCATAATGTGCAATTACCTGGGGACCATTTTAAAATGAGAATTCTGACTCAGAATCCCTGCAGGAGGGCCTACCACTCTGCATGTCCACAGCTCCCAGGCGATACCAGTGTTGCTAATCATTTTGAATGGCAAAATTTTATATGACCTCAGTAACAGAAGGAAGCTTGTTTATTTGATCTGGGCTCGTGTGTTAAAACCCAGGTAGTGTCTTCTGTGTTCTGCTGCGCCCATTCTAAATTCTGGAAGAGCTCCGATGGCAGAATACTGTCCAGGGTCTGGTGTGTCCTGACTGCCAGTCAGAGCCTCAGTCCCGGGTCTACACAGCCCTCTCTTTTCACCAGCCTTGCATGCTCCTCCCACGTTTTATCTTCCCAACTCTATTTCCTAGCTTGTGTTTCATTTAAGATAGGAGATTGTGCTTTTTTTTTTTTGCTTTTTTTTAACTAAGTCAAGGTCCTTTATATATAGAATGTGGTCAATAAATGTTTGAGTTATAAATCAATGCAATAGATTTGATTATTTATATCCAAACGAAGGCAAAATGAGGATTTCAATACTTCTACAAAAAGCCTCAAATATCAGGCCTTGCCGAAACTGGTTTGGCTCAGTGAATAGAGCGTCAACCTGCGGACTGAAAGGTCAAAGGTTTGATTCTGGTCAAGGGCATGTACCTTGGTTATGGGCTCATCCCCAGTAGAGGGTGTGCAGGAGGCAGCTGATAGATGTTTCTCTCTCATCAATGTTTCTAACTCTCTATCTCTCTCTCTTCCTCTTTGTAAAAAATCAATAATATATATATTGGAAAATTTTTGACAGCCTTCCCCATACTCATACTCATACCCACACCTGGTACTATTCAGTATCTTTAATACACCAATATCCACAGCTCCTATCAATGACCGCAAAGAGCCCTGCTCATGTATCAGATATGAAGTACATAGCTGTTACTTTGACCAGATATGATAGTATTGATGGGTTCTCAGTACATTAGTGAAAGAAAAATTAATGTTTATATTAAAAGCCATAAACCAAATAAATATTTTTATGTTGAAGTATTTATTTTAATGGATTTGGAAATTATTTCCCCTGTGGTAGCAGCCTAATTCTGTTTCTTTGGAAAACTGATCTTGGATAAAAGTTGGGTAACATTTACCAGGAAAGAGGGACTTTCCTTTAGGTGATGGACTCTGCAGGAAGTCACCTAATTGAATCTTTCCACTGGCCTGTCCTTAGTAAATCTCTTGTGGAGCCTGAAAGAATCTCTTTCTCCACAACCCAGGGGAATTATTTGGCTGTCAGAGATAGAGGAACATGGGTCACTGAGGAGCTAATGAATGATGCTCAAGGGAAGGGGAGCCATTGCTGTCACTTTCATGGAGATGCTCATAGACAATTATTTTGGGACATACACATATCAACCAAAGTCATAAGGCAGTAGACAGGTTAATATACTAATAATTACAATAACCATATTAATAATTTACCTTGGGGCAGTGTTTTATATAGCCCTTTATATGTGCTTCCTCATTGGATCACATAATAACTCTGTAAGACTCAAAGTAGGTCTCTTGAGCCAGTTTTATAAAGAAGAAAAAAAGGATGACCAACAGAAAAATGATGCTCACACAAGTGGTAGGTGTTAAAATTAGGATTCACTCTCAGGTCTCCTAATTCTTAACTCTAGTTTCCCACTACCCCATTTTGCTTGACAACTCTGTTAGCCACTAGTAAACAGAGCAACTGTAGGTGTTAAGGGGAAGATTAGTAGAAAAATGGCATTTTGGCAAGAGGATGGTATGGCTCCAAGACTTTAGTCCCTGGACCCAATACAGGTTGCTATGCAATGTGGACAGTCTATCTAAAAGCAGGCTTCTAGTTTTCTCATGAACTGACCAGACAGTGGAATTGCCTTTCTACCCCGAAACTTTCTTAGATGCAGAGATGCTGCCCAAATGAGACCTGAGAGCAAATTCAGAATTCCTATGATTAGCAGGAAATGTTAGGAGGTACTTGAGGGAGAGATGCTTATATAAGCCTTCCTTAGTAATAGCCTATGACCACCAAGTCCAACAAGAAGTGACGCAATTGGGCTAGAGAGGTAGGAAACAGACTACTAGTATACTTTGTGTTACCAACTGGTCAAGAGGCAGGATAAGCATTGATGGACTTTCTCTAATTACAATAGCAGAAATGACAGTAGAACTCTATTACCAACATGATATACATTTTATGGAAATAGAGGAGTGCAATAGTGACTATTGAGGCCCCATAGCTGCTGGGAGTATTGGCTGCTAATATGAAATTCTGCATCAGTTTAGTTCATTATAATGTCTGAAGCTCCTTCCACCTGGAGGAACCTGGGTGAGGATCTGGGTTGATTGAGGCATTTCTGAGGGGACTGTGTTAGGAATTACAGGCTGGGATCTCTTACTCTTGGTCTGAAAGGCAGATAAAAGTTTACGTACTAGAGGATGCTTGTGTCTAAAACTGGGATAGTATTGAGACAAAGACTTGTTTATTTAGGAGCTGATTCTAGAAAGCACCAGTTGTGCAGGGGGGGAAATGAGTCTAGAATCTTTAGGAAATTCTGTCGAACAGATCTCTGCATTGATCTTAGGGGCAAAGAAGCTGGGGAATCTATTCACCAACTCCCATTTGTCTTTGGTGGTGATGTTCTCCCAGGAATGTTAACTTCCTAGGACTTCTGGCTGCCATGGTAGATGGCTCTGCATGCTTGTTCTGCAGCCTGAAAAAGCATTCAGGCAGAGACTTGCAGTGATTACAATAAGAAGCCATCCAACTACAGGGGAATCCACATAATACTCACTGATGTCAAGGGAATATGGGGGAGTCACTGACAGCATCTACCACAGATAACAAAACTAAAACTGGGTCCTAGAGCCAGAGGTTATAAGGGACAGCAGGAGTCATAAAAGGCAGCCAACATGGAGCACATTGTGAAGGTAAGAAAGAGCAAAGAGAGAAGTAGCAGAGCAATGGGGACAGAAGTGGTGGATTGTTAGGATAGTGAGTGGCGATTCATATTTACCAGGATATCTGCCATCCCTAAGGCCATCTTGGTGAAAGAATAATAGCTCTCGCCCTTCAGAATGGAAGGATAAATATCCTTGATTTAATTTCTGAACAAAGGTATGCCTAACCAGAAAATCAAAAGTCTCATTCAATATGCAATTTGTGCTGAAGCCAGTTTGGCTCAGTGGATAAAGCGACAGCCTGCGGACTGAAGGGTCCCAGGTTCGATTCCAGTCAGGATCATGTACCTTGGCTGCAGGCACATCCCCAAAGGGGATTGTGCAGGAGGCAGCTGATTGATGTTTCTCTCTCATAGATGTTTCTGGCTCTCTATCTCTCTCCCTTCCTCTCTGTAAAAATTCAATTAAAATATATTTTTAAAAATGCAATTTGTACTGTGTGCTGGGCATTTTCCGATACCTATATAATTGTTAACTTATTTTTAATCTTCGTAATAATTCTATGAGATAAATAGAATTTATTTATCTATTACTTTTTTTTTTATAGAAAACTTGGGGCATTAAACAGTTGAAAAAATTACTCAGGGTCACAAGTTAATGAATGATAAGCCAAGATTTGAAGACAGGTGGTCTGGTTCATAGTCCACAATCTTAGCCATTGGGCCTCACTATGTTATATCTTTGAAATTTATGATTTGTTTTCTGGTTGTGGATTGTTTGGGTAATGTTACATATTAACATATTAATGGCTCCAAAGTTTTTAATTGCTATTTTTTTAAATCTAGGAATAAATTTATTTTTTCTAAATAAATTTTGTTTTTCAATTACATTTAACAATAATATAATATATCATACTATATTAGTTTTAGGTGTACTTCCCAGTGATTAGACATTTATATAACTTACAAAGTGATCAACCTGATAAATCCACTACCCATATAGTTATTACAACACTAGAGACCCAGTGCACAAAATTCATGCACTTGGGGCAAGGAGCCTCAACCCAGATTGAACCCTCTTGCAGTCCAGGAGCCCTCAGGGGATGTCTGACTGATGGCTTAGGCCTGTTCCGGATGGGTCAGACATCCCTAGTACTGCCACAGAGGTGGGAGAGGCATTGCCAGATTTACTGATTCTTATAACGGGGTCTGAGGATCATGTGGTTCGTCCATCTCTTCATGGCAACATAAGGAACAGGGGTCAAAAAGCTGGGCCATTCTCTTTAGTAGAAATGCTGCATGTTACTACACAGAGAAATAGTGTTTCTCTTCCACCAGTACCACAAATAATTAGCATACGTCCTTCACAGAATCCTGAAAATTAGCTGTTTCCCATTCAAATATTGATAAAATATACAGATATTAGATATCCTTCAAGATCCTCAATCTTCCTCATTAGGCATCCGTCTGAAATGGTTTCAGTGGGTGTTAACATCATTTTGGGTTTTTCTCTAAAGGTGCAAATTCCTAAGACATCCCCACCAATTCAGATCTATAACTGTGGGCAGGGCCCAGGTCACCAATAGATTTAATAGGCTTTTCAATACTCTCTACTATATGCAGACACCGACACCCTTCAGATTCTGATGTAAAATGGGTCCCTGTACTGCATTTTGAGGATTGCTCTAACAGGCTGTATATATTTTTGGTTTGCTATGTCCCTTTGTTATTGAGGTGAGCTTCACAGAGTGCTTAGATGGTCTCACAGAAATAATCTAATTATTTGAAATTGATATGAAAAAGTCACAGGAATAGTGTTTTGCTCTAGTGGCGTGGAAAAGAAAGATAAAGGCTTTGGAGTTAGGCAAACCTTAATTTAAATCCAGACTTGATAAATTACTACCTGAGTGATGATGGGAAAATCAATCCCTCTAAGTCTGTTTTTCAAATATAAAATGAAATAATAGTCCCTGAAAGTTTATCTTGAAGGTTAACTAATATATCTTGGTTAAATACGAAGCAGGTGTAAACAAAGTCACCCGGTATGAATTTAGATGGAATAGATCATAAGCGGTGCTAAATAAAATCTTCCTTTAAATGATATTGATGGATTCCTATAAGGAAAAAGAACAAAGGTCAACAATGATGCCCTGTTGGGTTGAAATGGGGTCTTTCTAAAGATTTCTCCCTGATATTTTTCTTTCTTCTGTATTCCAGGAAAGGGAATGAAGGCTGGGCAAACTCCACAACAGGTCCACAGGAAGAGTGACTCAGAGGGAGCCTACGTCAGTGATGACTGATGGCCCCACACCAGTGCCTGTGGAGGTTGTGGCATCCAAAGAGGCAAAGAGCCTACTGATTAAAGGTTGTAAGACTAAGCATGCTCTTATGCTCCACATAACCAAGATGACTCTCAAACCTTAGGGGCAGTGTAGAAAGCAGTGTCAACCAGATCTGACAAAACCCTGAGGTCCCGGTGTTTCCTCCCTGCATAGGAGAAACCATACCAGTGTGGATCCAAAAGCACCCCTTCTTTGGGGACTGACACCAGCAGGAATAACGGGTTTGTTGATTAACTTTTCACAGACAGCCCCTCAGTCATGATCCAAGATGTTAGCCTTAACAGAGGTCACATTAAGCTGCCAAATTACTCTGTTAGGGTCTGTTTGGTGCTGGCTAGATTTTCTATCAGGCAGTCTGAATGTGAAAAAATAAAAACAGTTTTTATTTTAAGAAAGTATTAAAATCATTGCCTTGGCAAAACAACAAAACACAACTTTATGCATGAACTTTCTTATTTATTTTACAGTTTTGTGTTATCTTTATATTAAATCACATGGGGATAAATTGAGAAGTCACACTTTTTTCAAAGTCTGCTACCTCTACAGGTCTCAATCTGTCCAGGGTCTTGCCTGCTGGGGGGAAATTTAGATAGGTGGATACTCCTTTGGGAGGATGATAAGGACACTGACATCAACCCTTTGAACCCAAAGTTCTCCTTCTACCCAAGACCTTATAAGTTTCTATGAAAATGAGAATGTTATCTTAAATCATTAATAATGTATTGTTGGTGATTAATACTAAATATACATGTTTAAAAATGTAAAGAGTTCATTTCTAAGAAAGAAAGGAATAGGTCACAGATAATATTATGAACAGAAATTTATACTTTCATTTTGACTTGTGAGAGAGGCAATGATCTAAGTAGGAAGTATAATTTTAAGAGATGCAGTTTGTGATTTGGAGAAAGATATGTGTTTGTTCATTCCGATGACCAAACATATTTCTCATATATATTTGGTTTTAGTCCTAGTTTCCTGGCTCACAGTTCCCAAAACACTTGGAATTTCTTAAGGCTTGAGAGTGAAATAGGTGTCTTTTATTATGTTAATGAGGAGGCACCTAAGGATGGTGGCTGGATGCCAGTAGATTCAACTATGAGATTAGAAAGTTGGAAATTTCCTTCTCGCCTCTTGACTTCCTAGGAGGGGAGAGGGGCTATAGAGTTAAATAAGCAGTGGTAAATTATTTAATCAACCACCCCTGTGTAATAAAATCCCCACAAAACCCTTAGAGAATAGGGCTCAAATTAATTTTGGGTTGGTGAACACGTGGTTATTTGGATAGAGTGGAACACCTGGAGAGATCTGGAAGCTCCACACCCTTTCTTCAAATTTTGCTCCATGCCTGATTATTCCTGAGATATATTCTTTTATAATAAACCAATGATCTAGTAAGTAAAATATTTTCTCTGAGTTCTGTAAGACACTACAGCAAGTTAATAAAAACAAAGGAAAGTGTCATGGGAACCTCTAATTTATAGTCAGTGGTTCAGAAACACAGGTAACAACCCAAACTTCAACTGGCATCTGAAGTAGGGGTGGCACAGTTTTGTGTGATTGAACCCTTTACCTCTGGAATCTGATGCTATCTCCAGTAGACAGTGTTAGAATTGACTTGAATTATAGGACATCCAAGCTGGGATCCAAGAATTGTGCCTCAGTGTAAATTGTGCCATACTGTTGGTGTGGGAAACCCCTCCCTCCACACATTGGAATTGAATCCAAAAACCTCATAAGAAGAGGAACAATCTTCAAGTGGATGTAGAGCACAGAGTAGAATATGGAGCCGTATGGAGAGCATTGTGAAGTAGTGGAAGGATTCAAAAGAGGAACATCCCTAGCTGGTTTGGCTCAGTGGATAGAGCGTCAGCATACAGACTTAAGGGTCCCAGGTTCGATTCCAGTCAAGGGTCCCAGTGGTGGGCATGTGAGAGGCAGCCAGTCGTTAATTCTCTCTCATCATTGATGTTTCTGTCTCTCTCTCTCTCCCTTTTCCTTCCTCTATGAAATCAATAAAAATATATTTTTAAAAAATAGAGGAACAGCCGGGACCGGTTTGGCTCAGTGGATAGAGCGTCGGCCTGCGGACTGAAGGGTCCCGGGTTCGATTCCGGACAAGGGCATGTACCTGGTTGCGGGCACATCCCCAGGAAGGGGCGTGCAAGAGGCAGCCGATCGATGATTCTCTCTCATCGATGTTTCTGGCTCTCTATCCCTCTCTTTTCCTCTCTGTGAATAAATCAATAAAATATATTTTAAAAAAAAAAATAGAGGAACAATGGGCTATGGTAATTCTGCCCAGTGCCTGTAGTGTTCATAAAGCTGTACAGGGACAGCAACATGCTTTGTAGTCCAAAAGGAGAGAGCCTGGGCTTCTCTTAGCCTGAATTCCAAATCTTACTTTTTGATCCAGATTTCTCTGTCTAAATATAAGTGGAACCTTATGGGTCCTTTTCTGAACATGAATAATTATACAGTGATCAGTTTGCATTCATTCAACTTGGCTTATTATTTAACTGTGATTGCTACTTTAACTTGATTTTGCTTGTGTTGTTTCGTTCTGGAAATCTTGTCTCCCTGAGTCAGAATCTCTTTTAAAGGATTGAGTCCTACCTTCTTCAGCATTTCCCCCACTGCAGAATATTTGGTGAATAAAGAAAATGCCAGGTGACTGATCACTTACCCGATCCTTTTCCTTCAACAAATTAGGGCTCAGTTCCTATGGTTGACTCACTGTTCCTGTATTAGCCAGGGGCGGTGTTAAGATTCAGGTCCTTTGCTGGGCTATGCAGACAAGGATGGAGTAAGAATAGTGTGTGATGGGGAGCACTGTATCTGCAACACATCCTTTGAAAATATAAGTTATTGGAAAATGCCAATGAATCCAATGAAGCTACTGTTATTGCAATCTGGAATCAAATGAAATTGGTGACTACTACAAATATCCTATTGATTTTTGCTTTTCTACTTCTGGTATGATTCTGGCTAGACTCCAATAGTAGTATCACAATATTTCATCTGGCATGGGACCATAGAATTTTAATTCATTTATTCACATTTTTATTGAATAACTACCATGTGCCAGGCACTTTCCTACAGACTGGAACATGACTTTAGAGCACAAAGAATATGTTTGCTACTAAAAACCTAATAGAAAGCTACCCTCTTCTTCTTCTATCCAATATACATAAAGGAGGAAAATAGGAAGTGCCATACACTCATTGCCCACTCTTGGTAGACCTTTGCATTTATTTTCTCATTTAATCCGCACAACACAACTTTATAAAACTGAAACTTGGAAAATTAAAAAATTTTTCCAAAATCTCATGACTACCAAATGGCAGAGCCAAGATTTGAACTGTGGTCTCTGCCCTTCAATCCTAGTTATATTGGTTATTCAACAAATTCACCAATACCCTAGAATTCCTTCTCAGTATATCAATTCTTATCACTGCCAATGGTATCTCTCTGATCATTTCTCCATTCCAATAGAGTCAAGCAAGGTTTATAGTAGATCCTATATAACATTAGAATTCCTGCAGACATGTCTCAGAACTACAACACATAGCCTACAAACTAATGTCAGAACATATGTATTTCTTGATATGTGGAAAACTCCTACAACTTGACAGATGATGAGTATTCATTTAGAAATTTCATATTAGTGACGGTACCATTCCTTGAAGATCAAATGCCAAAGTGTAGGCTGCTCCATAGAGCTAAGCTTCACCATGGTCTAAGCATGGCCTGGGTCTAATGCGTTCAGGCTGTGCCAGAAAACCCAAACCTCCACTGGTCCTCCCTCTTCTTAATGATTAACTTTGTCTCCACGTCATGACAGCTAAGCAGGACCCAGGGCAGGGTTTCCCTAATCCACAAAATAGAAAGCATAAATCTACGCTGCCCTTTTCTCCTCTTCCTGCTTTCTTTCTTTCACACCATGTATCTAGTAATCGCCAACTCCATCAATTCCATAACCTAACATGTTGTCTAATATATCTGTATTTTTTCATCCCCATCCACATTGGTTCAAACCCTCATCAGGTATTTCAAGATTACTGAAGTTGCTTTCTAACTGGTGTCTCTACATCCAGTTCTGCAACCACCATTGCATCTATTCTATGCATTGATGCTGCCAGATTTCTCTCCTTAATAATCCAAATCTATAACTCCATATTCAAAATTCCTCCCTGATTCCCCATTGACCACAAAAGGCAAATTCTCAAAAGCTACTATTAAAGAATTAATGATCTGGCTTACTTCTACTTTTCATACTTCTTTTAAATCTCTCCCAATATGAACATCATAACATTCCCAAAATATGCACAACACTCTTACCTCTATGCTTTTGAACATGCTTTTCTTTCTGCCTAAAACACCTTTTCCCCCCTCTTGGTAAACTACTACTCACCCTTTAAAACCCAACTAAAGTATTAACTCCTCTGGAAAACATTTTCTATTGTAGCTTCCCTTTACACACTTGGTTATTATTTATTTTGTGCTCCCAAAGTACCTTTACATATAATTATTAACACACTTGAACATAATTGAAATTTATCTGTTAATTCAACTATAAGCTCCTCAAGGTTAGGAGCAGATTTCACCCTTCTTTCCTACTTGGGTTCATTAATCAACAAGCATCTTGTTTGTTTGTTTGTTTTGCTTTTGTTTTTTGCCTTCTCCCTACCAAAATCTCTATTTGCTCATTTGCAGAATTAGGGGTTTGGGTGAAAACCAGTTTAATAAATCCTTCTAGTAAAATGTTTTTTAACCAACTAATTCATATAATGTATGGCTTTTGGTAAGTCTTTGCTCAAATATCATTTTTTTAGTGAGTCCTTTTCTGACCACCCTTTAAAAATCCCAACACTCTCTTCTGGCACACTCCTTATTCTTTTTCCCTGTTTTATTGTCTTCACAGCACTTTTCTCCCCATAATATACTCCTTAATTAACTTAAGTGTTTTATTTTTGTCTCTTTTCACTAGAATTAAATCCCCATGAGGGCAGAACATTTTACCTATATGGCTCACTGCTATATTTTTGGCACTCAAGATGATGTCTGGCTAGGATATACTGGACTCTAAAATGAGTATCTGTTTACTGAATGAACTCTCAAATGTTACAGGTATAAAAAAGGGATCATCTCACCAAATTGTTTTTTAAATCTAGCAATGACACCTAATCCAGAATTAGCTATGGAATATGGCCAAACAGTGGGTACTGCAGGCAACTGTGAAAAACAGAGCCATATAACTGGAGTAAAGGAGTGGAGTTATGAGTCAACAAATAGGACTAACTCAGTAGACCTGCAAATAATCCTGCCTCATCATGACCACATTCTCACCACACTTTGTGCCCAAGATACACTGTGACTGGTGGAGGGGGTTCAACCCACAGGGCAAAGCTTGAGAAATGGTCTTCTGGCCTCTCCTTTCTTTGTTCTTCTAGTGATGGCTGCCCTTTGGAATCTAGGGACTTATACTTCCTCCAATCCTTTCCATCACAGGATCTCTAGAAGACTGCTCCATACTGAAGCACAAAATACTGGTGATACCTAATTATCTCTCCAATGTACTTGACAATGTACTTACACCACTAGAATCAAGCTCTTACATTAGTTAAGGCCTTAGTTGGAACTGTACCCAGTGGCGAATAGAAAGGGGAGATGGATGTCATTGAATTCCTGCCATTCAATTTGAAATAACCACTTATACGTAACAAGTGTAACTAATAAAATATTTTGGAAGCACTTATCTAAGTTTATCAGTACATCAATCACTTTTTCACACTGTAGTCTCCATTTTAAGACTTAGGTATGAGGTTGGAGTGAGGGGATAGGACATAGCATTTAGAAAGCAAAAAGGACAAAATCTACCCCTTCCTGTTTTTTACCAGAAGAGGTCTGTAAGGAGACACATAGAAAGTCCATTTTTCCCCCAGTCCTGGGTAATTTGAGAGGAAGAACAGAATCAAATAGTGACTAAGAGGTGGGGGGTAAATTTCAAAGTTTTTGCCTAACCAAAACCCTTGATTCAGGGACAAACAACAATGAAGGGGGTCATTTGATAAGCATTCTGATAGGATCAAAGAGCCTGAGGACTTTGAGGCTGGTGGGTGTTTTGGGAAAATTCCCTGGTGGCAGAGGGGGAGCATTTACAGCAAAGAGCTACTGTTTTCTGCCTTCTTCAGGAAGGCAGTGGCACTGGGACAGTGGGCAATAGGCAACTAGAAGGCTTCCCATTTCCCATTGTCTGAAGAGAATGTACTAAGGGACTCTGAGATTCCTGTTTGTCCCAGTTGAGGGGGAGGAGGGCAGTGAAGCTTAGAACATAGCAAAATAATAAAATCCTGCACTTGGAACAAAAAAGCCATTGCAGATTCAGAATTTGAAACTACATTTTAAAATGCCCAGCATTGTAAGCTACAGCAGTGGGTACTAGCTGGCACTTGCTTCCCAGACGGGCCACTCTGTAGCCCAAATCATAAAGAATCCCTCTAATGCTGCACAGTTCTGAGGAACCTTCCTCTTCTTCCACTCACAGATAACGTAAGTCATAACCAGACACCACCTTGGAAAGGAGCAGAGGAAAGAGAGAAAGCAGAAAGAGAAGACGAATTATAGGATAATAGAAAAGCCACATTTGTTTTTAATATCTGTATGTAAAAGTGAATATTGTTGCCACCTTTGTGCATTTGAGGGTGTTTCCCAGAACTCTTTAGAACCTGGGTGCAGCAAATATTTGCACCATGGAGTGAATATAAACTTCTAGGCTAACAGTAAAAACCCTGAGTGGGCCATGACGAAGAGGGGATTTGCAGGTGCAAATAAAGGGTGGTGAGCACAAGGTAGAAAAGTTAACAGTAGTTTCCCTTTTCTTCTTGGTCCTGTAAAAGTTGAAAAGTAGAGCCAACTTCTTAGAAAGAGATTTAAAACTATCAGCACCAATTCAAGATTGGGACATATTTGGAGATAGTATTTGTGCAAGAAGAAATTGGACTTAAACAACTAATCAGAAAGAGAACACCCAGCTAGTATTTCGTCAATTTAGTCCACCCAGGGAGATTCAAGAGTCAGCCAGTAGTTTTGTTGTCAGTCATTCACAGAGCAAGCTAATTGAAAACCCATCTCTCTTTTAAGCCAAACAGGTGAGGTTAGAGAATAATTACTTTCTGGGAGTAAAAAGAAAAACAGTTAGAGATTGGGTTGAGAACTAATCCATCGTTCCTGCTGTCTTTAGATAGAGATAGTTATTCATCTCCACTGCAGTATTGAACATCCACTATCCCAGCTCAAGGAAACATTTTCAACATACAATCTGCAGTTCCTAGAGGGTGGGGGATAGGGTGGAGCAAAGGGCCATTATTGGGAAAAGACTATATCCTCTTCTTGTACACCAAATAGTGATATAAAGTAAAAGATTCCATCAGGACCCAGATCTGCTGCTACCTGGTATACTTGGAGGTATTGGGTATAAATTAAGAGGGGAAAAAACAAATGTAGAAAAAGGGAGGGTAGGACCTTCTTCACGTGTACCTGGTCTGCAGGAATCCAAAATTTATATGGTAGCATTACATGTTTGAAATACCTCCCAATTTAGAATCCTTATCAATAAGCTTATCTCTCTGTCTCCTTACATCCTAACCACTGCCACTTGTTGGACAGGCTGAAGTTAGAAACAAGGGGACAGAGTCTACTGCAGAAGTAGGATAGTAGAAGGAGCCTCAGGCAGAAAAAAAAAAAAAAAAGGAGGGGATGGGCAGTGAGAGGAAAATCTGATTGTTGTAAGTCTGGGACAATTTTTATTTTAAAAATGAGACAGAAAAGAAAAACAGGTAGGCAGCTGTTAAGGATTGCATTCTTCTCTTCTGCACACACTTTTAGAAGTCAAGACAAAAGGGTGCTGCTTCACAAACATCTAAAAAGCTTTGAAAACATCCAAAGATTAGGGCTAAGTGGCAACCCTCTCTCCCTGGGATATATTAGAATAGAATGGGGCTAGAAAAGCTCAGAAGAAACCCTTCATGACACTATCTAACATGGAGCAAGCCTAGCAGAACTGAAGTGGCAGTGGGAGGTACATAGATGGATGATCCTGAGCCAAAACCCATGCCTTGCAAGAGTAGGTCCTTGGGCCAAGACCGGTTTGGCTCAGTGGATAGAGCGTCAGCCTGGGGACTGAAAGGTCCCGGGTTCGATTTCGGTCAAGGGCATATACATTGGTTGCAGGCACATCCCTGGTGGGGGCTGTGCAGGAGGCAGCTGGTCGATGATTCTCCCTCATCGATGTTTCTAACTCTCTATCCCTCTCTCTTCCTCTCAGTAAAAAAAAAATATATACATATACACACACACACATATATATATATATACATATATATATGTGTGTGTGTGTATATATGTATGTATTCAGGGCATACAGAAGTTCCTATATCTATAAGAAGGAGACAAATAAAAAATCTGGACCTAGAGATTGCAGGGGGGAAGATGTATACATTCTTATGGATGATTTTCCCCCTTTTTTGGACAGTTTATTTCTTAGTTCCTCCAGCAATCAGCATAGTATTGGGCAAGTAGTAATTTCTTTTTTTTTTTTTTTAAACATTTTTATTGTTGAAAGTATTACATGTGTTGTCCCCCTTTGTATGCATATAAGCATAACCAATGGACACAGACAATAGGAGGATGAAGGCCTGGGCTGGGAGAGGTCAATGGAGTGTGGGAGTGGGGTGGGGGTTAAAGATGATGACTTTTAGACCAGGACAAAGGTCAGGGGTCCAAGACTGCAGCAATGAATGTCAACACAAAAGCTGGATAGACCAACTATGGAGCAGTTCCAATCTGCTGCTTTTCAGCAGGGTTCAGCTAAAATCCAGAATATATATGAATCTGAGACCTCCTCTTTTCCCCTAACTGCCACAAAATCATGTCAACTATACCTTTTCCCTATACAGCTGGTTACTAGTATATTAGAGAAGTGCAGTCAGGGAGAGAGGAAATCTGGGAGACTAAAGATACAACCTAAAGTAGGGGTGTCGAACTCAATCAGAGAAGGGGCCAAAATCTAAAATCCAGCCTAAATCGTGGGCCGAATGGTTTACTGAACAGTCATAAACTGACATTGTGATGGAAACGCAGCGGAGTGCAGTGATGACAGCGCGGTGCGGGCCACATTGCAAGGCCTGGCGGGACGGATTTGGCCCGAGGGCCATGTGTTTGACACATGTGACCTAAAGAGCCTGAGCATCTGCCTAAAAGGATTGCTAAATTCTACTACACTCAGTGTTTCGGGTTATACCAAAAGTTAGACACTGCCTGTTTCTCAGATGCAACTGGTTTGTGAAGAAGGTCAGATGAGTGATAGAATTTTAAAAAATAAAAACTAATTCCTTTGAGCATCTGAGGGTAATATAGTGAGTACTTTTGTAATCCTGCTATATTATACGTTAAGTTAATAAGGAAAGTGTCCAAAAAGCCATTTAACAAGAAAACTTTTTATTGATAGAAAAGCAAAACAAATTTTCCATGAATTCTAATATCTGTTTTATTGTTGTTTCTTAGATATATTCGAGTTCAAAAATCAGTTTTTCTGCTGTTGTTCTTGTTGTCATCACTATTGTTAATCTCTCTATAAAAACAACCCAATTAAGTCACAAGTCTCTGCCTCACATAGAACCACTTCATAAGACATTGTCCCCGATTAAAGTTAATTAAATTCTTATTCTTAGCTAAGCATTCCTACATGGCACCAATTGTATTATTGGGTTGGTGACATTAATAAGTATTGATGTTAAGCCATCAAAGTTATTTCTCAGATGTTATCAAATAAACAAAAAAACCAGAATCAGGATAAATTATTATTCAATCCAATGATTAAATACCCCTCTATAAATAAATCAATTCATGTGAACAAAATATCTATAAGCCACAATTATTAGTTTAAACAGAGGCTGGCCCAGATAAGTGGCTTTTCAGATTCTGATTCAAAGTGGACCTGACCAGATCAGATGCAGGTTTCTGGTTCTAATTTAACCTACAGGTTCCACATCATATCAGCTAGTAAATGCTCAACTGTTACACACAGAAAAGGATTTAAAGCATGTGTCTGCACAATGAAAGAAAAAATAGAATTTTAAACATCACCTAATTAATTCAATTGATATAAATAGAAATGGTGGAAAAGTCAGATGCCAAAGTTTTTTAAAGCTAATTTATCCATATTTTCCAAAAACTACTTATCAAACTAAACATATAATGGACGTATTTTTACTTCACCTTTAGCTATGCAGATATATTTTATTTCCACACAACATATAGATTAAAAGTAGAAAATCGAGCAACAATCCAGGCTTGTGGTCTAGGTGGTCCTAAACCTCTCCTAGGTGTTTTTTGCTTTCCACCTAGATATTCAGACCACGTAGATATGGTCACAGGTTCATTATCATTGCTAATTTTAGTCACTACCTATAAAAGGAAGCTTATCTAATTACCAATTTCCTGAGCCAACTAGAATTCTTCCCTTTCATTAAATAAAGAGAAAGGTATTCAGATTTGACCCCAGAGAAATAAATACATGCATATACCTGGCTTCTCAGTATCCTCTCTGGATAAGAGGATGGAACAACTTTTTGGTTTCCATCTCATTCTTGTAATGGCAGGAAAGAGAATACAAAAAGTCCGTTGTAAATTTGTACAAAATGTATGCATATAGAAATACATATATATGGGTGTATATAAATTCTAAAGAAGATTATATCCATCTACATCTTTAAGATTCAGAGTCCCATACAGTTGACATAATGCTTTCTCTCTCTCCATTTTTTTTCATTTTTAAAAACAATAAGAATCAAGCATGCCACCTTATTAATACAGAATAGCAAGTGCAGAAGTTGAGCTATAGCCACAGGGATTTGAAGCAATTAGTTTGACGGGACATCAGTGAATAAAATCTTTAAAATAAATTTAGCTATTTCCAGATTGTCTTATATTAATGAAATCCAAAATGCTCTGTTGATAGCATCCCAAACTCCTTGGACTGTCAACTGAGCTCTTATAAGAAGCAATACTTTAAACAGGATCTGTGCAAATTGCTTGGATATGTGCCTATTGCAATAATTTGGTGGGACTGGCATTACTAGGCTTCAGGTAATTCTCTCATAAAGAGTCTCAAGTGATTTTGCTGGGAGCTTAGGGTTCTGAGAATATTAAACTCAGCTTGAAATTTGACTCACAAACCACATCATCTTCACACACAGCAGTATTAAACATATTAAACCAGAGTCAATTAATGGGAAAAGGCACCCATATTTAAAGATGCCCAATAAGAGTATGTTATGGATGTGTGCCCATGTTTAGAGATAGCAAGGTATTTTTTAAAAACAATATTCATAATACTATCATTTCTTCTCTTTCCTCTAATTCCTTTGGAGGTAAATTACACAGGACAATTTCATAATTACCCTTGGAGTGTACAGACTGCTCCTTGGAAGGGGATTATTATTGCATGCCTTGAATGTACTATGATTCATAAGGCAAGAATGTAGGAGTGGCTTCAGCACCAAGGAAATGGGATCATCATCCAGCATTGCTCACAACAGAACATCTTATTGCTTTTAATAAAATGGGAAATTATTCACTATACAGAGTGCACCAAATAAGGGGTAGAAAGTAATACTCATGCACTTAATGGAGTCAATGGAAATAAGGAAGCTCCCTTCTGAGTCCTTGATTCTATTCAAATTTCAAATCCAAAAAGTCATTCTGTAATAAGTTATTAAAGAGCTACAGCCAGATGAGGGTGAACTACAAATATTAATGGACTTCCTTTTTCACAGTGCCTTAGTCCTTCTGATGTACAACATATAACTCTGATGCAGTAAAGTGTTTCCTGGTGGCCTGAGGGAGTTAATGCACTCTTTTACCTATTACTAGGAAGTGACTAAGGCACTGGAGAGAATCTGGTTCATTGTTTAATAAATTGTACCCAAAGATTATGTACCTGATCTCCCTAATATTAACACATAGCATGTTTAAATGATGATCCTCTGTGCTTCAGGAAAGGACTTGAGTGAATATCTGATGGGTGCTTAAAACTAAGCTTATTTAATTATTGTTTATAAAAGATGCAGACTGAGTTTGGGCGACTTAACCTCAGAGGTAATGTTTTTCTCTGGGAAAAAGCACATATGCTTGGAACCAGGACAAAGAATCTAGAACTACTAATTACTTGGGAGAGGGATGCACTTAGGGGTACTGGTGCTTAACACCCTGTAGGTTAGTAAGGACTCTTTTGAGCTTTTTGTATATCATCCTCACTCATACATTTTCCAAATGTTTGAATAGCTGTCAAGAATTGGTTCCCAAGAAGGGATGTCACTGAATATAATTAAGATTGCAATATGCTCTGCTCTCACCATCATCAGCACAGGAGAAACATACTGTATTTTCCTGCATATAAGATGACTTTTGAAACAAAAAAAAGCCTGCTCAGATGGGCCAGAGTCAGAGAGGCGGTCTATTAAAAAAAGAACTGGTGTTGCCTCGGAAGTGGGGGGTAGTCTTATACAGCGAATATAGGCCCAAACCTATGTTTTAACTGTAAAATTAGGGGGGTCCTCTTATACGCCGGAAAATACGGTAGTTGTAACTAACCATGGGTAGGCTCCATTACTAGCATAGATTGCCTTCTCCTGCATCAGGAGAGAGAACAAAAACAAAAACAAAAACTTTCAACAACAATTAATCTTTTTCTCTCACTTTCCTTTTTTTCCCAACCTTTCTTTGTATACTCACTGAAGTTAGGTAAGCCAGACTCATAAAGAGAAAGAGAACACTTCCTTTGCCACATTTCAGATGCAAGCACAGATTTCTAAGTAAGCAAGCTACTCCAATACAAATATTTTTATCCTATAAGTAGTTACTGGGTTTAACTTCTCTTGAAATTTGCATGTCCTGTCATCCAAATTGCCCAACATCCCCACCAGTCTCACCTCCAAACACATACAGTACAAGCAAGCATACACACTACTGCCTCCAGGTGGTAATTGCATGCAGGGAGGACTACAGGTACTGTTTAAATATTAGCCATGTTTTAATAGATGGCATTCCTGCACATCCATTATTTGTTTTCTATTGTGGTTGTTTCTGTTATTTGTGAAAGGAAAACATATGTGTTATATTTATATAACAGTCTACTACAGAGGAAGATACAAAAGAACACTTCTGGAAACAGCAGAAGCCAGACCTGCACCACTGAATATCTCATCCAGTGATAACCATTATACTGACAGCTGGAAATTAAGAACAAGAATATATAGTTTGGAGGATGTAGAACAGAACTATAGTTTGCTTCTGTATTTCGTACTGATGTAACAAATGTATAACAAAAGTATACTTGTCCTAAAAATTAAACGGAAACATTTTGGTTGGTTGGTTAGATACTTCACTTTCAGTACTGAACATCACCTAATACTTTTTTTTTTTTTTTTTACAAAAAAGGTAACTTATACAATATTAAGTATTAAGAAAACAGATAGTACACACAAACTAGATTGTAGAAAAAGGAGAAAGAAACCACCAACAACAAAAAAACAAACCCAGAACAGTCACTTTCCAAAAAGCCCCTCCTTCGCCTGCGCAACCAAAAAAAAAAGTAACCAGTTCTGTGAGACTATTTCAGCACCAGAACTGGCTGGACAGCTCCCGAGTCCTGTGTGAATCCTGAAAATGCCACAAGTCAAAGGTGTGCAGGTGGAGGTGGGGCAGGGAGCAAAAGCAGTAGATTTTTTAAAATTAACTTAAAGATTTTTAATATGCTCTGTCAGCAAGGGGCATATCTAAAAGTAAACTTAAATGCCTGGTCCTGGAAAAGGGAATGGTTACCTAAGGAGTGAGAAGAGGAATGACTGGAGAGCAGTACCTGTCATAAATAAACGTTTCTTTCTGGGACTGTCTCTGCGGCCTCTGGTAGTCCTGGTGCTTAATGTAGACGTTTTCTTCATCATATACTATTGCCTGAGCCTGGCTGAGGGGGGGAATGAGGAAGGGAGGGAAGCTGACGGGAAAGTGAAAACTTGGGGTGGCAGAGGGTAAGGGAACCTTAACCTGACAGCTATGTACAACACACCGGGCCCCTCCACTCCTTGCTCCAGGGTTAATACCTGTTATATATTTGGTAGCTTGTGCGGTTTCTCCTCCTTATGGTGGGGGGCGCAGGGTGGAGAGGGAAGACGCGTCCTTCATTGACAATAAGAAATTACGTGATTTGTCATGCGCTTGGATTGTGTTATTGGTATTATAATAATCACTATAAATATTAATAATAAAGTGTCATTATCAGCGTTATTTCTTCTTCCGAGACTTTCCTTACCCAATATTTACAAATACCGCACAGTGCCTCGGCGGAGGAGAGACAGGAAGGGGAGGGCACATAAGGAAAGAAGAAACAGGAAAGAGAGGTCAGAGAAAAGTGAGAGGGAGGACCGAGGGGGGAAAGCGAGGACTGCAAAGATGCTGGAAACAAGGAAGGAGGAGGAGAGGGGGCTAGACAATCAGGACAGTACCACCGTTTGCAAAAGGGCCCCGCCAGCTGTGTCCAAACAGGAGGAGGTGGCATGTGCTCCTTGCGGACTGGGGGCGGGGGGCGGAGGCGGAGGAGCACAGGGACCCTGGCTTGGGAGGCCTGGGGACGAGGAGGAGGAGGTGATGGAGGAGGAAGTGGAGGAAGAGGCTTTGGAGGGGTCGCAGAAGGCGGAGTCCCGAGGCTGCCTCTCCAGCCGGGTTTCTTTGACTTGGGTTGGGGCCTGGCCACTGGCCGGGGGTTCCCTGGCCCCGCGGTTGCCGCTGCAGTGATCGCGCTCGTACTCCTCCTGAGCCCTCTGCATCTTCCGCTTCTTCATCCTCCGCTTGTGGATGTGGAAGGTGGAGAGGGACAGCACGATGAGGCAGAAGATGAGGGTGACCAGGACAATCAGCACCAGCGTGGAGGAGAAGGACTGGAAGAGCTGCTGTCCCACCTGCGTAATGCAGGTGCCGCCGCCGCCTGCGCCCTGGCCGCCACGGGCGCTCGCGTTGCCGCTGCCACTGGCGTTGGGGGCCGCAAAGGTCCGGTTGAGGAGACAAGGCGGCAGCGCCAGCCTCAGCTCCTTGGGCGCCCTGGCACTCATGGGCGCTGGGCTGGGAGGGGCCCTGCCTACCAGACTTCTTCTCTAGGGCTCACCGTTCCCACCGGCCGGCCGAGGGAGGACGGAGCCCACGCCAACCGAAACGGCTCCCTGGGGTGGGAGTGGATGCGCAGGAGCAGAGGGCTGAGGGAGTCACTGCGGGCAAGGGAGACGTCAGGAGAGAGAGCGAGGGCGCCCGGAAAGCCTCTCCGGACCTGCCTGGAACGCGTGTCCAAGCGCCCTTTTTTTCCTTTGCCAAGGCACCGGGCTGCAAAGAGAACAGGCTGGGTTAGGATGCGGTCGTGGCCCAGGGGGTTGCGGGCAAGGACCCACTGCAAAGCCCTCTGGGCGCGCTGCCTCCGCGGACCTGCCCGTCTGCACCGCCGCAGCAGGAAGACCCCCGCCCGCCCTCCCCAGGCCGCGCTCCGCTCCGGAGCCGCCAGCCCCGGGCTCGCTCCGCAGTCAGGGAAGGAAGGGGTCCGCGTCCGCACCCCGGAGAGGAGAATTACTC
The DNA here is from genome assembly GCF_014108245.1 of Pipistrellus kuhlii. NCBI lineage: Eukaryota > Metazoa > Chordata > Mammalia > Chiroptera > Vespertilionidae > Pipistrellus > Pipistrellus kuhlii. The sequence continues at coordinate 60,025,502 of NW_023425595.1, read as the reverse complement.
AGCAGAGGAGGCAGACTCTCCTCGCCCTTCACAACTTTCTAATGACAACAGGCACGCAGCCGCCTCGGAACGCAGTCGGTCCCTGTTTCCAGATCCATGCCTCTCCTCTCTCCTGCGCCCCGCTCGCTCCGTGCTGGTCTTCGCCAGGATCCCACCCTTCCCAGCACCCACCCGGGCGCCGCCGAGCGGGCCCCGGGATGCAGTTCTCCCTTCCCGTCCCTCCACCTCCGACTCTCCCTGTCCAGGCGGCCGGCGTCAGACCCCTTGGGTCCTGTACCCAAAAGGGGGACCGCGGGCAACCTCATCCCACTCCGCCTCTGGCCAGGGCCGCGGCTGAAGCGCAGGACGGCACTCCATTCTTTCCCTAGCCTTCTTCCCTGCTATCTCCTCCCACAAAAAAAAAAAAAAAAAAAAAAAAAAAAACCAGATGAAGCACATCCCAGCAAACGCCCCCTCCTCCCCATCTTCATGCGCCCCTCCACCCCCTGCCCCCCACACACATACACACACTTGCCAGTATCCTGCTTCTTTTTAGGGGGGCTAGCAATGGAAGGCGGAGGCTTCCCGCCTGCAAAGTTTAGGGGACCGACCTTCTCTCCGGCCTTCCCGGACCCAGGGTGCGGAGAATCCTCCCGGGGAGCAGCGCCAGGCCGACCCGCAGCGAGCACAGAGCCCTCGCTGCTCTCCGGAGGCGGCTGCAAACTGTTGCACTGCGGAGCAGCGAGGCGGCGCGCGGCCGGGCCGGCGGGGCCGGGGGCCGGGGCTGCGGCCAGGGGTGCGGCTCCGGCCGCCGAGTCTGTCCTGCCCACTCTCGCCTGACCGCCCGCCCGCCCTGCCGCCGGTCGCCGGGAACCTTTAGCCGCAGCGAGTCTCTCACCTGGGGCTGCAGGCTGGCTGGAGGGAGGGAGCCCCGCCGCGCGGCTGCAGTGGCGGCTGCAGAAGGCACGGAGTGAAGGGGCCAGACACCGAGGCGCGCTGCCGCCCGCCCGTACTGCTGCTGCCTTTTCGGGAGCTGAGCTCGCAGCCTATTGCCAGAGAGGCCGGTGACGTCAGGCAGCCACCTCCAGGGCTCCAAGCCACCCCTCAGGCCCCCACCCAGCCCTCATACCCCAACACCTCCTCCCGGCAGAGCAAGCTTCTGCAGCACATGCTCCCAGTTCCAACCTGCGCAGGGGCTACAAGGAGCACCCCTACCCACCCTGTGAGCGACTCCCTTCCGCAGTCCTGTGCCTACGAAGGGCTGAAGCTTCAGTTGCCTGGCTGCCTGATTCCTCACCCGCACCCCTTTCCCACTTGGTCCCAGGAGCACATTTTTATACTCTAGGCGTCATCTCTCCTCAAGGGCCACCTCACAGTGTTCTCCCTCAGCTGCTGAGGACGACCCTTCTCCCCAGTCTTGCCTGGTTCGGAACAGAAACTGTGTATTTGGGAGAGATGAGAGGGCCGGAACCTGGAAAACAAACTCGAACGTGTATGTCACATCAAATAATTCAAATGAACCATTCTCCTTTCCACGGAGTCTCCAACTTACCTTTCACTCCTCTTGACCCATGTACCTCCTCTTGTCCCTCACACACTCATCTTCGGGTCCAAGACCCGCTCTGTATATGAAACACTAATATTCGGACAATGAAGACACTGGCCAGCACATATAGCACGCACAAGGCTTATATAGCAGGGGAACAAAAATATCACTCAGAGGAGTGCAGAAATGAGCAGCCCTGTGAAAATGCTGAGTATTGTGCCTCTCACAAAGTGCCCCCTCTTGGCCCTGATGCTGTTAAAGTTCTCAATGCCTTTGCTGTTCTATTAACAATAGCCTTTCATCACAACAGATAGAACTTCCTGAAAGAGTCCCTATAAGCTTGGCTAATATGGACAAATTCTAGTCAACTATTGATATAACATTGTGTTAAAAAATGAAGTATTCTCATTTTTCTACTGGAGAAGCCAGATTGGAACAACAGTACATAAAAACATTGTAGGGTCTTAGAAGGCACTCAGGTGTCTTATTAAGTGTGCATTTCATTCTTCCCTCTGGATCTTGTGTTCTTAGCGTTAAGTCTAACACAGTGCCTGCACAATGCTCACCTTACTCCATTGAGTGATGCAGTACACAGTGTTGTTTTTGTCCTGCTATGCATCAGAAATGACACTTGTATTTGCCAGCAGGAGGTTTTTCAAGAAAGAGAGTTTGACATTGGGAGGAAAGGTTGTTTGTTTCCAGTGAGGAATTCCTTCTGACCCTGTGTTCCTATTTAGTCCTATTCCATCTTTTCCTTTACCTCTCCTTGCCTCAGACTTATATATGGAGAAAGAAATATTTCTCCAGAAATTCTGTTCCCATTTATTTTAATAAAAGTCATCAGCATTTTCTTCATAATTGTCTCAATCTTTTTTTTTTAAAGTATCCCTATTTAAGTGAATAATTCAGTGCATGCTGAATAATGCATGATGGTTCAGAGCACGAATTGATGCCCTTGGCTGCCAGAGTCACAGTTAATGATGGACAGTGACCCCAGTGCCAGCTTAGTTTTCCTGCCTGAAATGAGGGCACCCAATGCCCTGTAAAAGCCACCTGCCACATTTAGACATTCTGACTTTGATGGGCTCAGAGATGGGATGGTGAGAGCTTGTTGTTACTGTGATCACTAAGTTTGACCTCCCCATTGACACTTGACATGCAGTGTGCTCCATTTCTGTGTATTCTCTTTGCTCTTGAAAAGTTGAATCTAAACATTTTTGCAAAGCAAATCCAATTTTGAATACTCCAAAACGGGATTTGGCTATTTAAAGAGACACTTTAGAAAAACTGTCTTGTAAAGCAAAGAATCTTTACATAATTAGACTTAACTCTCACTCGTCTGTTTTCTAGACTTGGAGAAATGCATTGCAGGGTTTTCCCAAGGGGAACATACCAGTACATACCTTTATAGTACATTGTAATGGGATTACAATATGTACATAATGGGATTCCTTTTGCAGACCGAGCTTTTAGGACATGTGATGAGTCTGCCATTTTTCTTTTTCTCTTGTCAGGAACAATAACTGTCTGTTGTGTACACCAGGAATGATAAAAGTGAATAGGTCATTTTACACAACCTTTGAAAAGATAATGCCTGATCCTGGAGTACTTCCATTCTATAGCAGATGAACATGATCCACAGACAATGAGACTTAACTGAAAAGGTCTTGGGCAGATTAAAGACATTAATTTTCAGGTCTTAATCCCCACATGCATTACTTTCTTTCTCTTTAAAAAAAGAATAGGCTGCCAAAATTGGTTTGGCTCAGTGGATAGAGCATCGGCCTCTGGACTGAAAGGTTCCTGGTTCGATTCCAGTCAAGGGCATGTATCTTGGCTGCGGGCACATCCCCAGTAGGGGGTGTGCAAGAGGCAGCTGGTTGATGTTTCTCTCTTATCAACGTTTCTAGCTCTCTATCCCTCTTTCTTCCTCTCTGTAAAAATCAATAAAACATATTTAAAAAAAAAAAAAGAATAGGCTGTAAATTCATAATTTGTTTTTACCCAGAGAATAAATGTGCTAAATACAAAGACTTGAATGTCACTAGATAGTGTGACTTAAGCCCCAGAAATAGCAATGGCAGCAAGAATTGATCCCACTGAGTTGCTTTATGATTTTGGCACATCTGGCACAGTGGCAAGGCCTCTTCCACACCACAAGTTGCCACCAGACCTCTCAAGCCACAGTTCTAAGAGCTGAGAACCAAGGAGCCTCTGAGATTCCCAGACTTGTGATGAGAAAGCCTCTCTGGACTCAGGTACATTCCAAATATACAGCAACATATTATATAATGCTTGCTCTCAAGTTTGATGAGAGATCTACCTAACTTAGAGACAAGTGCCACATGGACACCTGGTACATCAATCCACAAATGTATTGAATCAATAGCAACAGCCCTGATTGATGGTGCAGTTGGTTGGAGTATCATCCAGTACATCAAAAAGTTGCAGGTTTGATTCCCAGTCAGGGCACACACCTAGAATGGGAGTTCAATCCCCAATTGGAGCATATATACAAACAACAATCCTTCTCACATTGATCTCATGCTTTCTCTTTCTCTCCCTCCCTCCCTTTCTCTCTAGAATCAATTTAAAAAAATATATATATATATATCCTCAGATGAGGGTTATAAAATAAAAACAGCAATAAATGCTATTATTGTTATCATTTACAAAATACCTACTATATACCTGGGCTTTACTAAACTATCCCTATATTAGCATTAATCCTCAAATATGCCTGCAAGATTACATTTTCTGAAAATACAAAATTATGTATTTATTCACTTATTTGCTCAAGAAAAATCTTTGAGCACCTGCTGTATGTTAGGTGAGGAAACCAAAGCTCAGAGTAGCTAAAGACCAAGCCCAAGTCACTTACTATGAAGTACCGTATATTACTGGAATCAAACTGATTCCAAAATTAGTATTATTTTAAGGACTGGTGGTTTCTCTCTCTTTCTCTCATGTGCACACACACATCATTATTTCTATCTCTATTTTGATTTTATTTCTATTTACTTCTGATTGGAAAAGTGTAAACAAATAAAACTAGAGAAAAGCAGAGTCCTTTGGGTGAAGCAGAGTAGGGGAAATGAGAAGCCCCATCAGGGGGTTCCTCTGCCCCCCAGCAGCAGTCTACCAGATGCTCCACACTCTCGAGGACTGAGTAGGGTCCAGTTTGGAAATCTCTTCACTGCATGAGTCACTGAGGCAGGCCATTCTTAACCACAGAGCAGCATGACACATGCCAGGCTCCTCTGAGATTTACGGACTTTTCCAGAGGATGTTCAGATGATCCTAACATTTGCCTAATCGTCTATCTCAGCTACTCCGGACACCTCTCTGCATATGTACTGAGGTGTGTCCCATAAGTTGTCATGTTGCTGTTAAACCAACTACTGGCCCAGCAAGCAAACAATTAACAAACAAGGAACTGAATGAAGCTCTTTATCTTCTTGTTCAAGTCATCCAGTTTTGTTTGTTTTTTACAATTCACTTTCTCATTTGTGAAATGAGAATAATAACAATATTTTAAACACCGAGCATATAGAAAGCATTCAGTGAATCGTAGCTTTTTACATTGCAAAAAAACTAGTAAGATTAATATTTTATCCCTGACAATAGAAACATTATTCTGAGTTGAACATCAAAATTCAAGGAAAATTTTTATAATTTTGAATATCCTTATGGTAGGATAACTATCAGAGTGAGGGACTGAAAACAATGAGAAATAATGAATGATTCAAAGAACTAGGAATATTAATCCTGGAGATGGAAAGATGTTGGGGATGCATCATGATATTGTCAAATAGTTGGGACATCATCAGTAGATAAATTTATCCTACTATAAGTACTCAAAAAATAACTGAAAATGAGTGAAACATCAAAATGTAGTAAATATATTTCAATTCACTATTTCATTTTTGAAAAAAAGTTTTCTAATCATGTAGCAGGTTATCATCTAAACCAGCCATCTTCACAGTGGGACATTCATATCCAAGGAATACATTAAGATTTTTCCCCCGAAGGTAGGTATTGCTATGTATAGTTTCAAATGAATAATTTTATAAGTATACAAGCTGTATATGTACTCTTTTTTAGAAAGCACCTTATCTAAAATATCCTTCATCACCTCTCCTTCCATTGCTCTTACTTTACAAAAGAAACCTATGTTCAACAATCCTCAATCTTACTATCATTACTCAGAATGTAAAAATCTTTGGAGAACCAAACAAAGGGATGTCCAGGTCCTGAGGAGGTGACAGCAAGGTAAAAGGACGATAAGAAATATTGATGAGGCAGTGCCTTATTTTATCCAGCTGATAGACTGGTTTTAGGCTCAATGTCTATCTATATATCAATTTATCTTACAATTTGAATTTAGAAGTGAGATAGTTGCCACCAGGATATAAGTATTTAAATTGAAAAAATGAATCTAGGCTTTTTATTTTTCCCCACATAAAGCAAGTGTGACTTGTCTATTTGGATTGACAATTTGAACTGCATTTGCCTGAAAGATAGTATGAAAGACATTTATAAATTGAATGAATTAAATCTATCAACTTAGGTTTTGACAAAATATATTTAATGTCAAATGGAATATGCCGGAAATCACATTATTTTCAACTATTAACTGACAATTAAAAAGTTTTAGACATCAAATTAAAATGTGCAAAGGGGTCAATGATTTTTCAAAATTCTTATAGGGAGTATTAGGAAAAACACACACACACACAAAACTTGAAAGATTCCTATTCCCAGTGTCCAAGTGACATCATCTGGAAGACTCAAACATTAGAGGTGTCTTAGAAGAGATTTTTTTTTTACTAGGGTAGGATAAAAATAATAAACCTGGTGATTTCTCTCATTTTAAGGAAGGCTTTATATACTCATCAGGGCATTTCTAACTTCTAGAAATGATTCATCACTTTATAACTCATAAGAAAAGCATTCTGCAATCAAGCCTCAGACCCATTTAAATCTGTATATTAGTGCAAAAAGTCAAGATTCCTCTTGCTACATTATCCTTGAGTTGGAAACTCATTCATTCAGCAAATATTCATTGTATGCTTACCATCAACCACAAATTGTACTACATGAACAGTATATCAGTGACTAAGGAAAAGTTTCTATAATTAGGATCTTGTGCTCCTGTTACACATGGAATGACATTCTGATTATCTTACCAAAGACAAAAAATGCTAATATTTCTCCCTTCTCTTGATATTTTGAAATAAAAATACCACTGTGTCCAAGAACAAAATAATATAAAGTAAGTGCATTGATGGATGTGAAACTAGCGAGGTAGATGCATAAAGATAGATGGACCATCACATGTCAAAAAGTTCATAAGATCTTTGTTACCAGCAGGTCTTGGGAAATGAGAGTTCTGAATCATGAACAGAAACCTACCAGCATATGTTTCTTTGAAGCATTGCAGGTTGTGAATCTGCCTTTTATGAGAAAGATAAACTGAAAATAGTTTCTCCATGAACAAAAATATATGCCTAAATCAGGGTTTCTCAATCTCAACAGGCCTGACATTAGGGGCCAGATAATTCTTTGTTGTGAGAGGATGCCTTGTGCATTAGACTGTTGTAATAAGCAGAATTTTAAAGATGAACCTCCAAGATTAAGTCCCCTAGTTATTCAGTAAAAGACTAATCTAGATACTTCTGTGAAGAGATTTTTGTAAATGTTATTCAAGTCCCAAAAAGTTGACCTTAATGTATGGAGATTGCTCAGGTAGGCCCAATCCAATCAAGTGAGCCTTTTAAAAGAAGAGTTTGCGATGGCTGGTAGCAAAGAATAAGTCAAAGATTCAAAGCACAAGGGGAATTCAATATGCTGCTATTGACCTTAGAAGATGGAGATATAGCCTGGCCAGTGTGGCTCAGTGATTGTGTATTGACCTATCAACAAGGGGATCTTGGTTCTATTCTCGGCTCGAGTGTGAGCTCAAATCCATCCAGCAGGAGGATGATCACTGATTCTCTTTCACCATTGATGTTTCTATCTCTCTCTCCCTCTCCCTTCCTCTCTGAAATCAATAAAAACATACTGTCAAAAGAGAAGATGGAGGGGATACATGAGCAAACTAATGTGGTTCCCCTTTAGGAACTGAGAGTATCTGACAACCAGCCAGGAAATGGGAACTTCAGTCTTAAAACTGCAAGGAACTGAATTCTGCTAACAATCTGAATGACAGTAGATGCTTCCCAGGAGTTTCCATAAACTAAGGGCCCAGTGTGAGTGATACCTTGGCTTCAGCTCTGTGAGACTCAAAGTTGAAAACCTGGTGGAGTACCCCTCCCCAACCCCCTAACTCATTTCTGAAACTGAATTTTAAGACAATAAATGCTGTTATGCTATATAGGAATAGGAAACATACATATGTTTAGCAGCATCCCAGCTCTACCTATTAGATGCCAGTAGCACTCCTCCCCAGTTGTGTCAATCAAAAGTATCTTTAGACATTACCAAATGTCACAAGGGAGTGGGTGCAAAAATCACTCCTAATTGAGAACCACTGGCCTAGCTGTATCTATAATAATAAAAGGGTAATATGCTAATTAGACTGGAATCCTTCTGGATGTTATTCTGGATGTCCTTCTAGACAAAGCCAGCCCAAGTCCCAGGTGCTAGAGAGAAGCCAGTGCTGGCAGCCAGGGGAAGGAAGGCCTACTCTTGCACAAATTTTGTGCATCATGCCTCCAGTAACTTTATAAATACACTAGAGACCCAGTGTACAAAATCTATGCATGTGGGGGTATTCCTCTGCCCAGCCTGCACTCTCTCCAATCTGGGACCCCTCGAAGGATGTCAGACTGCCCTGTCATACTCCAGGACTACTGGCTCTCAACCACTCACCTGCCTGCCCCTGATTGCCCCTAACTGCTTTTGCCTGCCTGCCTGATCACCCCCTAACCACTCCCCTGCAGGCCTGGTCGCCCCACGCCCTCTCCTGTTGGCCTGATTGCCGCCAACTGCCATCTTCTGCCAGCCATCTTGTGGTGGCCATCTTGTGTCTATATAGGGGAAGCCATCTTTGTCCACATGGAGGTGACCATCTTGTGCGTTAGAGTGATGATGATCAATTTGCATATTACTCTTTTATTAGATAGGGTGTCTCTGTATAGTTTGGAAACTATGGTTCAACGGAAGAGATGAACATCTTGAGTCCTACCCATGTTTTACAATAATTTCAATTTCTATTTACTCTGAATTGTTGAATTTGACAAAAAGAGGCTCTAATGTGGAATGAGAATAGCAAAAACTCTCTGATAAATCAATCTGTAACAAAAAAACAAACAAACATTAGTTCCCAGGGATCAATTAAGAGGACTTAGAGAACAGTAAATAGTATAAACAAAATGTTTACCTTCCATGTTAAATGAAGGTTAATGGGGGGGAGGGAGGGAGAAAGGTTAGGGGAGTGATCTTGCTTGATTTGAGTGTAAACTTTGGATTTTGTCTCCTATAACAGAAAAGTTCTCAGCAAGAGAGAAATCCTTGATTTGGGTCACAGATTTATTGATGGGCACAGTGCTCAATGCCTTGGAAGATTCTGATGGAACACAGATATGTTAAGTGACTTATTCCACATTGTCATTCCTTCTATTTCTCTTTCTTATTAAGCCAATGTTACTATATCTATTTTGAGAATCAGGAAAGCCCAATATACCTTTGGTTTTCAACCTCTTATCTCTCACAGTCCTTTTTTTCATTGTCTATGTATCATTTTATGCTCGAAAAAGAAAACACATGAAACAATGTGGATATGGCTTTAAAGCAGCCTGGGGGCTATCAAACATGGAGTATGACTGACTGGGAAAGGAATGTATGAGACAGCTCAGATTTCTGCTGTACTCCATGTTACCTTTTCTCCATATTCGTTGACATAAACTATGCTTTTTATTATTGTAACAGGAGGTATGAGAAGTAAGCCATAGTGTTTCTGAGGAAGACAAAGCAACAATAAGGTAAAACTGGGATGGTAAATAGGCACATAAATGACACTTTTTAGTTTTTTAATTCCTTTCACCATACCTTTAAATACTGTCCAGAAATATTTTTTTCTGCTGCTGCATGAAAAATTGATGGTTATCATGGCTTTTTGCATCACTTACAGTCCTACATCCTCTTAAATAAGAACACAATGTCAATTTAGTAACCAGAATGTAGTCTAAGACAGAAGAACTAAAAAACTGGTTAATCAGATTTTTTCTTTCCTCATAGCATGGACTTACTTTAGACTTAAAGCAGAGAACAACGAAAAGAAGTAATATTTGGCTTCTTCTCTGTATTGCATTTCTCCTCCTTTTCTCCTATCACCCACCCCTAGATTGGCAGTTTCTTATCTTTTTGGAGTCAGAGTAAAAGAGAGAGGAAATGGTAAAGGTTAGGAGAGTTTTACTTAGACTGGTTCTGTCCCAAGATAGCTCTTCACTGCTGGGACCTGAGAGATGTTCAGGGGATGGAGCATCTCCTACTTGGCCTGTTTACATCCACCCCTTTGCTCAGTTGCTACTGGTGACTCTTTATTCCCTAAGAATCTAGTATTTCTTACAGCTTCTTGCTGCTTAATCCTGAGGTAACACTCTGGGAAAGAGTGTTCAATTCCCACCTGAGGAGTAAGGAGTTGAGTATTTATATTCCAGTTCCATCTAATTTGCTGCAGGTCATTATTCTGCAAGCTTGAAGAAACTATACCATGAGCACGATAGAATTGCCTACAGAGGTCCTTCCCAGTCCATTATGCTGACACCATGAAAGGTTCCCATTTCAAAAATTCACTCTATCTGTCCTTATAGTCCTCATTTATGGGCTAGTATTCTCATGTCCATTCTCAGGTATGTTCCCCCTGTTCTGTCAGACATATTAGCCAAGTCTTGCAACACTTTTGTTAACGATTCCTTTCTTCCTGGAGCAGGTGTAGCATTTTCCCATGACTTTAAGCTGAGTTTTGACCCCAGTTAATATTCTAGAATCTGTGAGGGGTTAGAAATAAACCTTGAGGAAGGCAAGAATCATCTCATGAGGTGTCTGCTATAGGTGAGACTTCTTCGTGTTTGCTAGGCAGTGATACTCTGCTGTCCTCTCTCAATGGGGCATGAACCAATTCTGGAGGCTCAGGGAGTTGAGGAGAATGTGTAAATTTAAAGTCCTTAAGCACATGCCCCAAATACCCCCTTCTCAGGTATCAGGGCCACACTCCTTGCTTGTCAAGGCCCCAGCTTGAGCTTGAAAGACTTGCCAGGGCAGAGAATTGAATCTGTACAATGCTACCTCTTCCATTCAGGTCCAGAAATGATTATCAGATGATCTGCCCTTTGGCTACAGGAAAGATGGTCTCTCTGAATGCTGAATTAGAAGTCTCCTGGGACTTCACATTGGGAATAATTTGATGGCTAGCTGAATTTAAACTGTTAGTTTTTTCCTCCAGTTTCACTATGACAATTAAAAACAGTCAATTCTCAGTCCTCACAATTACCATTAATGCGAAAGGTATCGTTTAAGACTATCTTCTTCCCCAGGCCACCATGGAAGAGAGTATTCATACAAGTGAAGCCCAGCATGCCAGCCATGATAGCCACCTCTCATCACCACCAGAGATGGGGTCTTTTTTGAGATCTGGTTGGCAAGTTCCAGAATCTTATCATAAGGATATTTTTTCTGGGACCTCTTCTAGTGCTAAAGGTCTCAGTTTGGGTTCCTCCAGAGCAGACTTCAGGCCAAGATTTGAATGAAACAATTGACTGGGTAGTGGCAGAGAACATAGGAGGGCAATAAGGAAGTCATACCAGGAAGGCAGCTAATAAAGAGAACACTCTAAGCCTGCTACCAGTAGAGTTAATAGGGAAACTTTGGGAAATGCTGTCAGAATTATCCCAGCTTAGATACAAGGGAGCTGTAGTATTTGCAGGGGGTATAATAAATCTCAAATTCACATGATAAGGTCTTACAATCTTGTTGTAAGACCACTCCAAGGAGGGGTTAATTCTATGACACTTCTGGCAGCCACATGGTCCCCTTTAGTCCTAGAAAAATCCTTAGGAATGAAGTTCCTAGTAACTAGAAGTCAGTAGGAGCACACGGAAAGGGGAGGTCTAAGGATGTGAGTAAAGCACTGATAACATCAACTACAATCTCCTCCATGTGGCCTACATTCACTCCAAGAGAAACATTCATGCCCCTTTGCCCAGAATGAGATCAAGGACTTCAGACCAATGTGATTGGAGCAACTCTTCCCTGGTTCTGCCACCAAAGCCATCTTCAGACTTTTGTCTTTAGATTTCCTGCCTGAGAATCAGACCCAAGTAAACTGAGTTCCCCTCTCCACCAACTGCAGCCACATATACTTCTAGCTTTTCAAAGGGTCATACAGCAGTTCATTCCCACAGGTAGAAACTAAGGAGCAAACTTTTAACACAGAAACAACCAACTGCTAGGAAATATTTTTATCTATCTACCCACATCTTCCTATTATGATCCTCTTCTATATCTTGATATGTTTAAGACACCAAGGATCATGAAGGTTGTTATTGAATATTTCTGCCATAAATCAGCACATAAATATGAAGATTGGTCTCATACTTTCTTTGGTATTTGGTATCTTTCAATTGCTTAGCTCAATAGAAATGGAGGCAGGGAGAATTCTGGTCTAATATCTTTGTGAAGTAGCAATTGAGACCGTAGCCTCCACTAACACTGCTCTAGGGGCAGAGTTAGGAGCTAAGAGAGCATGCAAAGGTTTTTCAAAGAAGTGATTTCACAAATAACGGTGATGAGAATGGGAAGGGATTGTAGAGGACACTACTATTTACAAAATACCAAGCACTTTACACATATTTACTTCTAATCCTTACAACAGCTCCATGACCTAGGTTTAGCTAGCCCCATTTTTGTGAAGGAATCAAGCTCAAAGTTTTGTCTGAAGCATAAACTGTAGTATTGACTTGGCCTGGATTGAAATGCTTGATGGCTCTGGATCCAAAGTCACAATCATTCCATTATACTGGGGACAGAAATCACAAACTTGAAGTGCTACCAGGAACCAAGAAGGAAAAATGAATGTATGATATATGTGACAAAGTGTAAGAGAGTAAAAATGGCTAACAGGAAACCTGCTGACGGAGCAAAGCGGAACACCATGACCTTAAGCTGGATCAGACCCATGAGCCTCTAGCTTGCTGATTTGGATCAACTCCAGTGTAGCAGATTTGAAACTAAACAAACTCAAGTATGGATGCTAGATCAGCCACTACTAATTCTGAAAACTTTGATGAATCATTTAATTTCTACCAAACTCATTTTCTACCCCTGTAACATGAGGATAACAAACTTCTACTTTTATAACATAAAAGTGAAGGTTTTAAAACATATATGGACATTTCCTAGCACAGAGAATGTACTTTGCAAATGGAAATTCTTATACTCTCAAATTATAGTGGGATTTTAGTCTCATTCTTTCTTTCTCTAAACCTCCCTCTCTATTCCTAATGCTTTTATAGCATACAAAGGAGAAATAAGTGAGGGGAGCATGCAGAACCCATAGGGGTTTTACATTGACCTCATGGATTACATGAAACTATGGGGGCTGGATATCAGGACTATCAACAGAAAGTCAACTTCATCTGACTCTGATGCTGAGTGCTCAGAGGGATCCATGTAGGAGAAATGGCCAATGCACACACAGGTTGGAGGGGGCAGTAAGAACTGAAAGCAGGGATGATTTTTTTTGTCTTTAATGGCAATTGATTCATATTACTGGAAACAGGTATATTTTCTTTCAAATAAGTTTATCACCATCAAGAAACCAAAAACAGAAGAAATAAGCTAACGAATAGTGGAATAGTTTTGTCTGAAGCATAAACTGTAGTATTGACTTGGCCTGGATTGAAATGCTTTTGTATTATATTAAATATAATGCTTTTGTATTATATTATATTATATAAAAATGCTTTTATATTACTTTTGTATCACAAGTTACATTTCGGCATGATTGCATTGATTTATAAAGACCTTTCAAGTATAATACTTTTATTCTTAGGAATTTGATCAGATAACCCTCCAAAATAATCCTGACTCTTCTTCTTTTTTAATGAGAAGGGGGAAGAAACTCTTGGGATTGTGATGATATCAGGTCTCACAAGAAAGCCTCTTGCTCTTAGATTTGAGCTTTCCAGCAAGGACATGGAACACAATACACTGTAATCATTTATTGAATCAGCTGTTATGCCAACAGGAGCTCATTTGTTTCTCAGACAATTAACACAATTCAAAATTATCTCCACATCTGTCATTACTTGCTAACCATAGCAACTTGCCATTAAGTTCTCCACTACCGCTTAGGAATTAATTCACTAAAAGCAAAACTCCAGGAGAAGGTAAGAGGTCTACTGTCCTTCCCAGATGTATAGTAATTTGCCACTTCAACAGTGACAGGTCAGGAGCCCTCTTTAATTGGAGTGTGAGGTAGAGAGAAAGAGACAGAAGCAGTCTGTGAACCCTAATGGTCTGATGATCTGGACATACCTCTATTGTAACATTTACCACATTGCTACAGTTGTTTACCTACATGTACAGCTCACACATTGGACAGCAGGGTCCTGGAAGGCAGGCATCATGTGTGATTATGCTCTGTGCTAGAGTAGAGAAATAATAAATAAAAGTCATGAACACACTCACTTCCATTAATAGCTTTTAACCTCCTTCCAAATGTTGTGTATACAAAGAACAGAGCAGGCAGATTTGTATTTTGCTTCTTCCATGTCCCTGGTTTATCTTTCTGTGGAGATGATGATGAAGATCAAACAGGTCAAAGGAGGAAGCAATAGCAGTAGGCAGAAGCAGAACTCCCAAAGAGCAGGGGAATGGAAGTACACCTAAGTCCCTCTGTAGCACGTCCTTATCTAAAACCACAGACTGGACAAAGAGCAGAAGGCAAGGAAGATATCAGTAGAAAAGGGAAAAGGAACAATTACAACTACTGTAGTATACAGAGTTTGCAAACACAAGCCTAATTAATCCTTGGCACACCCCTATGGGAATAAATATTATTATTATTACTAGAGATATTAAATAGTATAATAATAGAAAATAGAAAAATTATCTCCATGTTACAGATTTTAAAAATCAGAAGTTAAATCATTTTGTCCATGGAACACACTATTAAATGATGAAGCCATGACTCAAACCCAAGTCTGCCTTGGATTAATATTTCCATTAATCCAAGGTGCCTTTCTGGAAGATATTAAGTAGAAAGTTATTAGACTTGTGCTTAGATCATCGATTGGTCAGGTTTGATTGGCTACATTTGGCTGGTCCTTGAGTCTCAATTGTTAGGAGTTTTAGGTGTTAGAAAAGGCAGAGATGTTGTGGCCTGGGCATTCAGTCATTAGGACCCAAAGGGCCACTCTTTGCTGAGGTTATGGCTGATATGTTTTCAATGATCTAGCATCCAATAAGTAAACTATAGTTATTTTTATATAGTACACAACGTTCCTATAATTTGTTTCTGTACTAAAAAAAAAAAATGTATTATTCTACCAGGTCTTATATAATTTATATCTGTTGTCCTATGTCAATTATCAACAACAAAACTTGCAAAGAATTTACTTCCATCTCTTTCTTCCAGCCAGGGCTTTGGCTCTATTTGAGATGTCAAGTGGGACCAGGCCAAAGACTGAGATTTTCTTCTTACACAGCCCATCCTTTCTCAAAATTTGGCAGCAGAAGACATACTCAGAGAGTTTGCAGCCTGGAACTGGAGGCCTGCCTATTCCTAGTTTGTCTAATGTGAAGAACAAAAACCCCAAACACTAACTAAACTGAAGATATGGGATCCATGGGAAATCAGATGACTCCTGGAAGTGGCCTGCCTGGAGCTTACTCGCAACCACACCTCCTTTTACAAGAAGTCTCTCCTAACAATCTCATGCAGGGCATCAGTTCTTTCAAACATTTTTAAACATGACTAGTGGGAGGTAGCTAGGACACTGGTTTTGATTCAACATAAGACCAAACTTATTATTGATTGGAGAAATAACTGAATTGGAAGAGATTCAAGATTTAATCCTAGTAACCGCTAAGGTCAAAGTTATGTTTCCATGATTTTATATTTTTAAATGTAACCATTGGCTTACAGAGCCTGAGTATGGGGCATGGAAGAGCTACTTGCTAGGGCAGTGGTTGGCAAACTGCAGCTCGTGAGCCACATGCGGCTCTTTGGCCCCTTGAGTTTTTAGCAACGGACACTTAGGAGTACCCTAATTAAGTTAATAACAATGTACCTACCTATATAGTTTAAGTTTTAAAAATTTGGCTCTCAAAAGAAATTTCAATCATTGTACTGTTGATAGTTGGCTCTGTTGACCAATGAGTTTGAAGACCACTGTGCTAGGGGAACCTTAAAGCCTAGATGGCTATGGCCAAGTGTTCTCTTGGTGCAGAATCCTATGAAGCCTACCATGATCATGAGTGTCAGAAAGAAGGTTGGCAGAGGATCTGAACCCAAATAGGCTTCAAAGGGAACAGCTTATGAGAAATGGAGATGAATATTAGAGGTCATTGGAGAATTGGTCACCAGGGGCTCAGTCTTGGATCTATAAATCAGAAAGTAAGAGACAAAGCCATCCCACCTCTACTTCCCACCAACAAAACAAATCTCTAATGGGAGAATCACAGATTATGAATCACCGAAACAGAGCCCAGGCAAACACAAAATCAAAGACACTGGGGAAGTTAGGAGTGGGCAGACAGTCTGGTAAGGTAAGGCTGAACCTCTTGGGCATTGGATTCACAGGCTTGCAAGCTCAGCCCCAACTTCAAGAAGTAGACCCACTGAAGACCAGAGATAGCGGCCACTTAGCACAACCTTACTGAGGGTCAGTCCTACTGAGTAGCTGCCTACAAAAGTGCATATAACCTGTACAGATTTTCCTCCCTGACAGCATCATCTCCCAGTTCTGCTGATTCAATGCAGGAAGGTGGGTGACAATTTTATATTTTTAGAGTGTAAATGCTAGCTTTCCCAGCATTTGGTCTCTCTTGATTTTACATGACACAATGGCATTCATTCTAGCTAACCTCCAGAAACTGTAAGATGCTTTAGAAAAGGCACAGGTTTCTGGATCTGACAAACCTGAGACTTGAAATCTGTTGCTGCCATTTAACCAACTGTGCAACTATAGATTGATTTCTTAAATGCTTTGAAATGTAACCTCAATTTGTTCATCTGTAAATGGGAATCATAATAACTTCCTGGAAGGGCTGAGAATTGGGATCAATGAGGAATCAGGGTAAGTATATTAGATAAGAATCAAAGAAATGTTCAATAAATGTTCATCTCTGCCTCTTTCCTATTTCTGTGTCCCTTTGGACTACACCATATCCTTTAAGAAGTCAAATTCTCAAAAAAAACAAGAAAGCCCAATGTCATCACCAATAAAGGTTTAATCTCCAACATTTACAGGGAACTCATACAAATGAAGATAAACAACTCAATCAAAAAATGGGCAATGAACCTAAATAAATACTTTTCGAAAAAAGACAGAAGGAAGGCCAAAAGACATACGAAAATATACTAAAAATCACTAATTATGAGAGATGCAAATCAAAATGACAATGCAGTACCATCTCATACCTGTCAGAAGGGCTATCATCAACAAATCAACAAACGACAAGTGCAGGCACAGATGTGAAGAAAAAGGAACCTGTTGGTGGGAATGCAGACTGGTGCAATCACTGTGGAGAAAAGTATGGAGTTTCCTCAAAAAACTAAAAACGAAACTCCCATTTGATACAGTGATGCCACTTCTAGTAATATATTCCAAGAAAATAGAAACACCAATCAGAAAGGATATACTGTATTTTCTGGCATATAAGACGACTTTTGAAACGAAAAAAAGACAACTGAAAATCGGGGCAAAAGACCAAAATTGCACAAAAATTACCTGCAGATCTTGACGGCAAAGTCTTTTCTTTGAAGTGGGAGGTAGTCTTATACAGCGAATATAAGACTAAACCTATGTTTAAACTGTAAAATTAGGGGGTCGTCTTATACGCCGGAAAATACGGTATGCACCCTTATGTTCATAGCAGCACACTTTATCATAGCTAAGATTTGGAAACAGCCTAAATGCCCATCAGCAGATGAGTGGTTTAAAAACGGTAGTACAGTCGGTTTGGCTCAGTGGTGGAGCATCGGTCTGTGGACTGAGGGGTTCCGGGTTTGATTCCGGTCAGGGGCATGTGCGTTGGTTGTGGGCTCATCCCCTGTGGGGGGTGTGCAGTAGGCAGCTGGTCAATGTTTCTCTCTCATAGACGTTTCTGGCTCTCTATCTCTCTCCCTTCCTCCTCTCTGTAAAATATCAATAAAATATATTTTAAAAAAATAAAAAATAAATAAAATAAAAATGGTAGTACGCCTACACAATGGAATACTACCCTACAGTAAAAAAAAAAAAAAAAAAAAAAAAAAGGTATTCTTACTATTTGCAATAGCATGGATAGAACTGGAGAGCATTATGCTAAGTGAAATAAGCCAGTCAGAAAAAGATAAATATCACATGATCTTACTCATTTATATAATATAATGAACAACATAAACTGATGAACAAAAACAGATCCAGAGATAGAGAAACATCGATCAGACCAAGAAACCACAAAGAGAAGGTAGGGTAAAGGGGAGAGATCAACCAAAGAGCTTGTATGTATTCATATAAGCCTAACCAATGCATAGACAACAGAGGGGTGAGGGCAAGAATGGAGGTTTGAGGGGTGGGGAGACAATGGGGAGAAAAGGACACACATGTAATACCTTAATCAATAAAGAAAATTTAAAAAAGAAGCCAAGTCCTCTCTCTGACAGGGTGTGACACTTTAAAAATAGAATATATTTTCAATGATGGCTATGTGATTTATGTAGTAAAATAAGCCACTTTCTGCCAACTAAGTAAACAGAGAAGAGCATGTGCTCATTCCTGTTCAAATTTAATCTATCTGAGTGCCTGGAGGTCTTTGCAAAGTAAATATTGTTGTCACTCTGAACTTGGTGCTGCATTCCCATTGAATTTGTCTCACTTCATCCTTTTGATGTTACACTGACACCTCCCTAAGAGGTTCAAAGCACTTTGTTGAGAACAGACATTATTGAGATCTATAACCTATAAATACATGTCTACCCTGGATGATTGAAGAGTGGGATGTTCTGGGTTACTAGCTGTTCTGCTGAATAAAGAATTAGCACGTCTGCCTGAATTACCAATTTTCAAAAAATAGAACCCATCAAAACACATGACCAGTACTGAAGCTGAATCCAGGGAGATATTTGGTGATGTGGGAGGCTCCTTGGAGGCTGTTAGGGGGATGGGGCTCCCCAGAGGAGAACAACAAGGAATGAACAGAACTGTGTTCTCTTGCTGTAGAAAAATTTTTCTTGATTCTGATGTATTTCTTTCTTTAGAAAAAGTGTTTGTTCTAGGCTTTCCTCCATTGAAATTTTTTAAAAGTATCTACACTAATAAAATAATAAGTTGCAAATTGACTGTACCTTTGGAACACCCACCAGCCAATCAGGAGTGAACATGCAAATTAACCCAACAAAGACTGTTGGTTAATTTGCATATGCAGTCATCAAGTGGCCAGGGACAGGGTGACAATGCAGGCATTCCACATTGCCCCAGCTGCTTAGGGTCTCTGGGCAGCATGGGAAGGCAGAAAGGTGGGTGTGGTGGAGCGAAAGTTGTGCTGGCAACCAGGGTAAGGAAGGCCCATTATTGCAAGAATCTTTATGCATCGGGCCTGTAGTTTACATCTAATGCTCAATTTAGAGAATTCAGTGAAAAACAACTGCATGTACAGTCAGACCTTGCAACCCTCTGGCTTTTTGTGGGTAGATCCCAATATTCAGGAATTAAATGCTGCCTCGATATCCCAATATAGTTTATTTTCTTTAGAGATAACTTTTTCTTTTTCATTTTAAAGCAAATGTGTATTCATTATAAAAATTTTAAAAAATATAGACAGCCAGAACAAACAAACCAAAAAAAGAATGGTATTTGTAATTTACCATTTGGAGATGACTACCTATTAATATTTTGAGAGGATTTTTTTTAGGCATAAGTAAATATATACTTTATAAAATAAGTTCATAATACATAAACTGCAATGGTACATACTCTTTTGACTACTCGACAATGTATCATAATCATCTTTCTGTGTTATATTCTTCCTCAACATAATGTTTTTTGAAATAAATATTTATTGTTCAGATTATTACAGATGTTCCTCTTTTTCCCTCCATAGCTCCCCTCCATCCAATTCCCCCCACCACTGTAATTTCATGTATAATAAAACATAGTTTGTTTTTTTTCTGAAATCCAGCAACACTCTCATAAACAACACTATTATTTAAAAGGAAGAAAAAAAGAACACTTTATGGCTAACTCTTTGCTTATATCCAAGTTTACTTCTACTGGATTAATTCTTGGGAGTGCAATTGAAGTACCGAAGTCACTTTTAAAAACATATATATTGTCAAACTGTTCTCCAAAGATTTAAACTAAAGTATACACCCTGCTGGCAGGGCCTTGCTATTATGAGTCTGTTTTGAGAAAACTGAAATTCTTGATGTTGAGGATTATGTCATTCATCTTTATATCCAACTTCTTAATGTTTTGGGATATTAAATCACTGAAGTATTTGTTGAATAATTTAATGACTTTCATTGTTTAAATGAATATGCAATATAAGGCAGGCTTGTGTAATATCTTTGGGGATCAGCTTTCTCTTACAAAATGAGAATTTGTGTTATACACTCTTCTAACATTCTATGATTTTACATATTTTGTTGAAAAGCAATGGCCTAGACAGCACAGAGGAGATTACCCATATATACAAGACATAATCCTAGTGATGGGACTTGCAATCATGTATCACATGTAAGCCTCTTATAATTGCAAAGAAATACACACAGATGTGCAAGCTACTCAGTGAGAGTAATGCTGGGAGGGGGATCCTAAAAGATGATGCTCAGCTAAATACAAATCACCTGGCTTCTTTCTGAATAAAAAGCCCCTTTCCTACTCAGGATTTTATCTTGTATTTGTACCTGAAAAACAGAAGGTAGAATTATCCTAATATTTTTCTGCATTAGGTAATTTCATCCAGGAAAGCAAGCTTATCCCATTAGACTTTAGGAACATTTCAGTCACTTTTAAATTACCTAGGATAAAATTGTAGTTGTTGACTTTCGGGATCTGTGTAGGTGGCAGAGTGGAGGAAGATGGGATTCAAGCAGAGATAAAGCATAGAAAGTCACATAAAGGGAATACAGAATGGAGGTTCATCACCCACTGGCTGTTTTCCTATCAGTCTCTCCCAACCTGTGATTCTCTATACCTCATCCCCACAGTTCCCCCCAGAGGATCATCCACCGAGAAGTAGAAGTTCTAACTCAGTATCCTCTCTGCTGTAGCTCCTGAAAAGGCTCTCATTGGGTGATCTTTCCCCTTCCTTTCCCCCCACCTCCTCCATCCCCTTACCCCCACTCCCCACCCCTGATATGGGTCAGCTTTCAGACCACTGCTTCCTCCTGACTGCTTGATTGCTTCTACTCTGTTGCTCTGGGTGGAACCCAGAGATCCAGCCTCTATAGCACTATAGATCATTTAATTTTAAAGTTGCAGCCACCTCACTCTTTGGTTTAAGATCTGCCCTGTTCTGGGTAAGGGACACTTTTAGAGCAATGATCACTATTACTCTTGGAGAATTTCTTCCACACTCTGAGGCCATGTTTCTGGATGAGGCACACATTTCTCCCATTCCTCTTAGAGGACAAATGCAAAAAGTTAACCTTGCTTAGCCACTAAATATATCTGAATCCACACCCATCCTTAAAACTTCATCTTCCCAAGATTATTCTCTTTACTTGAGTTCTAAATGAATCCTTCCCCAAAATAGGGAGCATAGAAATCACTCAGAGACCTTGCTAAAAATATAGTCCCAGACCCATTGAGCTGAATGCAAATCCCCAAAGGTAAAAGTCAGGAATCTATAATTTAACAAGCTTCCTGACAATCCACTTCTTTTTGGTAAAGTATCTCATGTCCAAAAAGGGGAGAAAGATGTATATATTGATAGTATATATCCTAGGTGATCTTGTGAAACCAACCAAGCTCTAGTCTGCAGAATAGCATTTGGGATCCATTGTTTTGGATTTCCATATGTGTCTGTCTCTTTAATGACCTTTTAAGAAATTGAGATAGAATTGACATATAATATAACACATAATGATTAGATATTTGTGTATATTGTAAAATGACCAGACCAATCACATTCATCATATCACATATTTACAATTTTTTTTTCTTGTGATAAAAACCTTTAAGATCTACTTTCCTGGCAACTTTCAAATGTGTAGTACAGTATTATTGACTATAATCACCAGGCTGTATGTTACAGCCACAGGAGTTATTCATTTTATAGCTGGAAGCCTTTATCTTTTGACTACATTTATTATTTTGCTCATCCCTACCCTAACCTCCCAGCTCTGGCAACCACCAATCTGTTACCTATACCTAGGAGTTCAATTTTTTCCTAGATTCCACATATAAGTAAGATTATACAGTATTTATCTTTGTCTGACTTATTTCACTTAGCATTATGCCCTCAAGATCCATTTATATTGTCACAAATGACAAGGTTCCCTTCTTTTTGTAGCTAAATAATATTTTATTGTGTATATACACCATATTTTCTTTCTTTGTTGTTATTGTTTTTGTTAATTCTCACTCGAGGATATTTTTTTCATTGATTTTTAAAGAAAGTAGAAGGGAAGAGAGGGAGACATTGAAGTGAGAGAGACACATTAATTTGTTGTCTCCTATTCATGCCCTGACACAGCTGAGGATTGAACCTTGACTGGGAATTGAACCCATGATCCTTCAATGTTTTTAGTAGTGAGCCACACCAGCCAGAGTTATACCACATTTTCTTTATCCATTCATCTACTGATGGACAGTTAGGTTTCTTGTCTCTTCGCTGTTATAAAAAATGAATAAACATTCATTAAACTTGGTAATACAGGGTCAAGGCGGAGGAGAGCCTTTCAAACTCGGCAAGAGTTTGAAAGACACATAACAACATATTATATCCAAATTCTCAGCATTAAAAAGAATCCTAGGAGTCACAGACATTCTTTATTACAACAGAAACACTAAGCGGTCATCTGTTTTACGCATCCCCCTACCTGGAGCTGACTCAAAATCTAGAGAAAGAAAAGGAGTGAAACCAAGATGGAGAAGGTTTTCTTCTTCCTTATATTGTAGATATATTGAGGGAAAATGAGCAGAGGAGAAATTTAAGATAAAAATGCATGTCCTGAAGTTGTGATATTTAGGGAAGTGACTAGGCAGTGACATTAAACAAAGCTCTGAGGTTATTTCCAAGTGATTTCTGTGGGCACGCATGTTGCTCAGGAAGGCCAGGTGTAAGGTGGGAAAAGAGACTCCTTAATTAAAATCTGAGAGTGCTTACAATAGATAGTTCATGAAAGAACTGTTTTTGTTTTTTCATCAATATACATTTTTCTTTGATACAAAGAATTTGTTTTTACCCTAAAGAATGTACTGAAGAAACATATTTGGCCAGAATAAGAGGAAGTTGTGGTTATGAAGAATACATTAATGATTGTTTCTAGAGTAAAATTGGCCACATTTTCCTCTTCAGGCAGACCTGTGCTTTTTTTTTTTTTTTTTTTTTTTTTTAATATATTTTGTTTTAATATATCCAGAGAGGAATGGAGAGGGAGAGAGAGATAGAAATACCAGTGATGAAAGGGAATCATTGATTGGCTGTCCTCCTGCATGTCCCCTACTGGGGTTTGAGCCCACAACCCAGGCATGTGCCCTTGACTGGAATCAAACCTGAAACCTTTCAGTCCGCAGGCTGACACTCTATTCATTGAGCCAAACTGGCAGGGCACTGACCTGTGCTTTTAACACAATTATTCTATAGTCTGATGAGTTTATTAAATACCTCTTTGTCTAAAATCAATCATTGTTTAGTACTTGCAAGAGGCAGAAAATGGAAAGTTTTCCCTTAAGTAATATCTACTTAATAAACATCAATATACTCCTTTCATTGTCACCACTACCTCTCACACCTGCTTCTCCCTCCTGATTGTCAGCTGACTTCTATGGTCTCCAATAAATTTCCACCCAGGACTCTGGATATGTCCTTGCTTCTCAGTCCTTGGCTATTATATTACTTAAGGGTATAGCAGGCTCTGCTATCTTCAACACACAACTTTCAAGGTTGCCCTAAGCATCAAATTCAGTTGGCAGGTATGTGGGAAGATTGTATGGGTCTAGCCTGAAATGGGAAACATTTGTTCCCATGCTCCACTGTTGGGAGCCATCAGAGTTGAGACAAGCAACTCCGTCTTAAGAAAATAGAATTAAGTTCCTTCTAGCAGAAGTTATGCGGTGCCCTGAGGGTTTGGCCAGAAGCTAAAGATTAACCTGCTGTTTAGCATCTCTGCAACTTTCCCTTCCTGATCCTCCCCCATAGCTAGCCCAGCTTTGGAATGTTACACCTTGGAATGTTACACTGCCCTGGCAGTTAGCCAATCCTGTGTTGCCAGATACCTTACCGCCTTGTCACTCAGTGCCTAAACCAATTATACACTGCCAAAGACCCCTCTGCGTAGGTAACCCTGCCCCCCTTTGTTCCTGCTGTATATATACTGTTGTTTCAAAAATAAAGTTTGAGGCTTGATCAGAACTTTGTCTTGCCTCTATTTCTTCGTGTCTCCTGTCCTCTATCATTCCCTTCTAGGTGCCTCCTCGCCCCCACGTTGATCTCCCGCTGGTCGGGACACTCCACTGTCCAGCCACAAGGCCACACCTTGCTGCAAAAGAGGCTAGGAAATGCAGTCTCCTCATGAGCTCAAGAAGAAAAGAAAAAGGATTTGGTGGACAATAGCTAGACACTGCCACATCACTCTCTCTAATTTTCAGATTACCTTCCCCTTGACTTTTACTTTCCAACCCCCATTTTGATTTAATTCAGCAAAACCCTGTTATTTAAAACAACTTCTGGTAAATTAAGCCTGATTTTGGATGATAATCTTCAATTCCTGGAGTTATCTTTACCAACTGCCACATGCTAAATAAGATAATTGTGCAAACACCTCAGCCCTCAGAGTACAACTCCAGGGAAATGGATGGGTCATTCCCCCAGCATTAGAGGACCAGCACATGGAAAGCTTAAGTGAGGTGTGAGAGGACAGAAAGCTCATGGCCTGTGTTTGGGTTGTCAGCCCATGTTTGCTTGATTTGTAATCCTAGGTACCCTGGCAG
Organism: Pipistrellus kuhlii; assembly: GCF_014108245.1. NCBI lineage: Eukaryota > Metazoa > Chordata > Mammalia > Chiroptera > Vespertilionidae > Pipistrellus > Pipistrellus kuhlii. The sequence continues at coordinate 60,000,608 of NW_023425595.1, read as the reverse complement.
TTCAAAATAAGATTGCTGTCATTAATTTTTACCGAGGAATCCTGAGTTATCTACCTTAATCTATCAGCAATGAGAGGAGAAAAGTCCTGCCCCTTACATAGCGTCTCTTGGATTTTTACCAAGATAGTTTTAATGTGAATTAATCATTCAGCATCATTTAGACATCTCCCTGCCTAATTCAAATTCAGAAAGATTCTTAAGATAGAGTGAGATTTTGCAAATCCATTCTTTACTTGAACAATCCCCTTCTCCCCAACTGGACTATAGGATTTCTCTGTAGTGATACGAGTGACATTTAGTGCCAGATAATGCTTTGTTGTGGGGAAGGGAACTGCCCCAGGCATTGCAGAATATGCAGCAGCATGCTAGACTTCCACTCACTGGAGGTCAATAGTACCCCTCTCCCAAGTCAGCAAACTAGACATCCTCAAGTTTTCTGCTGGGGAGAGAAAAATTGTCCCCGCCTGAAAAACACTAAGTTGGAGAGAGGTTCAGCTAGATCTTTTTAGAATAATAAATTCCATAAATGTGTATTTTCCAATTCTCTTGCAAAAAAAAAAAAGTAAGTACTTATTTATAGGCCGCAGGGTAGGATAAACCCTCAACATGTAATCACCTGTGAACAATTTTTTAATTGGTTGATTAATCATTTGTTTAAATTTCAACAAAATTAAAGAAGTTAAATGTGTAAATGAGCTGATCATGAAAGAAATGCCAGAACAATGTAAGAAATAGAAGCTTAAAGAAGTCAGAAATAAGAGAACTGATATGCAATCTAAGCACCTCATAGTCACCATGCTTGTTCTAATGAAAACATGCGTCCTTTCACTTGATCCTTCTAACTACCTTTCCCAAGTATATTGCAAACAATCAATAAATATTATCAACTATAGTAACATCAATTACTAAATATAATATCCTAATATTTCAGATAAGGGAACTGAGGCTTAGAATGGTTAATATCTTCAAGGTTAGAGTTGTGATTCAAACTCAAGTCTGCTTTACTTTCAAACGCATGTTCTTTTCTCTTAATTAATTTGGAGAGAAAGAGGAAGAGAGGGGTGGGAGGAGATTTGTTGTCCCATTTATTTATGCATTCATTGCTTGATTCTTGTATGTGCTCTGACCAGAGATTGAAACTGCAACATTCGCATATCAGGACAATGCTCTAACCAACTGAGCTATCTCATCTTTAAATGCCTCTGAAGCCCCCATTACTTTCTCAGTGTGAACAAAAGTCATCTTGGAAAGGACTTTATATATGGATCAGCAGTTCAGCTGCAAGAGAAAGCCCTGAGTGTGTCAAGGCCCATCAAAGCACTGCATGCTTGCATTAAACCACTCAAGAATTTTCTCAAAAGGATATTTGGATTCTAAGTTATAAGAAAAAGAGAGCTATTGTTGCCAAAAGTATATGGAGGTTATGACCAATATCCTGATATTATTTCTACATATATAAAAATAGACTCAAATGACTCTGAGGATTTTTTTTTTTTAAATCAAGGGTAGGCTTTTGTTCTCCCAATGGAACCAGTAATATAACATACATGTAAATATACTATCATCTGTCCATCTCAATTAACTATAGTACAGCCACACAGGTATTTAAAATGCCTGGGAATTTAGAAATAGTCACTAACTATCTACTCTAACCAAACAATATCCTTGGAATTATTCTCACTGCTTTCATATCTATTTATGGGCTACTTCTTGGTATATGGTACTTGACAAATAAGCAGATCAAAAGAAGTCATACATTATATGTCCTCAGGGAAGCACAAACTTAAATAATAAGATGATACTACTACTTACCTATTAGAATGACCAAACTCCAGAACACTGACAATACCAAATGTTGGCAAAGGATGTAGAGCAACAGAGAGTCTCATTCATTGCTGGTGGGAGTGAAAAATGGTGCAGCCACTTTGGAAGATAATTTGGCAGTTTATTATGAAACTAAACATACTCTTATGTGGTCCAGCAATTGAACTCTTTAGTATTTACCCAAAGGAGTTGAAAAATTATGTCCTCCCCAAAACCTGTATACATGTATTTATAGCAACTTTATTCATGACTGCCAAAATTTAGAAGCTATCAAAATGCTCATCAGTAGAAAAATGAACAAATTGTGTTACAGCCAGATAATGAAATATTATTCAGTGCTAAAAAGAAGAAGCTATTAAGCAATAAGAAGACATGGAGGAAAAGTAAAAACATATTACTAAGTGAAAGAAGTCATTCTAAAAAGGCTGCATACAATATAATCCAACTATAAAACATTCTGAAAAAAATTAAACTATGATGACAGCAAAAGGATGAGCAATAGCCAAAGGTTAGGGAAGAGGAGGAATGAACAGGCAGAGCACAGATTTTTTTAGGGCAGTGAAAATATTATGTATGATTCTATCATAGTCATTATAATTTGATTTATTTTTATTTTTAATTAAGTTTTTCCAAACTACCAAGAATGAACTGTAATGTAAATGATGGACTTTGGGTAACTATGTTGTGTCAATGTATGTTCATCAACAAGAACAAATGTACCACTCTGGTGAAAGATATTGATAAAGGGAGAGGCTATTATGTGAGGGGTAAGGGATTTATATGAAATCTCTATACCTTTTATTCAATTCTGCTATGAATCTAAAACTGATCTAAAAATAGTCTATTAAAAATATTCAGTGAAACCAATACATAAACAAATTGAATACAGTTATTCTTCAGTCATCAGGATAGGTGTTGTAAGGTCACAGGATGAACAAAATGTAGTCCTGCCCTTTAAGCAGAAGCTTATCACCCGTTTGGGTAGATCCAACATGTTTATATGGGAAAACCGGAATTTTGCAATATATAAAATAAATATTCTGAGAGTTTTCATTCTTGCTCAACAAATATTCACTCTCCTCTCCCTCTCACTGTGGGTAAAGTAGACTCCCCTGTCCAATTGACCATGGGCTTGGCCAGATAACTTGATTTGGCATTGGAATTGGGGTTGTGTGTTTGTCATGCCTTTTTTGCACTCTAGTGGTCTTCCATAAAAACATGCCTCAGGTAACCACAGACCCTTCAACTGGGGCACCAGAATTAACATACTGACTTGAGCCCAATTTGTCATCTGGAGTTAATCCTAGTTCACCTCAGCATGAATCAGAGCTGCCAGCTTAGCTCCATCTACATGAGTTGAACCACTATTGATTGATCTGCAGATTATTAGGCATAAGAATATATGGTTACTATTTACAGCTATTGATTTTTGCAGTGGTTTATTATAGAGCAATTATATATTATCACAAACAACTAGAGGCCCAGTGCATGAAATTCATGCACAAATGGCAGGGTCAGGGGGAGCAGGGTCCCTGCACCCTTTTACAATCCTGGACTGCTGACTTCTAACCACTCACCTGCCTGCCTGCCTGATCATCTCTAACCACTCTTCCTGCCTGCCTGATCACCCCTAACTGCCTCTACCTCAGCCCCCACCACATGGGCTTCGTCTGGAAAGATGTCCTGAAGGTCTTCTGCTGTCTAGTCTAATTAGCATATTACACTTTTATTATTATAGATATGTGTGTGTGTATTTGTATAATCAAAATTGGCTTTAAAAGGAAATCGATATCAAAGTGGAAAATAGGAAGAAAGATTTTGAATAGCAGAGAAGACAGATCATCCCAGGTAAAAGGAACGGCATAGCAAAGATATGTAGTTGGAAATGGTGAGGTGCTTTGGGGGTCCAGTAAACAAACCATTTTGGTTGAAGCAGATGATTTTGGCATTTTTTTCTCGCTTGGGCATGAACTGCAAAGGTAAACTGAGATGAGTATGTGAAAGGCTTTGAATGATAACTCAAGGAAATTTTATGTAAATCCTAGGAGAGATGGTTAACAAAGACTGAACAGGCAACTCTAAGCAAAAGCTCTTTGCACATGATTTAGAAACAGGAATTGGAGGCAATTCTTAGAGAGAGTGGTTTCAAAATGGAGAGAAAATAAATCCTTTTATACATAAGAATATAGGTTTGGATGAGACAGCTTACTCCACACTCCACCTTTACGTGTTTATTTTTAAAAGGAGGCTCAGTATAGTCCTAATGAAGACATTCACGAGGCTCAGAAGATGGACATTTGAGTCAAGTTATGGATCAATAGAGGAGGTTGAATTAAACATCAAGCTGGAAATTTCCCCAACACCGAGCTTGTTAGTGATAAAAAGGGGAGCAGGGGGATCCTAGAATGAGATACCTCGAGGCTGGATTATCCTTTGAGGTCTCCAGAGCTGCAGGAGCTGCTGTGTGGAAATGATGTGCTCCCTAACTGAGAGAAATCATCCAGAACAGGTCCTGGAACTAAAATCGTAATCCCTTCTGCAATAAACTCCCTAATCCTATAGCAAAGGGAAGCAGTAAAGTTTGAGGGAGGACAAGGCCAGTTTAAGGCAGAATTTCATTAGAAATTTGAAGGGCTGAAGTCTGCAATTGCAAATAACAATCTCAATCTGTCAGTCAGAGGCAGGTAAGAAAGGGCATTTTAAACGGAGTTCTTTCCTGGGGGAAACTGCTAGAGAAAGAAGAACATGCCCAGATGGCCAGTGCCTAAGGGAATATGAGATGGGCCTAAAGGAAGTCAAGCAAAGAAGATAAAATAAATTTCACACACACTGTTTCTTATCGCCATTTCTTCTTTGTATAGTTGCTATGGGAACCGTGTTTCAGACACAGCTTTCTAAGGCTGTGTCTATCCAGTGCAAAGTGATCAAGCATTTGAGCTGAAATGATCAATTAATTTAATTCAACCTATTTAATTGACTTATTTCCAACTCATGCTGCCCCCCACCCTGAGCCAAGTTTGAGTATTTGCTTAACTGAACTCTGTGACATCTTGTAGAAATAAAATCGATTTACCTGTTGTATGTGTTTGTGTTCTAGAATACACCTTTCCCTACTAGGATTACAGAGAGCTCTAGAAGGGCATGGAAAGTAGCTGTGAAGAGACAGGAAAGGAATAGTTGAATAATTCACATAACTGATGTCAGAAATCTAGGCACATTCATAAACCGAGGAGCAGGAAAAAGCTATGCATCAGAGGCCAGGTAGCCAACCAGAAGAGAACCAAGAGAAAATAGTTGTCTAAGGCAAGGCAGAAAGGAGAGTGATGGAGGCAGCAGCACCCAGAGGAGACCTGGGTACTAGACCATTCTATCCAAGTCACAGAATACTTCTCAAGCCTCGGCCTAAGTTGTTACCAAATGAGGACTAAGCCTAACATCCCCTGCTGCCACCTCTATCCCAACCCCGACTTGATGTTAGGTTACACTCCTGGACAGGTGATCCAGTCACTTACGCTCATTTCCATCAGATTCCTCTCTCCATAACGCTGTGCCACTCTAGGTATCTTCAGCCACAGGCTCTATTGTTACTGGAGGAGACAGGATTCTCTCATGGCCTCTTCAATGCCACTCTTTGGCCTGTTCAATGCCACCCTTTAAATAAATAAAGTTTTACATTCCAGAAGTGGAGCTGTTAGCCACTCCATACAAGTCAGTGCAGTCAAACTGCTGAGTCAGTCTCATTTCAAGGATACATGCATAGGGGGGTTTGCAGTGTAGTTGCAAGATTTGGTGGAGCAAAAACAAAGGACTGCACCAGGTACACCATGCCCAATGTCTAATCCATGCCAAGTGGCCAGCTCTGTCTCCCCATAGAAGTCCAGCCTCTGGGCCGCAGGCCTGCACTTGTCCCCACCAAGCCCAGAAGGAGGGCCAGAACCCAGAGCTGTAGGACCATTAGTCTAGCATCTGAGGCTCCAGTGGTCCAGCACAGTCTGTTCCCATCCAGCTTGTGATGGCTGTTCACTTCAGCCTGAGAGGCTGGTGAAGGGAGAGAGCACGCGCCAGGCATTTGTTAAACTTTGATGATGTTTCCTCGGGTTTGGGAAGGGGCAGGCTTTCTTTCAAACTATCCAATCCCTTTCCTGGATCTCCTGAGGTTTGATGTCCTCAGCCTATCAGGTCTTCTGCCGACATTTTCCCAGCCTAGACTCCTCTCCTTCTTGGTCACCATTTTGATGCCTGTTGTGCATGCCTTATAGTTTTGCACCATCATCTAGCTTCTACTGCCTGTTTGCATAATAAAAGGAATTCCCCCCTTACTGTTTGTCTCTCCCTCCAGTAATAGGGAGAGGGAGAGGTGGGACCCACAGGTCATCTGGAGGAACAACCATTGTTCCCCAGGGAGACTGGAAAGCCAGGCTTTTCTGACTGCTGAGGATTAAGGTCACTTTGGCAGAGGATGCAGCTGTCTCCTGGGGTGTCTGGGAAGCTGTAGCTTCCTGACTTAATCAGGCTCGGTCAGTTTTGCTCTCTTTTCTTTTGTTAATACCTAGCTAGCTGCCCATGCTAACATTCTGCCCCCCTCCCCCCCCCCCCCCCCCCCCCACTCAAGAATGCTGTGGCCTTTTTAATCTTGCAAGAGTTAATGGATGGTGGTCTCATTTTTCTGTAGCTTCTTCCAGTTCTCAGGGGGGCGTGGCCCTGCTATCTGCCAAAAAGAAGAGAGTCAAGAGGGGAGAGGAGTCTTTATGTGGGGGAGAGGGGTTTTGTAAAACGCAAGGCAGCCTGTTACTATCTTTGGAATGTGGCACATGGTGTCTAGAGGATTGTGCTGCTGAACAGGATGGTATTTTTTCGGAGACAAATTTGACAGGAAGGTTAAAAAGGTATAGTCCGAAAATGAGAGGGAGAATTATTGCAACTGAACATCTGATGAAAGGTAAGAACCAGGTGACAGAGAAAAGGACCAACTTTACATTGTTCCAGATGAACTTAGAGGAGGGGTTTCCCTGGACAAAGGGGTGTCACCTGACTGAGGCCGTCTTGTTTTACTATACTCAATTCAAATTAAGCTAAAGGGAACATTCTAAAATCCCCTTCCTGAAGCAGGTCCCTTCTGTCTGAACCTCCTGGGCCGGAAAGGCAAAGCAGTTTTAAATCTGTTGGCCTCTTCAATGCCACCCTCTGAATAATAAAGTTTTATATTCCAAAAGTGGAGCTGATAACCATACCATACAAGTCAGTGCAGCCAAACCCCTGAGTCTCCTTTCAGGAGGTAGCTATGCAGATGGGCCTCCAACGTGTGGCCTATTTTGTAAACAAATAATCAGGTATTTAATAAGGGGCATGCCTATGAAAGCAGAAGGAAAAACAATGGTTAATGATAAGAGCAAATTATAAACCAGTTTCTGAGTCTATAAGGCAAGGAACAATTTTAAATGTAAGACTTTAAGTTTCTTTTGCTGGAATGAAAGCAAGCAGTGACATTGGATAGATCCTCCTTGTCCCAAGTTTGAAAGTCTCTGGTGATGTCATCAGCTGCTCAAGTAAATTCTGTATGGCCTACACAGCCTTATGAGAAAATAGCTTTAGTTTTCAATAATTCCAAATAAAAGGATGGGAGAAAAATTAAACATTAGTTTGGATGTTTGAAGAAAACTATTGATAGAAGAATTCATGATCCAATTCAGTTAATAGGTTAAAAAATAAAACTTTGAAGACAATTAATTAGAGTCTAATATCCAAAACTGTGTATTATAGATTGTATTGAAACAGTTTCTCTTAAAATCACCCTCATTTTTATCAAGGCAAATTAAGACTAATTTATTTACTGTATTAGGTGCAGTTTCAATTTGGCCTGATTATTTGCATAAATACAACAAGAATAGCAATTGATCATATATTCTCTTTTAAATCTGTTTTGTTGGAATCTCCAAATGGAGCTCTCATTAGTCCTTCAGAGCAAAGAAGCCATGCCACCCAGTTGCCATGAGGCTTCTCCTGCAACACCTGTAGTTTTGGACAAATTCCTCAAGTTCTTGAGGTCCCCCAAAATGCCGAGGGGTTCTCTCCCATCCCCCAGGAAAGCAACCTTTGTTCCTTACCTGGAAATATTGCCATGAACCATGTAAATAAGCTATGTACCAGGCTATTTCAGGCTATTTCTCCAAGGAGCTTTTATTAACTTCCAACATCAATCTTAATTCCTTAAAGCTTCCTGTTGACATCCAGAGTCCAGGCATGTCTCTCTCAGGCATGACATTCCAGTCAAATCCTTGATTAATAAAAACCACAATTGGGAACTGGTTTTATGTGTTTTTATTAGGAAGAGAACAGATCCTTATTGGGTTTACGCAAACAAACATATTGCTATGAGTCACTTGTTTAAGAGTGCCAAATTCTGGAGGGATCAAGTAGGAAGAGAAATAAAAAGTAAAAGGATAATCCTTGTCCTTTTAACAGAGTGAGGGGGAAAAAACGGGTTCCAACTCTGTATTTGACAGCTAAGAATAAGCAATTAGCATTCTTTACATTGGAAATACATTTCATAACTTCTAGAAACGAAGGTTTCTCTATTGGTAAAAATACACCTTTAAGACACATCCTTCGAATAAGGTATAAGCCGTTCATTAACAGCTTCAAATTTATTTTCTAGCTTCTTTGTAATGAAAACCTTGTCCCAGAAGTTAATGTTTAACAGTTGAAATAAGTTAAATTGATCTGCTCAGAGGGTTGAGGTTTTTCCCTTTTGATAAGAATTATCTCTCTGAAATTTGCATTTTAAAAAGATGGCCCAGATAGGAGTTCTTGAAGAAGACCATGTATTTGCATCTCAAAGGTACAGGAAAGAAATTCATACTCCTCCTGGAAGGAATTTGGTTTCATAAAGCCAATTATCTATAAGCCTTTTCCTTGTGAGTGAAGTTTCTTTTGTTTGGCAAGTATGCATCCCAAAAGAGATCTTTCTGAAGCACTGTGGATGGAGGTGGTATTGTAACAATTCTTTGAGGGAAAGCTTTCCTTCCTTGCAAAGGAGAAAGTTAATTGGGTAGATTAGGGAGGCATCCTCAGTGGTCTCCAATCCCATCACATGACCAAAACCCAGGATAGTGTAGGACCTTGTTGCCAGCCCTTGGTGTCCTAAGACCTGTGCCTTTTGTCCCTATCCCAAGGGAGAAGGCCTTCCCAAAGACTGCAATATAGTCTGTCCGGATGTGGAGTGTTAATTTATTTTCTGAGGGCAGGCGTACAACAATCACAGTAGTGATCAGGCACTGCTTAGTTGGGTTCACTCTACTCAGGCAGGTGGCTTTCCCTCCACATGGGTGTTAAGTATGACCCATTTCCTCAAATGAGGCATCCCTACTTGATGGCCTCCAATCTTCGCTGGCCTTAAGGGAGATCCCCGACCCCTCATGTCTGTCTGTACAAGGGGCACCTCATACCTCTACTGCCTTGGGTGGAAAACTCATCCTAGAATTCTGGTGTTTGGTTGTTGGGCTAGTGACCTGTCACCCTGTCTTTCATGTTTCAAGCAATGGTGGTCCTTCAAGGGGCCTAGTAGGCAGCCAACCTTGGAAGGAAAGGGGAGGGACTATCATTGTTATGTCTTCCTTGAGGTCATCATGGAAAGATGTTTTAAAAGACAGGGGACTGGGAGGGACCAGAGAAGTTCTCTGGTAACCTACATATATTAACTAGGCTGACTAGACAGATACAGCACCCCAGGTTCTGGTGGCAAATCCTGTCAGCTTTCTCTAGGAAAATTATGAATTGCTGGGTGCCCCTGGATATAGCAAGAGTTGTGAGAAAAATTAACAAACGTTCCACCAGTCGCAAGATTTGTTTTCTCTTGTGGAGGTTCCTCTTTAAAATCATTATTTTTCCAGTTGATTTAATATAAACCTTCCCATTTCTGTAAGTACTGAGGCTTTCTATTCACTGTGTACATGCCGGCGTATTAAGGAGGCTGGAGGCTGGGAGTGTTGGGGCCTTGGAGGCACAATTTTCCATATATAACTATGCAGTTTAGGCCTGTGTGGCCTCTGGCCCAGGCAAACAACAGCTGCAGTAAGGGCAGGGAGCACCTTAAACATGGGCCCCAGATGAGCACTCCAGCTCTATGAGGTGAGGGATGTGTTAACTAACCTTACTGCGGGAATCATTTCACAATATACACATGGATCAAGTCATCACATTGTGCACCTTAAACTTACATAAAGTTATATGTCAGTATGTCTCCATAAAGCTGAAAAAAAATAGTTTTTAAGAGGTTGTACCTATGCAAATTTGCTTACATTTTATATTAAACACATTGAATTTTTTGTCAATAAATATATCAATAAAAATAAATTGCACTTATGTCTATTGAAGTTTTCTTGTTAATAAAAACACCTCTCCCTCAACTTGCGTAGATAATTACTGTCAAATTCTCTGTTTCTCTGCAAGTGTAAGAGCAGATCCACTATTTGGGATCAGACACTCAGGGCAATATGAACCAGCTGAACCCAATGATCTCTAATGATGAGCTGTCAGGTCATTATTCAAAATGTGACCAGATTTATGGATTTAGGGTGTCAAGTATTTTGATCTGTTCCTAGATTGCTAATAGAAGTGTGCTTGTGTGTGTAAACATGTATATATGAGGTATGAGTGTACCTGCCAGAGAACTCATTAGAGGAATAATAAAGAGGTTGGTGGTTTGGACAACGAGGCATTTGAGGAAATATCAGCCTGTCTCTTTATTTGTCAGACATGTTAGAATATTCTAATGTTTCCTGGGTTTGCTTGCTTCCCTTTCACATTACCATAACATGTAATGATGGTGATTTGAAAAATTTAATTTGGCAAATGACTAATTCATAATTTGGTCCAATCACTTGTGGTATTTTACACCAGAACAATTAATAACAATGGGAAACATTCTAATTGAAAAACTAATGTTTTCCCAAGAAGAATTCATTTCTCTATGGATTTTTATAATGATTTTATTATGACAAGGGTAGGACATGACTGAATACTTAAGTGAATGATAGATTGCAAAAGTACCGATTGAGCCGGGACCGGTTTGGCTCAGTGCATAGAGCGTCGGCCTGTGGACTGAAAGGTCCCGGGTTCGATTCCCGTCAAGGGCATGTACCTTGGTTGCGGGCACATCCCCAGTAGGGGGTGTGCAAGAGGCAGCTGATTGATGTCTCTCGCTCATTGATGTTTCTAACTCTGTCTCTCTCTCTTCCTCTCTGTAAAAAACCAATAAAATATTAAAAAAAAAAAAAAAAAAAAAGGTACCGATTGAATGTATTATGTAAATGTACAAGCTCTTCCCAGGGAGAGGGGAACATGGGAAATGCATCCCCCCAAAAGCATTGTCTTCAGGAACTAGAGAGGGAGCAACTTTATAATCCTACTAAGGAGAGATCCCATGAGTCCCAAGAGCTAGGATTCTGGGCCCTATTGTTTCACAGCTAGCAAGAAATATCTACAGTTTTCTTTCAGAAAAATGAATTGCCTGTGAAGAGTAACCATGGGACTTTTAATACACTGAGCTGATTGTACTGGGTGGTCTAATAAGCTTGCAAATTAACATGATAAGCTGTTAGGTATTGAGTCTGTGAAGACAAGGTTATTGTCAGTGGGGACAAGGATCTAGTTAGTCTCTCACTAAGAAAAGCTTTACAAATTGATTAGTACTTTTGCCTTTTCCTCCCAAATGAGGAATATAGAGAACAGAAGAAGAGGCTTTTATATCCCTTGTTTCCCTATGAAAGGACTGCAGCCCTGAATACAGCCCCTTATACAACCTCCTTGATTCTAGGAGTCACAGAGCAAAAGGAACAGGAGCAGCTGCTTCCTGGATTCTGTGCTGTGGGGAGGAAGAAAGCAGGGGAAGATGAGTGGGCCCAGAACATTGAGAGAATGGAAGGAACAAAGGATCAATATGAGTCCATTCTGCCTTCCATGGTTCTTCCCCATGTCCTTTGAAAGAGGCCCTTGTAGCCAGCCTCCACCTCTGAGACCCTGAGGAGATAAGGAACAACTACTTATCCTCTTCAGGCTGGATTCCCATGTTCAGAATTACTCTGACAAGTAGGACCCAAAGCCCACAATTAGCCACAGTTGGCCATGTAAGCTGCAAGGGCTCCACCATCCTCTGTCCAGCTCACCTGTCACACAAGTCAAAAGTTCTTGACACCTCCTAGCAAAGTATTTGCTATTTGAGAGGAACACCAATGTGGTCTGGTACAAAGGTATCAATGCTCTCCCAATGGTTTTTCACAACTCAACCAGCTTCCACCATGTGCCAGGGTGGAGAACAGGGTGAAAGAGATTAAGGGATTAAACAGTACAAATTGGTAGTTGCAGAATAGCCACAGAGATTCAGATTGCAGTGTGGGGAATACAGTCAATAATGTTGAGATAACTGGGCATGGAGCCAGGTGGGTACCTGGGGCAGCGAGAGGGGAGCAAAAGGGGGGAGGGGAAGGGCCACTCTCTAGACTCCATGGTTTTCAAGCCACTTTGCTGTATATCTGAAACCAGTGCAGAATGGTATTCAGTGTAAACAGTGGTTGAAAAATAAAACAATAAAGAATAAAAATGATTATTCTGACTTTCATAGTCTATAAGGGAAGGAGATAAGTATGCAACAACATTTAAATCAACACAGAAGTTAGATGTAGTCAGTGAGATAACCACAAAGTGCACATGGTGGGGTGGCAGGAGTGCACACCAAGGGGAGAGTGTGCTTCAGCACTCTCATTACACTCTACTAGAGGCCCAGTGCATGAAATTCATGCACAGGGGTGTGTGTCACTCAGCCCAGCCTGCAGTCTCTCCAATCTGGGAAATCCCTCTCACAGTCCAAGATTGCTGGCTCGCAATTGCTCTCCTGCCTACCTTCCTGATTGGCCCTAACGGCTTCTGCCTGCCAGCCTGATCACCCCCTAGCCACTCCCCTGCCAGTCTGATTGATGCCTAACTGCTTCCCTGTCAGCCTATTTGCCTCTAAATACCCTCCCTGCAGGCTTGGTCACCCCTAACTACCCTCCCTGCAGGCTTGGTCACCCCTAACTGCCTTCTCCTGCAGGCCTGGTGACCCCTAACTGCCCTTCCCTGCAAGCCTGGTGCCCCCCCCCCCCCAGCCCAACTGCTATCCCCTGCAAGCCTGAGTCCCCCCAACTGCCCTTCCTGCAGGCCCAGTCACCCACAATTTCCCTCCTCCACTGGCCTGGTCACCCCTAACTACCCTCCCCTGCAAGCCTGGTCACCCCTAACTGCCCTCCCCTGCAAGCCTGGTCCCCCCCAACTGCCTTCCCTTGCAGGCCTGGTCCCTCCCAACTGCCTTTCCCTGCTGGCCATCCTGTAGTGGCCATCTTGTGTCCACATGGAGGCAGTCATCTTTGACCACATGAAGGCAGTCATCTTGTGTGTTGAAGTGATGGTCAATTTGCATATTATTCTTTTATTAGATAGGATAGAGACCTGGTGCACAGATGGGGATTGGCTGGTTTGCCCTGAAGATGTCCCGGATCAGGGTGGGGGTTCCCTTGGGGTATGAGGCGGCCTGCGTGAGGGACCTGTGGTGTTTTCAGGCTGACCACGCACCCAGTGACCCAAGTCGAGGCTCTGGTATCTGGGATTTATTTATCCTCTATAATTAAAACTTTGTAGCCTTAAGTGGAAGCCAAGGCAGGGCAGGGCAGGCACAAAGCTTGGCTTCCTCCATCACTAGGGGCAACTTAAGCCTCCTGCTTTCTTCAGCTCTGTGGCTGTCACCATTTTTGTTGGCATTTATTTATCTTCTATAATAGAAACTTAGCACTGGCTATGTATCAACTAAAGGCCATGCCAGCTTGCTGATCTCCATTTCAGAGTCTGTTCCCCAAGGGAACCTGTACCTTATAAGTACTTATAGTCAATGTATCGTGGTGGTTTTATTTCCAGGTGCTGCACTGCTGGGACTCCACTTCTACTCTCAGCCCTGACTCTCATCAACAACACCCTCAGCCTGATGTTTCAAAATGTTGGTTCACCAGAGAAGTCTCCTTAACAAAATACTGTTCTCACTATACAAGGATCTTTGCAAACAGATCCATGAATTTTCCAAAGGAAAAACAAGTAGCTGTGCAATTCTATGAACCCAGTTGTCCTGCTTTCCTACCCTTACCTATCACTTGACCTGGCCAGGCACAGGGTTTATCCTGACCATGAACCAGCATCACACTCCGCAGTAGCCACTCCTGGTGCTGGCCATCACTGGGAGAAGACTTGCTGTTCTCCTTTTTGCTTGGGGAGGATGAGAAAGGTGACATCATGGAAGCAAAGCAGGAACTTTGAAATCCACCCTCTGGTCTAATTTCCTACAGATTGACTTTTTTTGTCCTGCTGCTTATTTTTTGTCCAGTTTTAACCCAGATATTTCATATGTTCTTTCTCTAACTAACCTAAATAACTGGTCCTTCTTTGCTCTTTTGTCCTCCTTATTTTCACCTCTTAGCCCAAATAAAAGTGGCCTTTCAGGATAAAAAGTCAGGGAAGGAGGCCAATGCAATATTTGTGAAGTTCCTATTTCTAGCAGCAGTAAGACTGGCCCTATGTAGAATTATAAAATAAGTCCACTTAATCCCAGGCCTCAAGTGTCCTTTTAGGGATCCCCTTGTCGCCCCAGACCAAAGGCTCTACTGCTCATTATATTAGCACCTTCCTAGGCTCTACTGTTCATCATATTAGCACCTTGCCCTCCATACTTCCCTGCCTTCTCTTTTGACCCATTATGTAAGCCCTAGTAAGTTCCTAAAAAAAACAAAAACACTTAAATCTGGCAATTGGGGTGGTGGTATGACTGCCTCAGAGTAATTTTATGTATTATTCCTCCCCAGGGGCATTGTATTAATAATTTGTATTTGTGTATCATTTATATTTATACACCAATCTTCAGGGCCCAAGAATGTAGGGACAAGCAATGTGTGGTTTCATGGATATAAGTTTCAAGGAGTAGAAAACGGGAGTCGGAGATCAAGATATGTTAAAGGAGGAAATTTATTCCACATTAACTAGCGAGATTCATTTCAGAGGAGGTAGAGAAACCAGGATTACAGGAGGGCGAGGAGAAGAAGGAGGACCACAGTTGGACTGCCTCCTGCAGACTGGAAGAGACAGTAACTTGTGCAGGAGTGGAGACACCTTTTGAGGGGAGGAACAGGAATGGGTTGGACCCAGGGCAGAACAGGAAGGGGTGGGCCCCAGGGCACTCAGCATGCACTGATTGGTGGTTCAATGTCTCAGGGATATCCCAGTGCAGATGCCAGTTAAGTCATAACTCCGCCCACCAGTTGGGGGAAGGGAAGATCTATCAATGAACACAGAAGTCATTCTGTAAATCACACTGATAAGACAGTTCCCATCACTCATGACTAAACATAAACTCCAGGCAACCTGAGCAATGAGCCAAGGACCTCCCCTCTTCCTATCACTCCATGGCAGTGCAGAGACCAACAGTTTCTTCCATTCCGGTGCATACAACAGTTACTAGATGGAGAACTAAACCAAGGAAAGAAATTTATGAATTCATTTATTGGAAGAAAATCAGACTAATTTAATTAAACTGACCAGTTTGTTTTCTTTTCCCTTTTGTTTTCTACATCAACTTCTGCAATGCCTATTCAGCACTCACTATGTGGCTAATTAAAATAAGCTCATATCAACTCAGCAGCAAATAATACAACAGTACAAAGTTTCCTCAGGCGGGTAGAGGGACTGGCCTTTCAGGCAACCCCTGGCATCACCACCCTCAAATCTTTATAAAGCTGCACTCAGCAAGGGCTCTGAGATACAGGTGATCTGAGGGGACCAAGAGGAGACGTAGGGCTAAGAAATGAAGAAGAAAGAAAAAAGGAAGGAAGGAAGGAAGAAAGGAAGGAAGGAAGGAAGGAAGAAAGAAAACATCTTTATCAGCCTCATAAATAATTGTACTTCTGTTAACCAAAGTTCACAGGGCAACAAACAAGAGAGCAAACAAAGGAAGGAGGGTCTGCAGGGTTGTAAAGCCCCAACATTGCCTCCCAAACTGAGTCCTGGCCCAAACAATTCCCTGGAAGGGCAAGCTTTAAGGCAGGTCTTTACAGGACTGCAGGTTACATGCTTGCTCACATCTGCCCTCCGCCATCTCTGAAAGGACAAACACAAGTGACCCTAGTCTAATTAAGGTGATGGCCACTCTGCCTGCAAAATAGTCCCCACAGATCTCTCTGTGAGAGACAGTTGTGATCATCTTGTTTCATAGTGTTTGAGCTTGTTTTCTCCATTAAGTATTTTTGTTAGTTAATTGTAACTAACATACTTGCAGCCGATCAAGGATGAGACAATCAAAAAGCTTATTGTACATCTTACCTCCTCCTTCAAAATAGCTTTTTCTTTTACCCTTTTCCTTTAACTATATTTAAATGGTGTATATAGTCAGTGTTCACCATTCATATTTTGCCAAAAAATTTCCAGTCATCTCTGTGTGTTTTTTCTTTTAAGAAGGATTCATGAAACAATTATTTCCCGAGTTTTTTCAAAATGATTTACCTGGAGTCTCTATAGTTTGAAGTCTGATAGTCTGCTCTGTGATGCTTTCTGTCCCTTTGCTCTTCACCTGTCCCTGTGCAGGTGACGACTACATGACCTTAGTCCTGGTTGAGCTAGTTGGAGTTTCCATATTTTATACTTCCTTGTTTCACTGAAAATGACGTTCCTGTGCATGCTGTTTAATTCTCTTTGTTGTTTTTTATTCCCAGGAGAAGGTAGGAGTCGATTCTGAGCTAACTTACTA
This sequence comes from Pipistrellus kuhlii, assembly GCF_014108245.1. Lineage (NCBI taxonomy): Eukaryota > Metazoa > Chordata > Mammalia > Chiroptera > Vespertilionidae > Pipistrellus > Pipistrellus kuhlii. The sequence goes on along the minus strand of NW_023425595.1, from coordinate 59,983,972 downwards.
TATTTTTACTAGAAGCTCTGCCAGAAGTTCTAGAAAAAGCCCAGTCTGAGATCTTTGTCATTAGAGCCTTTTAGCTATAATAATATGAGTATAATATGCAAATTGACCGAACAGTGGAATGACCATCCAGATGAAGCCACAGCTTCAAGAGCCAATGCAATCTCCTGGGCTGTGAAGGCTTACTCTTGCACGAATTTTATGCATTGGGCCTCTAGTCTTACATAATAACTACCCAAACCAATCAGCTCCTCTCTTGGAAGATATGAATGTGAGTTACACATCAAGAGAGTCAGTCATTCAGAAGAACAATTAGTTAAGCACAGAGATAGAAATTTGGAGAGAGAGGAGTGCTGAGTCAAGAGAAAATGAGCTTCTAGATTCATAGTTTATCTTGAAAAATATCTAATTTTTCTTCTAACCAGTAGAGATGAGCTCTTTAGCTATCTCTTGTCCCCAAACTCTTTTATAAAAACTAATTACCTACTGCAACTAATGCTGCTCAGAACCTGCAAGAATTCAGCATCAATGGCACTATAATATCCTGGTTCTCTTCTATTTCTCTGGTTTTCTTCACTTCCTTTTATAAAAGTCAATGAATACTTTTTTCCAACGTTATGGCAGCCTTGCCAGTATGTATGTGTTTTATCCCAAGCAAATGACTTAATACTTTACTCCAGTTCCCCTCCATGACCCTCTTGCATTTCCCACTGCTTACTGGATCTCCCCAATGAGGTATCTCACTAGCATCCCAGGTTTTATTCCCAAATGTTAAGCCCATTATCACCTCTTATCTCCTTCCTCAGCATCTCTGCCTGACTTCCATTGTCTATTATAAACATTTTATTTCCCTCACCATGGCCAGATTATTAATGATAACTCCCTGAAGAACAGACTGCTAATGCTTACCAACATCTGTGTTCTCTTCTCCCTCCTGGGCATCCACCTTTTCCAGCCTTTCTTATTGGGTATGACCAAAAAAATATGAGAAAAGTAATGGGCTCCACTGACTCATACAAAAAGGCAAACCATACTTCTATGGGTGATCTTTGTCCTCTTCTCCCATCTGCCAGGTAAATAAAGAGAAGCAAAGAACTCCTGCTGACTCACATTGGACTATGATGAAAGCAAAGAAAACACTTTTATTATATTAAGCCACTGATATTTTGTTAGAGACATGTAGTCTATCATGTTGAATACACTTTTACATTCTCATATTTTATCTCTTTTTAAACTAAATTTTGATCATATTCTGCATACTTGCTTTTGTCATTAAACATTATATAAATTATTTCAAGCTTATTATTATAGAGTTACTCATTCTTGGTAATAAAGGGTAGTAATCCTGTGTGTGTGTGTGTGAATTTCAATATAGTATCTTGATCTATAGTTGAGAATCCATGTATGTGGAACATTGATTTAAGTAATACACAGATTTTTTACTGCACAGCAGGTCAGATCCCCCATGTTGTTAAAGGGCCAACTGTATTCAATATACTTTATATTATAATATGCAGTGTTATATTTAATATGTAATTCAATAATTACCATAGATGAGCATTACTTTGTCTTCTGATTTTTGCTACTATAGGTAATGCTTCCATAAACATCCTTACATATCTCTATGTGTGTTATTGATACACATTTTTTAAAATCATTGAATATATTGGTTTCTCTTGATTTTTCTCTTCAACGTCACACCACTCCCAGTCCAATTTAAAACAACCTCATCAATTCAACATCCATACCATCACTTCCTTCTATCATATCATGCCTATGATGATAGCCCTAGTTTAGACATCTACTATTTCTCACTTGGATGATGGTGGGAGCTTGACTCTTCTTTGAACATATTTGTTTTGACAACTGGATTAAAAAATTATTTTTGTGACCAATAACTTGTTAAACACTGTGATTTTCCTAGAGCGATTGAATTCTGAGTTTGTTTTTTGTTGTTGTTGTTGTTGTTTTTTTCTCAAATTTATTATAGTTTGTTTTTCTCCAGAGTGTCTTGCATGATTTGTATATATACAATATGAGAAATGCTGCTCTATATGACTCAGCATAACCAGTTTAGTAGATTTGTTCTACTTTTTACAAGCTAAATTTAGGTCCCATAGACATAGTCATAGAATCCACCCCCTGGTGGTCAATGTGCTCCCACAGCAGGAGCACTGCTCAGTTGACAGATGGGCACCAGATGCCAGGCTCATGGCTGGTAAGCTCGGCTGTGGGGGCAGGCAAGCAGGGCCCGGGTGAGAAGGAGTGACCCAGCACCTGGCCTGGGCTCAGGCTCCTCTCAAGCCACCTGCCATATGCACTACTTCATCCTGTGCGAGATCAATGCAGACAGCAGGCTGGAGCCCTATAAGCTGGTGGGTAAGGCTGGGCTGTGGTGCGCAGAGGTCCACTGATCCCCGAAGGCCAGGCTGAGGGACCCCACAGGTGTATGAATCTGTGCACCAGGCCTCTAGCAGATATATATTTAACCAAAGAGTATATACTGGTGGCAAATAAGCAAATGGAAAGCTGTTCAATGCCATTAGCCATTAGAAACATGCAAATTGTCAGGGAACAGTGGGGGGAGGAGGAGAGACCAATCAAAGGACTTATATGATTGCATATAAGCATAACCAATGGACACAGACACTAGAGGGGTGAGGGCATGAGCAGGGTGGTGGTGGTGGTGGAGGTTGGGGGCAACAGAGGGGATAAGGACACATATGTAATACCTTAATCAATAAAGGAAAAAATTTTAATTAAAATAAACTACAATGTGATGTGAATATGCATCTCCAAAATGAGTAAAGTAAAAAAATAATAATAACCCCTCCAAATGCTGGCAAGGACATGGTGAAATATATATATTGTTGGTGGAAATATAAAATAGTATAGCTGCTCTGGAGAACAGTTTGATAGTTCTACACTAAATTTGCAAATAACACTAAATTTGCAAATACGAAACAACCCATCAATTGCACTCTCAGACATGTATTCCAAATAAGTGAAATATATTCACCAACAAACCTTTCTACAAATGTGTATAGCCACTTTATTCATAACCTCAAATTGAAAGCAGATGTCCTTCCATGGGTGGATGGTTGAAAAAACACGCTGTGGTATATACATACCACTCTATATACCAAGCAATACAAAGGAATAAATTTACAGCAAGAAAATCATAAAGTTTCCCTCAAAATAACCACGGTTTCACAAATATTAATACAGGAGATTATAGTTGGATCAAGATGGCCATGGGCTAAGACTCCTAGAAACAACAGATATAAAAGAAGGTAATATGTTGACAAAAAGGCAAACACTGTGAAGTCTGAGGAATCACTATATCTCCTTAATTACATTTTGGCAGCATTAGGGACAGTTTGAAGCATCAGACTTGAGTACCTGACATTCATATTTTGATCTTATCACTCTGGCCTTAAGTTCTGCCCTCCTCCCCCACTTCCTGCAATTTTTTGAGCCTCAGCCCTGCCTTCATTGAACAAACCCCTTCCTTATAGAATAGTGGGAAGGTGTTTTCTTGGCTCATAAAGCAAGTAACTTAGAGACATTGGCTTTCTCTGAAAAACATTTTAACAGTGTTTGAAATTCATATGCTGTCAGATGAAAATGGTGTATTTTGTTTGTTCTTTTGTTACCTGATGTTTCAGAATTAGACGTTCTGCATTGAAGAAAAACTCATGAAGACAAGTAAATCATTCTATAAAATAGTTGTAGGCAGCAGGAACAGCACCAGAAGTTTGACCAGTGTGGTCAGATTAAACCTGGGTTCAGCAATCTCGGTGCTTGAGTTATGGCTAGGAAAGAATTGAGAGTAAGACCCAAACTTGCTAGAGAACATTTATTTGGTAAATTACAGTGGTAGAAAAAGTAATTCCTGGAAGAAATGGGCTTAGGAAATAAGTTACAGAGGTAAAGGAAGGCCCTTGGAATGTGGGAGTGAGGAAGCTAATGAATGGTAAAGTTCCTGAGGCCGGGGGAGGAGAAGGGAAAGGGAAAGGTATGCTCTTGAATCTTCCATCTTAAGGAGTGTAAGGGCTGAGATTTTAGGGGAGGTCCCAGGGAAAGGTCTAGATCTACCAGGGGTCCTCAAACTTTTTAAAGTGGGGGCCAGATCACGGTCCCTCAGAGAGCTGGAGGGCCGGACTATATGAACTACTAATTCCTACTGTAACACCTCAGCTGCGCTCACTGCCCAAAAAACCTGGCGGGCTGGATCAGACTCCTCTGCGGGCCGCATGTGGCCTGCGGGTGGTAGTTTGAAGACCCCTGATTCAGTAGCATTCCAGGTGTGTCCACTCAGGGTTGTAGTCTCCACTGATTGATTGGCTGGCACCAGGGCAAGGAGTCATTGAATGCAGCTGGTCCTGATGTCAGCCATGGCTGGTTTTGTTGCTTATCTGGCCCTGAAGCTGAAATACAATTGAATCCTAGATGTTATCTCTAGGGAGGAAAGGTCAGAGGGTCCAAACGACTTGACCAGTGATATTCTAGGGGAGGAAAAAATCACCCTGGGAGTGAGGTCCCACCCTACAATTGTCCTTTGCTAGGCACCTGGGGTTTCCATTCTGGTGACCTTCTATATCAGGCCCATTGTCTTTGCTCTGCTCAGGTCTATCTACTGCCTACAGCAAAATGTCCTGGAAAACTCTAGCAAACTGCCCTGAGATTTGCTAATCACTAAACTCAACATAAAATTTTAAAAGAGATAAAAGTTTGAATCCTCAAGACATTAAAAAAAACAGTCATCAGTTTCTCATCACTTATCCATAATATTAACAACTAACGGAAGAGACTCTATTACATTAATAGCCATGTCTGAACACATTTTCCAGATTTTCCTACTCCCATACGAACCCCAGAAAACCCTCTAAAAGTCTTAATAGAGGCCAATGGGTCTCAGAATGTTTGTTAGAACTCTGGAAATTGTTAGTTGCATAGTGGCTATAAAAGGCAATTAGGGTACAATACCTATCTTGCAGGAACTTACAAAATTAAGGACACAAGACAAAGCACATGTGAACTGATTTCTATTATCTTAATGCACACCAATTCAGAGTGAATGTGAAATACAGAGAGATCAAGCCCAATGGCTCCATAATACACACTGAGTGGCCAAATTATTATGACCACCTTATATTTGTAGGCAAATTATTTGTACACTGCATCGTATGGGATATGGAAGCTGAAGGCCTGTTCAGACACCTTTGCTGTCTGCAGTTACCAAGATAAAATGTTTCCAATTTGCACAGGAACACAGGGATTGCACAGTCCAGCATTGGAAAAAAGTCATGTGGTCTGATGAATCACGTTTCCAGTTGCATCAAGCAAGTGGCAGAATGAATATTTGGTGGAAACAGCGTGAAAGCATGTACCTACATGCATGAGTACAGCCCTTCAATCTGGTGGGGGCAGTGTTATGGTTTGGGGCACGTTTTCCTGGCATGAGTTGGGCCCTTTAATTTGTGTGAAACAACGTCTGAATAGCACAACATAACTAAGTATCATTGCTGATCAGGTTCGTCCTATCATGTTAATGGTGTATCCCAATGGAGATGGCTTCTTCCAACAAGACAACGTGCAATGCCACAGTGCTCATATTTTGCAGGAATGGTTTCAAGAACATGAGGGAGTCTTTACCATGCTTAGGTGGCCCCCATAATCACCAGATCTTAATCCAATTGAGCATTTGTGGGGAAAATTAAAAGAGCCACCAGGCAGCTGGTTCCATAACTATCCAATCTCACAGAACTGGACAGTGCTACTCATCAGGAATGGTGTCAGATTCATCGCATCACCTTTCAACATCTCATGGAGTCAATGCCAGAAGAATCGCTACAGTATGAAGGCAAAAGGTGGCCCAATGAAGTACTGATGTGGTGGTCATAATAAACTGGCCACTCAGCGTAGTAGCTGAGTGGGAAAGTCATTAGCAAGGTCATTGCTGAGACACTTTCCTGCTCTAGAGGGACCTTCCCAGACATCTCCAAGAAGCAATATAAAATGAGGATGTAGACTGAAGCCTTTTTCATTTCTTTCTTCAGCTTCATGACCATCCACTTTTCTCTCCACTCTGGAGACCCCTATAAATCATCTCTTCAGCCCCCTTCCCTGACAGAAGGTGCTAACCTGTCCCAAAAGATGCTGACTTTTTACTAGAAGTGCAGGATTCTTTATAACACCTTTCCAGCTTTCTGGGACATATAAGAAACACACTTTTCATCCTATGGTAATGAGATTGGTTGTAGCAATATGAGCCTCATTCCTTGTAACATTAGTGGCTGGCTCTCTGAGTTGCTGAGAACTCTTGGGCTTGTCCATGCCTCTTCCAATCTTCAGGTTCCCAAGTTTACCCTGATGAGTTTAGACGTGTCTAAACCATACTCCAATTTAGGCATTCTAGTTGAGGGATGAAGGGTACCATAACCCTGATCTGCATACTAGTATCCCATCTAGTTTAGGATTTTCACTTTCCCTGTATTTCCAGAGACATATTGGCCCTGGGCTCAGAGGGACATGAAAATGCATAAAAGCCAGGCTGTGAGGGGGGCCCTCGATAATCTCTCCTGATGCCTGGCCATTCTGAAAGCTAAGAAATGACACACCACAAATCCATGTTGTGGTTGTTACTAGACTAAAGGGTACCTCTGGGCAGGTCCCTCTAGAGCAGGGAAGTGTGGTGGCAAAGGCTCTTCTAAATTCACTGCTATTAGATCTTGGGATTGGCGGAGGAAAGAAAGAGCCTTGCCTGCATGCATCAAAGACATACAGGAGTTTGCAGCAGGATAAGGTTTATTTTTAGGAAGTGGACCACACCTAGAAACAAAGATAAGCTAATGCTCAAAAACCCAGCTCCCTAATGGCTTCTAAGAGATGGATTATATGGGGCTGAAGGCAAGAATCACTAAGTATGGTGGTGAGCCGAAACCGGTTTGGCTCAGTGGTAGAGCGTCGGCCTGCAGACTGAAAGGTCCCAGGTTCGATTCTGGTCAGGGGCATGTACGTTGGTTGCAGGCACATCCCCGGTGTCGGTGTGTAAGAGGCAGCTGGTCGGTGTTTCTCTCTCATCCACATTTCTAGCTCTCTGTCTCTCTCCCTTCCTCTCTGTAAAAAATCAATAAAAATATATTTTAAAAAAGTGTATGGTACTGAAGGGAGTTAGATTGTGATCAGAATCATGGTTTCTATTGACAGGTCAGCACTGGGGAAGGGTGTAGTTGACCAAGGCATCTGGTCCTGATGTCAGCCATGGTGTCTCTTGGTTTGGTTTCGCCAACTTTCTAGGTCGGAAGCTGAAACACAATTGAGGACTAGATGTTATCTATAGTTTGATTGAAATTCCATCTCTGTGTAAAGTAGATCCAAGGCTCTGTACCTACAATTATTTGATGCCAACCAGGGCCTCAATGACCAGGGGATTTAATATTGGAATAGTTAAGGGAGTGAACATGTAAGAAGAAGGAGGCAGGTAAATCAAGGTGCTGGATGAGACCAGTTTAAATTAAAAGGAAAGAAAGGAGAAAAGTATATATTAAAGAAATTAAGTTTCTGCATAGTTACAAGGTCTCCTCTCATGAAGATATCTCATTACAGTATACAAATTCTCAAGTTTGAATATTGGCCCAACACTTTGGACATGCTGTTAACCACTCTGGACTTCACTTTTCTTATCTGTAAAACGAAAGCAATGACAATAAACAGTACTACTCCCTTAGATTGAATTTAGTGCTATGTAATTCAAGTAAGGGAACTTATTGTGCATAGCATATGGTCAATGCTCAATAAGTTTATGCCATTATTACTGTGCCTGTGAACCAGGAGGATTGCGGTGTTAACTTCTAGTCTCCAGAAGTAAGAGAAAAGCTATTTTTTCGGGCCTGTTATTCTCTTTCTTTACGTATTCAAACCCTTTCTTTCTGTCCTCCCCTTCTCCATTATTCCTTCTCTGCCAAGCCTTCAGGATTGCTACAGCTGCCCTCACTTCTCAGGGTCACCACAGTGTTAGCTCCTGGATCATACAACCTGGCACTTGCTCCCACCTAGTAGTTTTAACAAATGCTTGGTCTGTATGTGCTTGCTCTCCTTACTAACTCTGAGGCCCTCTATAGGCAAACACCAGTGTCATTTCTAACCTAACAATGCCAAGCATCAGACTGGGCAGAGAGAGGGTGCTTTTTAAAGTTCTTATCACTGACTATGCTTCTTAAATTGTATACTTGAAATACATGATGATGTTGGTGACTGTGTCTGGGGTAGAAATTGTCCCACAGAAATGACTGTTGGCTGCAAGAGAAGAATCCCAGAGAAAGCAAACAAGCCAGTGCCTGTACCTCTGGGCAGGTCCCTCTAGAGCAGGGAAGTGTGGGGGCAAAGGCTCTTCTAAAGTCACTGCTATTAGCTGAGATCGGTTTGGCTCAGTGGATAGAGCATCAGCTTGGGGACTGAAAGGTCCCGGGTTCGATTCCGGTCAAGGGCATGTACCTTGGTTGTGGGCACATCCCCAGTGGGGGGTGTGCAAGAGGCAGCTGATCGATGACTCTCTCTCATTGATGTTTCTAACTCTCTATCTCTCTCCCTTCCTCTCTACACAAAATCAATAAAATATATTTTAAAAAAAATAAATAAATAAAGTCACTGCTATTAGATCTTGGGCTTGACAGAGGAAAGAAAGAGCTTTGCCATGGCTCATTTACTCATTCAGTGAATATTTACCAGGCATCTACCATATGTCTGTGCACGCTGCTGGAATCGGACGATTCTGACAAAGCCACAGTCCTTGTGGCAGTTATAATCTGAGGGAGATGAGCATTAATCCAATAATTACACATTAACTTATTAACAGATAAGTCTAATTGGATTGTGTGAAAGTAAGAAATAGAAAAAAATGAGGCTGAGAGAGAAACTTTTCCCAAGGTGAATCAGGCAGATGAGTTAATATTGCATATGGTTAGAAGCACATCCTTTGGAATAAAATGTGACCTGGGTTCAAGTCTTGGCTCTGCTCCTTATTAGCCACAGAATATCATGCCAGGTTCTTTATAAAAATATTTTTATTGATTTCAGAGAGGAAGGGAGACGGAGAGAGAGATATAAATATCAATGATGAGAGAGAATCATTAATCGGCTGCCTCCTGCATGCCCCACACTGGGGATTGAGCCCGAAATCCGGGCATGTGCTCTGCCCAGGAATCAAACCGTGACCTCCTATGTGATAAGTAGACACTCCACCACTGAGGCAAGCCAATTGGGCAAGTTTTCCTTTCTTGTACCATTTTCAGTGTATCTACTTTGGTAAGATAAAGACAGTAGCCCCATATGTCTGGATCTGTAAGCCTTAGAAGAGGTAACATATGTGATGCCCTTAACACTCAATAAATGTTATAGTCCTCTTATTAGTGTTGACAGTTAGGACTGTTGTCCAGATTTCATGACATCAAATCCAGCCCTTTATCTCTGCACCCTATTTCATGGATTTTTCTCTTTCTGACCAAAAAAAAGTTTCCTGGAAAGTAGGTCAGACTTGAGCTAACTCTCACTGGTTTTTCAATGGAAGAGGGGGCACAGGAAGCTTTTTAGCAGTTCTCAGTGCCCATCGAGGCTTCCAAAAAGATGACAAAGTATTTTCCTGAGGGTTTATTTAATTTTGTCCCCAGGCTTGTTCACAATTCTGACCATCTGGTCCTGGAGGCTTCTCTATTTTTAATATTTCTACTTTGGAAGCTTTGCTTTTTTAACCTATTCTAGGATCAGTCGCCCCCTTGTAGCCACCTCCACTCTCTCCACCAGCCCCTGGCTTGTTTTCCTTGAGCACATTCCTCAGTAGGACAAATGTACTGTATCCTATAATTTGATAAACTCAGAACTAAAAGACAGAAGCATTTCAAGCCACTTCAAAAGGTCACAACAAAACTCACTCTGCACTTGATGCCGGGATGTGATACTGCTCCGAGGTTACATGCTACTAGTATGAACAGCGTTTAATAGAAGAAAGCTTTCCCAAACTGTGCATAAAGCCAACCCTCATAAAAAAAACTTTCATCTCGCTGGCACTGGTCATCTAGTTCTAAAGAGAAACCGGCTTGAGCTGCCCATCCAGCTCCCTTTAGGCCACCTGTCAACACAGTTCGTCAGGGACACAGCAGAAGCATGCCTGCTCCCAACCACCTCTCTGCCAGTCTGGGTGCCTGAATCCTCACCGACAGTATTAGTCCTTCAGGCTGGGGCATTGCTCTACAAAATTTATTTCCTAAAGAAAAACTAAACAACAGCCTTTTTTTTTTCTTTTCCTTTTTCTTTTTTTCTGGCTCATCCACTCACCGAGTTGGAGTAGGATGCCAAAGGGCCAGAGCAAAGGACAAGTATGAGTTTATGGGAAGAGATGGGAAGCTGGTCCCCTCCTTTGGGCCTCCAGGCCCCTGTGCTCACCTCTGCCTACCTCTCATCTCATTGTACTGCCAGTGTGTCCCCTCAGCTGCTTCCCTCGTGGTCTATGGACTCTCTGTATCCACTGATAACATTTTAATGAATGTTTGAATCATTGACAGGAAGATAACAGATGTTTAAAATACCAAAGGACACTATGAAGACCAGTGGTGGAAAGGACCATATGGAGATTGGAAATCTTGAGGAGAATAAATGGAAGATAAAACGTGAGGCTTAACCAAAATTTAAGATTCAATGTGTCTTCAGAATCCTTTAATGGGACAGCTTTTTTTTTTTCCTTTTATCTGAAGATTTTATAAGAACTTGTCTTTTGTTTATGGGCATCCTAATGGCAAGATTGGCAATAAGCAGAGGGGATATTATTTCCATTTTGCCAATAATGAGGCGAAGGATCTGAGAAGTAATAAAAGCTGCTCAAGATCATGTGGTAAATGTATTGAAAAGAATCATGGCCTTTTGCCTTCTACTATATTGCCCACTGCCTCTCTGCTTCACTGTCTTGTATAAGAGGTTGTGGGTCAGTAGGCACAGTGGAAAACAACATGGGAGTTGAAGCCATACAAGTCTTTTCTCTGCCAATTTTTATGTTAGAAAAATAATTTTTCTTTTCCAACATGAAATAGCTTATTGGTCCCCCCCCCCCCCCCCCCAATAATATAAGATTTACATTTTCAGGCCGAAACCGGTTTGGCTCAGTGGATAGAGCATCGGCCTGCGGACTGAAATGTCTCAGGTTTGATTCCAGTCAAGGGCATGTACCTTGGTTGCAAGCACATCTCCAGTAGGAGGTGTGCAGGAGGCAGCTGATCGATGTTTCTAACTCTCTATCCCTCTCCCTTCCTCTCTATAAAAAATAAATAAAATATATATATTTTAAAAGATTTACATTTTCAGGATAAATTCAGAACTATTGCAAAATGCATAGTGAAGCTTGATAAAATATGACATTCTTTTAAATAAGAAGTTAATTAGATTCTTAGGAAAGTAAGGAAATCCTCAGGAGCCAGAAAAACATAGATGAAACTGAAGACCAGAGAGCAGATCAGCTAGTTTGCAAGCGAATGTGGCCACAGTGCAGAGATGATGGGCCATGTGGCATTATGTCATGCTTAGGAGCTGAGAAACCTGAGATTTAATGTCTAAATGAAAACTGTAGATGAGTTTCTGGGCTCAAGCAAGGTGGAGAGTTGAATTTAGACCTTTATGAGAATAGAGAGGAGGTTGTGGCAAGGAAGGACATAAGATAAGAAAATAGAAAATGAGGAAGATGAAGCTCTGGGTGGGGATAAAAGAGATCAAAAGCAAAATATAAGCCTAAAAGTGAGAGAAGAGACGATGAAATTGTGTGCTAAGAAAACACAGAAGCGCGCAAGTGCGCGCACGCACACACACACAATATCTGATTACAAGCTCCAGAAGACCAGAGGAAATTTGTGTGTTGCTATTTGTGCTCTAAATGGAAAACTCGAAATCCTGAGAAAATTTGCAACAGTGCCTTATTCTCGAACTCCACTGGTGATTGAATATAATAAATATCACCTGTATGGTCACAGATGCTTCAAACTGAGAAATAGTAGCTAATGTTCTCATCAGGTTAGAATGGAAAACTTCTTGGGGAAACAATGCTAGGAAGCCAAATAAGATTCCCTCAGATACGATCCAGGTAATATGAGCAAGCAGACTCATCAACAGACAAGAAAATATTCCATCATGAATGAGCCAGAACATGCAAGAGCAAAAGGAATAAGATTCTCCAAAGCGCCAGATGTTCTCAGATTGTCCTGAAAAGAATAATAAAACCCATAAGAGAAAACAAAACAAGAGAATATATTTATATTTAAACGTCCACACACATAAAATATAGAAAAGAATAAAGAAGAGAGTAAAATTAATCTGAATTATTCTGACCCAGATATCTCATTTGTACCCCCAGGATTTTAATTAATAAAGTTGACTTGTAAAGACGTGGAAAGAACAACATATTACTTATATTTTCCAGGACAAGAGGAAATGCCAGGCCAAGCAGACCCACAGAGGAAGAATCAAGTTTGATCAGAGGGCAGCTACTGGGAACTAGGGAAACATCTAGGCATAAGACTTTATTGGAAATTTCCCATAAAAGGCAAAGCAGGGTAGAATAAGTGTCTAGGGTTGGTTAGTTTGAATAAATCTTATGGATTTAGGGGCATAAGGGCTGTCTGGTACTTGGTTTTGGGACAATTTAGGGCAGGGGAAGTACTGACTTACTTTTTGAGAGTCAGCTAAAGAGAGTAGTTGTCTTCTTGATGAGATGTGTGCTCCTAAATTTGTTTACTGTCTTTAGAAATCAGCCCAGAAAGGGACGTTCCTTCACTGGTCTGTAAGGTCCCTCAAGATGACAAGACGTCATGAGACAGAGAAAATTAAAAACATGACTAATATGCCTAAGGACTTTTGTTAATATATAATTTGATGTACACTTTCATATACATGAACACATACACATAAGCATGTGAGGATCTATACATGACCACAAGCACACAGATATAAAGGTGGTTGATTTTTTAATTTAATTTCTTATTTTTCAATTACAGTTGGCATGCAATATTAAATTAGCTTCAGGTGTGCAACCCAATCATTATATAATATATAACTTACTAAGTGGTCAACCCAATAAACCTAGTACCTATCCAACACCACAGTTTTTACAATATTATTGACTATATTTTCTGTTACACTTTACATCCCTGTGACTATTCAGTAACGACTAATTTGTACTTTTTAATCTCTCTCCTTTTTCCACTCATCCCCACAACCATCCTCCCACCTGACAACCATTAAAGTGTGCTCTATGGCCGAAGCCGGTTTGGCTCAGTGGTAGAGCGTTGGTCTGCGGACTGAAAGGTCCCAGGTTCGATTCCGGTCAAGGGCATGTACATTGGTTGCGGGCACATCCCCAGTAGGGGGTGTGCAAGAGGCAGCTGGTCGATGTTTCTCTCTCGTTGACGTTTCTAGCTCTCTATCTCTCTCCCTTCCTCTCTGTAAAAAAATCAATGAAATATATATTTTTTAAAAGTGTTCTCTATGAATCTATTGCTGTTCTGCTTGTTCATTTATTTTGTGTGTGTGTTTTTAGATTCCACATATAAATGAAATCATCTGGCATTTGTCTTTCTATGTCTGACTCATTTAATTCAGTGCAATACCTCTAGGTTCATCCATGCAGTTGCAGATGGCAAGATTTTATTCATTTTTATGCCTAGTTATGTTACATTGTATATATGAACCACTTCTCTATTCATTCATCTACTGACAGACCCTTAGACTGCTTCCATATCTTGGCTATTGTAAATAATGTTGCAATAAACATATGGATGCATATGTCTTTTCATTTAGTATTTTGGGTTTCTTCAGATATATACCTAGAAGTAGAACTGCTAGGTCCTTCTTTGTCTCTTGTTAAATAACTTTAGTTTTAAAGTTTATTTTATCTGATATAAGTATTGCTATCCCAGCTTTTTGTTGTTTTGTTTTCATTTCATAAAGTATCTTTTTCTATACCTTTACTTTTATTCTGTGTGTGTCTCGATCTGAAGTGAGTCTCTTATAGACAGCATATGTAAGAGTCTTGTTTTGTTACCATTCAGTCTCTATGTCTTTTGATTAAAAAGTTTAATCTATTTGCATTTGAAGCAATTATTGATAGATATGTATTTATTGCAATTTTATTTCTTCCTCTTAAAGGAAACGCTTTAATATTTCTTGTAATATTGGTTTAGTGGTGTTGAACTCCTTTAGCTTTTCCTTATCTTGGAAGCTCTTTTTTTTATCTTTTGATCTCAAATAAGTTTGCTGGGAAGAGAAATCTTAAGTATAGGTCCTCCTTTTTCATCACTTTGAATATTGTCAATCCTTTCTGGACTGTAACATTTTTCTATTGAAAATCAACTGACACTCTTATGGAAGCTCCCGTGTGGGTAACTAATAGTCTTACTCTTGCTGCTTTTAAGTTTCTCTCTTTGTCTTTAACTTTTGGCAATTTAATTAGGATGTGTTTTTGTGTGGGTCCCTTTGGGTTCATCTTATTTGTCTATTGTACTTCCTGGACTTGTATGTCTATTTCCTTCACCAGATTAGGAAATTTTTATGTCATTATTTTTTTCACATATGTTTTCAATTTCTTGCTTTCTCTCTTCTCTTCCTGGCATCTCCATGATGTGAATGTTGATTTGCTTGAAGTTGTCCCAGATGATCCTTATATTGTTCTCAATTTTTTGGATTTTTTTTCTTTTTTTCTATTCTGAATGCATGTTTTCTGCTTCCTTATCTTTCAAGCAGATCATCTGATCTTCTGCTTCATCAACTCCATTGTTGATTCCTGTAATATATTCTTCATTTCTGACCAGTTATTTTTAATGTTTTCTATTTATTTTTATGTTTCCCATTCTTTGTTGAAGTTTTAACTAAGTGCATCTATTCTTCCCATAAGTTCATGCTTACAACCAGTATTTTGAATTCTGCATCTGGTAAATTGTTTGTTTCCATATTATTTAGTTCTTTTTTCTGGAGTTTTGTTCTATTCTTTCATTTGGGACGTGCTTCTTTGTCTCATTTTGGCAGCCTCCCTGTGTTTGTTCCTATGTATAGGGGAGAGTTGTTGTATCTACTGGGCTTGTTAGAGTGGCCATATGTAGGGTTCCTGTAGGATTCAATGGCATAACCTCCCCAGTCACCCAAGCTGTGCACCCCAGGTGCACCCTTCTGCATAGGCTGTGTACTCCCTCCTGTTGTAGTTGATCCTTGATTGCTGTTGGCACATCAGTGGGAAGAATTTACCCCCAGGTCAATCAGCTATGAACACTGGCTAAGACCACTGTGGAAGATTAGCTATTCAAGAACCAGCCTCATGGAGCAGAATTTACTTCAGAGGGGCTCTGGTGCCTCCTGAGTCTACCCCTTGAATGTGTAGCTTCTTGAGGTGGTATCATGGCACTTCAGTGTGATCTAAAGCTGTCTCTGGGGCCTCCAAATCAGCTGCCACCTATGCCTTGCCCAGGGCCACCTAGCATGAGCTACAAAGCAATATGTACAATAGATACCAGCTGTTTGTACTGGGTTTGGAGGTTCCCAGGAGCAGCCAATCTGCAAACCAAGACCAGATGCCACTTGTGCTGGGCATGGAATCACTTAGTGAGAGGTATGGGGCATGCTAAAGCCAGATGCTGCTTGTTTGAGAGATGTTAGGTAAGTTCAAAGTATGAGATAAGATAGGTAGTTTGAAAATGGCTTGAGTGGGCTCACTAGTTGGATAGGGTGAGGTCTCAGAGAATCACCAGGCTGGGATGAACAATGTTAGCCCTGTTGATGGAGACTCAGATATGGCACCCATGTGCCAGCTCTCTGGGGAGGGGGGGGGGAGCGACTCAAAAAAGAAAC
This sequence comes from Pipistrellus kuhlii, assembly GCF_014108245.1. NCBI lineage: Eukaryota > Metazoa > Chordata > Mammalia > Chiroptera > Vespertilionidae > Pipistrellus > Pipistrellus kuhlii. The sequence continues at coordinate 59,968,099 of NW_023425595.1, read as the reverse complement.
AATGGCCTCTGCCAGCACTTCTGTCTGAGAGAAAGCTGCCCCTCCAGCCCTTGCCATGATAATAGGCAATTAAGTTCCTGCTTGCAGGTCCCTGGTGCCTTTCAAGCTGCTGCCTCAGTGCTGGAGCTTCCAGAAAGTGAAACCAAGTACGTCTGCTTTCTTGACTTAAAAATATGTCATAGAAACGTTTTTATACTAATATTGAAAATGTAATTTCTGGCAAGTATTGACAACTTAATTTCTGAGTGAACTTTTAATATATTGATATATGAACATTAACCAATACATGCATTGATTATCCTTTCTTTTATTGGTGGATTTCTAGTTTACTTCTATTTTCTTTTAGTATAAATAATGCTTTAATAAACACTTGATAAATATCTTGTGAAACTATTTTTCTTAAAATAAATGTCTTTAATCAGAACTACTAGATTAAAATTTTTACAAATTTTCAAGGAATTTTAAATATTGAGAAATTGATCTCCAAAAAAGTTTTATTAATTTATACTCAGACTAAAAGTATACAAAGGTTTTCCATTTTCCTACATTGTTGACAATACTCAATATTGCTCTAATTTTTGCTAACATAATAAGTGAAAATGGTATATTCCGTTTGATGCACTTTTTATTACTAATAAAATTTAAATGATTTAAATGTATTTATTAATTATTTCTATGTTTCTTTTGTGAATTGTTTCTTCGTGTTATCTTATGTTATTTTAGACAAGTCATTGAGTTTCAACTTCCATAATTGTAAAATATCAATAGATTGCACATCTCAAGGTTGTAGTACAATCAAGTGGGCTAATGTCAATGGAAGCACTTTAAAGACAAAATAACAAAATAATAAATACTTATTTCACAAATATTTACTGAGTACCTATTGTACTAAGCTGTGTACAATACTTAGTGGAAGCTATTAAAGAAAGGTAGTCCATGGCTTGTCATGCAGGTACACTGGTAGGTCTGAAATGATTTAGGAACTCTCAGTGGTACCTAGATGTTGCCAAATGATGAAGGGATACCTAAAGACAAGAGCTACATTGACAAGTTCTCTGAATTGCTTCCCTGGCTGATCTAGTCAAGTATATATTGCCACAATGTCCAATAGCTCTGGACACTGAATTTGAATGGAATAAAAAGCATCAGCAAAAACAATGTATGCCTTCCCTTCAATTCAATTATAAAAGACTCTTAAAAAACAATTATGTGTTTGAGAAACACTCTTCCTATTGCTGATCAGGCAGTAGGTAGCAGGTGGAACCTCTATATCCTGGAAATTATTATGCTAAAACAACAATCACAAAAATAACTCAGCAGTCAGCAGGCACTGTACTCAAAAAAGTCAAAAGACCACAGCAGTAGCTCAGTTCAATAAAGGCGATTCCAAACACATCAATGGGTGCCAGGGTAGACTTGGGGTTAGGTAAATTACCTCTCATAGTTTTTTAGTTACTGGCTTATGTTTATTATGTACTTGTGATTATACAGGCATTTCTCTCATGTGGCTGTGTATTATTCCATCTATTTGGAAAAAATGCAAATAGCCACTATTTTAATCTCTTAGTAAATGGACATTTTCTCCCTCAATAGAAACAAGACTGGCATTTTAACAGCTTCAGATTGGACTAAATTTTCTAAATAAAAACTTTTCCTTAGTTCCTATTCTTTTGTGCTTTCAATAATAAACTCAAAATCTGAAGTAATGGATCAGAGGGAGCAGTGGCTAATGTAAATCAGTCTCCATTTGTTGGCTTATTCTTTCCTGCAGGTTTGAACACACGTTTGAAACCTCTGAGTAGCAATTTATGTCCATTTCCCTGCTAAAATGGAACTTTAAAAAATGCACTTGCCTCCCCCCATTCCTCAAAGAGACCTACTTAGCTCTAATTCATCACCTGGGACAATCCATCAGAATATGCCCACCAGCAGGACATCTGGAGTAATATAGAAAGAGTTCAGTCTGGGGCTAGAGACATGGGTTCAAGTCTTAGCTCTGCCACTTACTAGCTGTGTCATCTCAGGAATCTCACTTTGAATTTCAATGTGGGGTTCAGTTTTTTGAGCCTTCAAGTTTTTTTATCTGTGAAAGAGAATGTGGAAACTTAAAAGATTTCTAAATTCTCTTCAGTGTCTAAGAATGCTATATCCTCTGTATTATAAGACATGGAAGTACCAAAAGGCTTGACCCTTTCTATCTCTAATGATATGTACAAGCATTCAATACATATTTATAGAACTCCTTTATGTGCCAAATATTGTGTCCTGTGCTGGAAAAAACTAGAGAAATAAAACAAAGTCACTGCTCTCAAATAAATCATAACCTAGACTGTGAGGCAGGTCAAGAAGAAATTTCAACACAAAGAAATGATGGCTATGAGGAGATCCCTTTGAAGACCCCTTTCATGTAGCAAAAATTCAAGAGTTGCAGAACTTATCCCTTCCAAAAAAGAAAAGGTAGTTAGATTTTTGAAGTTCAGAGAAGATAGCGTTAAAGTTGAATTAAAAAGTCTTTATATGTAAAGCATTATTGCACTTGAGATGATAAATAAAAGAAAAAATTAACTATTACCTATCAGCTATACAAAGTCACAGTTGTGAAATAACAGACATAGAGTTAGAATGGAAATTTAAAAATAAAAGAAAGAAAAGAAGGAAGGGAAGGATGGAAAAAAGAATGACAATCCCTCAAATAAAGCACATCTGTTTGTGTTTTTAAATAGGATAGATTGCCTAGGGTGGGTGTGGAATGGCAGGCAAGCTTGGACTCTCCTCACAGGTTCTTGTCCTATAAAGTTTGAAAAACAAAATTCTCTGACTAAAAGATTTTAAACAAAAATGTGGAAGTTTATTGCAAGTGTATACAAATTCCCCCTGAGGAGGGGTCCCCACGTTGGGAGAGCCTCTGTATAAAATGGGGGAAATCTAGTTTTCTGAGTCTCTTTGTCTACAGGTCTATAAATGCTGGAAGCTTCTTTGTCTGCTCATGACACTTTCTAATTGGACCATTCTTCATTTTATGCCCCCGCGCTTTTCTACTTGGTTACTTTCCCTCTTTTCCCTGCATGGTATCAGTTCCAAAGTTTCAAAGCTCACTGGTGCTCCCCTCTTCTTCTTCCCCTCAGCTTGTAACATTCTTGTAAACAATAAGGCAACTTGGAGCTATGCATTCCTCTCCCGTGGACGCCCCTTCCCTAATATGGTTTCTTTCTGTCTCCAAAGTCCTTTCAGTAAGGGCCTGAAGGAGGGGGGTATAGGGAGGGAATGGGAGATATCTGTAATACTATCAAAATAATATGTATGTTTATTATATATAAATATTTATTCAAAGAACAGTATTGACTCTCATAAAAGAAGGCAATCTGTCCTGTTTTTAAATATATATGTATTTAAATATATATGTATTTTAAAACAGGATATACATATATATTTAAAAACAGGACAGATTGCCTTCTTTTATGAGAGTCAATACTGTTCTTTAAATAAATATTTACTAAGCATGGGCCAAATGCTGGGAAGTAAACAAAGGTGAACCTGAGAGGGGACACAGAATTGAACCAGGTAAACTGCTTGGGCTCCTACTCCTAAACACTGTGATATCCTCCAGAAAGCATTGAAATAATATACAAATGAGTGATCCTCTCCTCATATGTGAAAAGAGACCCAAGCTGATCCTTGCACCAAATGCAAACATGGAAAATAATTACTGGCAGATAAAATCAGTCAATTCAGTCTGCCAGATTTCAGTAGGTGAAATGATATGAAAGCCTATTCTCTATTGCACTGAGTATATGGTGCTCTGTTATGGTGCTCTGTTCTCTAGTGAACTGAGTATACAATCTTTCTCAGAAAATTACAAGCCTATATATATATATATATATATATATATATATATATATATCTCCATATATCCATATATATATATATATATATATATATATATATATCCACCACATGACTCAGCAATTCCACTTCTGGGTATTTATCTGAAGAAATTCAAAACACTAATTTGAAAAGAGATATCCACCACTGTTTCATCACAGCATTATTTACAATAGCCAAGATATGGAGGCAAACTAAGTGACCATCAATAGATGAATAAATGAAGATGTGGTGCATATATACAATGGACTATTTATTACTCAGCCATTAAGAAGAATGAAATCTTGCCTTTTGTGAGGTTTGGACTCTTATTTTACAGAAGCCAGTGATACCTTGCCTATTATAAAGAGTAAGCCAAACAAGACAAGGCTGAATAAAGGGAGGAATAGTGTTCTTGGAAAAAGGGCACAATGACACAAAGGTTAGGATGATGTTCAAGAAACTGAGAAACCAATGTATTTGGTACATAAAGTAGAAGGAACAGAGAAGTGAGATATCGGGTTTGAAGTGTAAATTGAGTGATAACTATAAACTATTAAAACCACATCGAGGACTTCATATTTTATTTGAAGAATATTAGAGAGACATTAAAGGGATCCATGAAGTGGAATGCCAGAATCAAATGCACTCTTTAGGAAGCTCCCCTAGCTGTAATATGGTTGATAGATTTTGGAAGGTCAAGACTGTATGAGGGAGGGAGGTGTGGAGACTGTTTAAGCTGGCCTCAGGTGACAGCAATAGAGATGGAGAAGTGTCAACAGATGGGGGAGTTCAAGTTAAAGTCTTCAGAACTGAGCAACACAGAATCTAGCTACTCTAAAGAGACATAAGACACAGTAAGATTCTGTCCCTTTTACCACAGCAGACCCGTTCCAGAGACAGAATCAACAATATGAACTAGCATCGGCCATAATACAGGTTCTATATCCAGTAGGGTTTTTTTTAGTTTCAAATAATATAAGCTAACCCTGGCAAGTTTTAAAAGAAAATAATTCATTAAAGAATACTAGGTCACTCACAGAAATTTCCTGAAGAGCCAGAGAGGCATAATAAAGATTTCTGAGCCAGGAATCATGGTGACATCACATCATATGCTGCTTCAATTGAAATTATCACTGTCTCCCCAGCTAGCCTGAGGCCTCACAGCTACCCTCTCCACATGGCCATGGCCATCGGGTATAGGCTCTGTTGCTTCAAAAAATCAGATATAACTGCCACCATTCTCACCACAGTGTGTTTTTCCCCAGGTATCTTTTTATTTGTAGCACTAACTTCCAATTTGAAGTTCGGTGACAGTACTTTCCCTGCCTGCAAGCACTAAATACACATATCCAGACCCTGACTATAAGGAAAGGCAAAAAAGCAATTTTTTGACTTCTATACTGATAGGCAATGATTTATAAGGTAGTAAATTTCTCAAATACAGAAGAATGTCCAAAGGTGGCCTAAAAGAATAACAGATGTTCACTTAGTGAGGTGTTTTTCTAGTAATAATTAGGGCTAAAGTCTTAATTAGTCTGCATAAAAGCAAGGAAATCATAGGGTCAGAAACCTATAATGATCACAGGTAAGTGGACTTACTTCAAAGCAATCAAGAAACTAGGAAGGGATAATCAATATCAAGACACAAATCCACTCACAATCTTCAAAATACAGGGTATGCCTTTATTTTTATAAATGCATTCTTCAAACTATTTTAAAAATAACAGGAACTGACTCTCAAAAGCAATCCTGCAGTGAATCTTCTTCTTTTTAAAAAAATATATTTTATTGATTTTTTACAGATAGGAAGAGAGAGGGATAGAGAGTTAAAACATCGATGAGAGAGAATCATTGATCAGCTGCCTCTTGCACACCCCCTACTGGGAATGTGACCACAACCCAGGTACATGCCCTTGACCGGAATCGAACCCGGGACCTTTCAGTCCGCAGGCAGACGCTCTACCACTGAACCAAACCGGTTTTGGCCTGCAGTGAATCTTCATATAAAGCATTATTCCTTAATGTGTTTCATAAGCCCTGGTTGACTATATTAGTTTGCTCAAAGTAGGACACAAGTAGTAAACAGAAAGAGATACTGGTTATTAATGATGCAAGGAATATCTGGTGAAGGATAATGTATCTGTGGTTGAAACCTATGACCTGGTTACATTAGAAGTCATATGAGGCCCCTCTGGCAAAGTGCAGGGGGTTACAGAGGGCTAAGGAAATCTAATTTTTGAAAAAGGGAACAAGGTTATGGAAACTGAGAAGGGACAAATTAACTCCTAATTTACTGAACTATTCAACAAGGAGGTCATGTAAACATTCCTGAACCCTACTCATGAAAACAATACTAGGCTAAGAAGGCACAAATAGGTAGACAATTAACACAATCCTTACCCTTAAGAAACACACAGTCCAGTGTGGGAGTCTGATCTGCAGACAAAAATAATAAATGAAGAAAGACCAAATAGCAATGAAAAGAGATCAAAGAGGTATTCTGGGTTAAGAAGGAGAAAGCAATTAATTCTGGAATAAATTGAGTAAACAAGAAGGAGAAGGTGGCATCTGAGCTGGGTTATAAATATTGCTATGGCCTGAATATTTGTGTCCTCCCAAAATTCATAAGTAGATTTCTAGTTTTGGAGGTGATGGTATTAGGAAGTGGAACCTTGGGGAGGTGATTAGGTCATAAGGTGGAGTCCTTATGAATGGGATTAGAGCTTATATAAGAGGCAGGAAAAAGCTCCCTCACCAGCTTCTGCCACCCGAGGACACACTTACCTAATCCCATTTAGGACCTACAAAACATGCCCTCATGTGACAACAAATCTGCTAGCGCCTTGATCTTGAACTTCCTATCCTCCAGAACCGGGAGAAATATTTTATATTTGCTGTTTATAAGCCATCCCGTGTATGATTCCCCCCATCCTCACCACAGAGCACAAAAGACTAAGACAAACAGAAACCCTAAGAACAGAAGGCTAATGGCTAAGGAGACTAAGGATAGGCTTAACACCTTTTGAAGAGAGAGACTGATTCCAGTCACAGGCCCTCAGATGCTCTATTAGAGTTATATTTTCCAAATGATGGGCAATATTCCCCTACAGAAAACCTTTTTGTTTCTTGGGTTTAAATAAACAAGATTATCCACTTTCCACCAGGACTGGCATAAAGGAATAAATGGAAGCCCAAAGAGGAAAATCTGATCACCAACAGGTTTTCAGCCAGTAATAGTTGTATGGCCTTGGGCAATATACTACCGTGTTTCCCCAAAAATAAGACCTAGTGCATAGAAAGATAAGACATCCCCTGAAAATAAGACCTAGCGCATCTTTGGGAGCAAAAATTAATATAAGACACTGTCTTATTTTCGGGTAAACAGGGTAGCACTTTCTGAGTGAGCACTATTCAACACATACATCATGGGAGCAAGGTACAAAGAGAGCCACCTCTGTAGTTTACATCTTCTACCAAACACATAAAAAAGATAAAGAAACGTGTGGAATTAAGTTTATGAATTTATTTGTCTTAAAATATCACTTCAATAGGTAATTGATGAAAGTTTTAAAAATCCAGTGAGCCTTTTATTTACCTCAGGGTACATTTCAATTCAATCTAGCCATATTTCAAGGTTCTTTTTTATAAACATATTTTTCCTAAATATATTTTTATGGATTACAGAGAGGAAGAGATAGAAACATCAATGATGAGATAAAACCATTGGTCCGATGTCTCTTTAATGTCCCATTCTGGAGATTCAGTTTGAAACCCAGGAATCTGCCTTTGACCAGGAATCAAACCCGAGACTCTTGGTTCCTCACTGAACAAACCCATCAGGTTCTCTTTAGCCACATGTGGTTGGTGGGTATACCTTGGTTTCCTTATCTGTGAAATGAGGATAAAATTGCCTAGGTCATTGGAAGGAACAGGAGATTTCTATTCCTGGGAAACCACTGCATCCTACCCTGTCCTTGGGAAATCCCCAATTAATCTTGTTTCCAAGGTCTTTTCCCTCGGGGCTCCGCCCCTTCAAGTCTCCGCCCCTTTCCAAGCCTCTTAAGGCCCAGGGAGGAAGCAGCCTGGCCATAAATGCAGCGGGCTTCAAGGCAGCAAAGTCTTCAACCACTGTGTGGCTGGCTCCTGTCTTTCGCACCCTTCACCTCCTTGGCTCTGAATCCCCTACTCGGGGCTTGGGCAGTGTGTCTGCAGCGCTGCTGAAGGGGCCAAGGCTTGGTTGTGAGTGAAGGCAAGAAGTCAGCGCTATCCTTGTGAGCTGCGCCTGGAAACATGGATGTGGGAGAAGTGCTCAGCTACCAGCCCAACAGGGGCACCAAACGCCCCTGGGATGAGGAAGAGCTGAAAAGGCCCAAGAAACTAGCTGGTGCTGGAGGGCTCTACCGCTTTCGGGAAGAGGGAATGACGGCGGGAAAAGCAGCAGATGATGACCAGAAGATGCTGCTTCAGATTGTGGACAACGAAGGTGAGGGGAAAGAGGAAGAGGAGGAACCACTGGATGCCAGCTCCGTGAAGAGAATGATCCTGACCTTTGAGAAGAGATCCTACAGGAACCAAGAGCTGAGGGTCAAGTTTCCAGACCAGCCCGAGAAGTTCATGGAATCCGAGCTGGACCTTTATGACATCCTCCAGGAGATGCACGTGGTGGCCACCAGGCCGGACCTGTACCCGCTCCTGGTGGAGCTGAACGCCGTCCCATCTCTCCTGGGGCTGATGAGACACGACAACACAGACGTGGCCATCACCGTGGTGCACCTGCTGGAGGAGCTGACAGATGTGGACGCGGTCCACGAGGGTGAGGAGTGGGGAGCGGAGGTGCTGGTCCAGGCGCTGGCGGACGGGCATGTGGTGGCGCTGCTGGTGCACCACCTGGAGCGCCTGCGGGAGGCGGTGGCGGAGGAGGCGCAGGGCGTGCACGACTCCCTGGCCCTGGTGGAGAACATGGCAGAGTTCCGGCCCCAGATGTGTGCGGAGGCCGCCCAGCAGGGCCTCCTGCACTGGCTGCTGAACAGGCTGAAGGCCAAGATGCCCTTCGACGCCAACAAGCTGTACTGCAGCGAGGTGCTGGCCATCCTGCTGCAGGACAGCGATGCCAACAGGGCCTTGCTGGGGAAGCTGGGCGGGATGGATGTGCTCTTGCGGCAGTTATCCGTGTTCAAGAGAAGGGATCCCGGCACCGCGGAGGAGCGGGAGATGATGGAGAACCTGTTTGACTCGCTCTGCTCCTGCCTGCTGCTCAGTGCCAACCGCGAGCGCTTCCTGCAGGGCGAGGGCGTTCAGCTGATGAATCTCATGCTCAGGGCCAAGCGGGTGTCGAGGAGCAGCGCCCTCAAGGTGCTGGACCACGCCATGCTCGGGCCCGAGGGCACAGGCAGTTGTGATATGTTTGTGGACATCCTGGGCTTAAGGACCCTCTTTCCCCTCTTCATGAAATCTCCCAGGAAGATCAAGAAGGCGGGGAGCACCGAGAAGGAGCACGAAGAGCACGTCTGCTCCATCCTGGCTTCCCTCCTGCGCAACCTGACAGGCCAGCGGCGAGCCCGGCTGCTGGGGAAATTCGCCGAAAACGACAGCGAGAAGGTGGACAGACTGATGGAGCTGCATTTCAAATATCTGGATGCCGTGCAAGAGGCCGACAAGAAGATGGACGCGGGGAAGGACTACGGGGTCCTGCGAGGGGAGGTCCTGGACAGCGACGCTGAGGAGGAGCTCTCCCTGCGGCGCCTGGACGCGGGGCTCTTCGTCCTGCAGCACATCTGCTACGTCATGGCGGAGATCTGCAACGCCGAGGCCCCCCAGATTCGGCAGAGGGTTCACCAGACCTTAAACATGAGAGGGAGCTCCATCGACGTGGTGAGGGACATCGTCAAGGAGTACGCGGAGAGCATCGGGGATGGCAGCAGCCAAGAGTTCAAGGAGAGCGAGCAGCAGCGCATCCTGGGCCTGCTGGTCACCCTCTAGAGCCCGCCCCGGGCGGCACCTCACTCTCAGGGCCTTCTGCCAGGGCCTGCCTGGCAGGTTGAACCTGGCTGAGGGAGGGAGGTGGGAACTGGGAAAAGAAAGAAAGACAGAAGAGCGGGGTCGGGAGGACTACAAGTCATCGAAGAACTGTAGCAAGTTTATTCACTGCGCAATGCTTCTTATACACAAGGCACTGAATAGGAGGTCTGTCAAGAGGAGTGTATTTCTTTGTTCCTCTTAATCTCTAAAGGAGAAATAGAGCCGAAGGACAGATTCTTAGTACAATAACTCTTCAGTAGGTAAATATGGACTTCTTGGCAAGCCATGAAAGGCTGCTCTCATTCTACTGATAATGGCCATCCAAACAAGTCAGGGAAACTGTTTGGGTAGGGGGCCAGCCCTGCTAGCCCCCTCAGATGCAAGGACCTTGTCAGTTTACATCCTGTCACCAACAACCTTCCTCCCAGATTCTGCTCCGCTCAACGTCACTTTCGGACAAATGGAACTAGTGTTTTGTTTTGGTTTGTAAATAGTACCAAAGCGTATAAAACATTTTATTGTTATTATCTGTTCCTGTTTAGATGTAGATTAGGGGTGTCGAACTCAGAGAAGGGGCCAAAATCTAAAATCCAGCCTAAATCGCAGGCCAAATGGTTTACTGAACAGTCATAAACTGTCATTGTGATGGAAACGCAGCGGAGTGCAGTGATGACAGCGCGGTGCGGGCCACATTGCAAGGCCTGGTGGGACGGATTTGGCCCGCGGGCCTTGTGTTTGACACATGTGATGTAGATCATTAGATTGTTATAATTAAAGCGTCTGGGCTTGGCAACACACATATTAAAAAGCCTAAAGTTTATCTTCCTATAGAACAAAAATACCAAAAATAAAATATATTTTAAAAAATAAAACTTTTGAGTATTGTCTCAGTGTTCTTAGCATGAAGTTCTGTTTCCTTATCATGGCCCACAAGACTTTTAGAGAAAACTTCCTCTGTCAGGCCCTGTAGGTGAGCAGGGTATATATGACTCCAGCTCTCATGGACTCTCAGCCATTAAATACAAATTACAAAAGCAGACACGTGCAGTAGAGGAGGTGCTAAGAAAGGGAATAATGAGGAGGGGCTGCTTACTCAGACTGAAGGTGAGTTGAGTGACTTTAACAAAGTGACATTGGAGACCTGAAGAATGATAAAGAATTGGATGAGGAGTGGGGCTGGTGGCCTGACAGAAAAGTGAGGATTGGGCACTGGGAGGAATAAAGATATATTTTTTGTGTGTAATTGGAGACAGTAAAGGTGGACTGTGGGAGATGCTTATAAATATTGTTATGGTCTGAATATTGGTGTCTTTCCAAAATTCATAAGTAGATTTCTAGTTTTGGAGGTGATGGTATTAGGAAGTGGGGCCTTGGTGAGGTGATTAAGTCCTAAGGTGGAGCCCTCACAAATGGGATTAGTGCTTATGTAAGAGGCAGAAGAAAGCTCCCTCACCTTCTGCCATGGGAGGACACACTTACAAGGCACATTTGGGAACTACAAACATGCCCTCATGGGACAACAAATCTGCTAGCACCTTGATATTGAACTTACCATCCTCCATAACTGTGAGAAATAAATGTGTTGTTTAGAAACCACCCAGCATATAATGCTGCCCCCTCCCTGCCTCCTTACCACAGAGCCTGAAAGACTAAGACAGAAACCCAAAGGACAGAAGGCTAATGGCTAAGGGGAGTGAGGGATGGGCTTAACACTCTTTAACGAGAATCTCATTCCAGTCACAGGCCCTCAGATGCTCTCTTTGAGTTATTCTTTCCCAATGATGGGCGAAGTTCTACAGAAAACGTTTTTATGTTTCTTGGGTTTAAATAAGACTATCCACTTTTAACCAGGACTGGCATAAAAGAATAAATGGAAGCCCAAAGGGGGAAATCTGATCACCAACAGGTTTCAGGCAGTGATAGTTGTATGGCCTTGGTCAATATATTAGCATTTTCTGAGCCAGCACTATTCAACACATACACCATGGGAGCAATCACAATGAGAGCCACCTCTGTAGTTTACAACTGCTACCAAACACATTAAAAAGATAAAGAAATGTGTGCAATTCAGTTTATGGGTTTATTTGACTTAAAATATCACTTCAATAGGTAATTGATAGAAGTCTTAAAAATCCAGTGATCCTTTTATTTACCTCAATTCAATCTAGCCATATTTCAAGTTTTCTTAAAAAATTTTTTTTAAAATATATTTGTATGGATTACAGACAGGAAGAGATAGAAACATTAATGATGAGAGAAAACCATTGATCCAATGTCTGCTGCATGTCCCATACTGGGGATTGAGCCCACAACCCAGGAATGTGCCTTTGACCAGGAATCTAATCGGAGACTCTTGGGCTTACGAACCATCTTTTCTCTCTTTTTGAAATCTCTTGATTACCCTACCAATCACCCCATAAATCAGCCCTGATTGCCATTCAGCCTGGGGATCCTACCTGTGCTTGAATTTCATGCACCAGGCCTCTAGTACACATCTAACTCAATATTTAAATGCAACTAGCCTGGTTCCTGGCCATTAAGTGTGTGCTGATTAAATGAGGAACAAGGGTAAAGCTCTTCCATAAACAAGCCATGGGAGAAAAGGCTAAAGTTCAGCCAGAGCTAGAGAGGAGTGGGAGCCACACTAAGAATAAAAATGTTGGCACCACTGTGTTTATTAAAATACATTTCATTTTCAAAATTGAGCTACCAGCTGTTAAAGTATATATACATATACAGATTTGGGGGAATCTTTGATGCTGGGGAAAAGAGGAAATTTCATGTCGCCCTGGCCCCAGAGCCTCTCTCAGCCTCTCAGACAGGGACATTGGGACTTTGGGGCTGTTATGCCCAGTTTTCCACATAGTCTCTGCTTCCTGGGTTGTCTCATCTGCAACTTTTCCCTGTCAGGATTTCCTATTCATGTATCAGCTGTGTGGCCCAATTGAGATTTCTTCTTTCCATTCTCTAGTTTTTCGTTGTTTATTCAGGTTTATTCATCTGATTCTCTTTGAATTTGTTATCTAAATATATATCTGCTGAGCATGAATTATTTTTACTTCTTTTCCTTCTAGTTCCCCGGCCAATTTTGAAAGCTGCCTCTCTAAACAGTCAATTTATAAGTGGGTGATTCGGAACATCTTTAAGCACAGCTCAATCTCATTATTTTTATAACCCCCCTCCTTCCTTTTCGCTCTCCTCCCAAGAAACACCAACTCTATAAAAATCATGCGCTGTGGAGACATAACGAAGCAAATCCTGGGAAATGTGGTTGGTAGAACTATCCCTGGGAGCAGATGGCAGTTCTGAAGCAAAGGCTGCTGGCACCAGGGATGTGTCTTGAGACAGGCAGTGCCCACCCCTGAGGGAAAAAATGCCTGGAAACAGTGATGTGACAGCAGCACCCTTGGGAGAGACATTTGAAGTCTGGGGACAATGAGGCCATGGGGACCACCTGTAGTAGCACAGCTGCTTTGGTCACACACCATTTACATTGGGTGCTCTAAAAGGACAGATAGCCGAAACCGGTGTGGCTCAGTGGACAGAGCGTCCGCCTGCGGACTGAAAGGTTCCAGGTTCGATTCAGGTCAAGGGCATGTACCTTGGTTGCAGGCACATCCCAAGTCGGGGGTGTGCAGGAGGCAGCTGATTGATAATTCTCTCTCATCGATGTTTCTAACTCTCTATTCCTCTCTTTTCCACTCTGTAAAAAATCAATAAAATATATTTAAAAAATAAAATAAAATGAAAGGACAGATAGCCCTGCCTCTCGAACAGCACCATCTCTCAGAGTATCTATAAACTTAGAGTAGGCTGCAAAGGTGGCCTCATCCTAGCTTAAGTTAGCTCTCAACCCATCTGTTACCATTTATCTGGGTCAGCGATACTTAAGAATTTAACAAGTTAGAAGAAAAATAGTCTAGCTTGATTTGGGTTGCTTTTTCTTTTTCCTTTTAGAGAATCATCTGTAACCCACCTACATTACATGTGTCCACTCCTGGATAAGGGTCTATGGTCATCTATTCAAGTTTAAGAATTCACATTCTTGTGGATATAAAATAGTTGTTTAAAAACCTACTTGTTCATAAATAAAAAAATAATAAAATAAAAATACACCATAAAACTTCTGAAGCAAGCACTGGGGAAACTAGAGATATAATATTTTCCAGAGGAAAACATTTGGATCTAAAATAAGGAGCCAGGAAGAACAAACCAGTGAAGGGAAGAGGAAAATCTCTCAGAGAGAGCCACCCACACAGTGAACAGTGAACAGGCCTTGGCTGTGGGTCTAGGGCTGATAACTAGCAATTCATGCATGTCTGTTTGAGAACACAGGGTTCTCTCACAACAGTGAGGTTAATCAGCCTCTCGACTTGATCTGAGTTGGAAGGAGGCTTGTTGAACTGGGTGTAAAACTACCCAAACTATGTACATGTATTAACTAACAAGAAAAAAAATTACTTCCCAAAAGAAGGAGAATTTAAAATCCTGGCTTTGGCTTTTTTGTTTTGTTTGTTTGTTTATCTGTTTGTTTAGTAATAGTGGGAAGAGATGGGGGAGGGGAAGAGAAAAGGGAACAGAGGGAGAAAAAAGGGAGAAAGAAACAGCTCTGGCATTACATCCCAGATCTATGATTGAGCAAAGTTCCTAACCTTCCCTGAATCCCAGTTTCTTCATCTTTAAAGAAAATAAAATAAGGCCTATGAGGATCAAGCGTGAGATGATATTTGTAAAACATCTGGCATATGGACTAAGGGCAATGGAGGAATAATGATGATCATGATGACTAATGACAGCAACAACATTGATGGAAGGAAAGAGGGCAAGAAAGAAGGTGAAGGAGGAAGAAGGAGAAAAATAAATCAACCAAATCTAACTCTTTAGAAAGAGGGGGAATAACAATCTCTATAAAAGCAAGTCAAAGTCATCTACAGAGAAAGGGCAACATAGAAGGACAGGTTTCTTTGTAATTCAATTTTCTTCTAGATAACAGAAAGAAACTTTTTAAATGCCCAAACAAGATTGAAAGATACTGCTTCTAGCTCTTGAGAATTCCACAACATGTAGGCTTGTTTACTTTTTAATAGGAAGTTTGTCCAATTTAAGAATTGTCAAAAGCCTTGGGTTTAATTCAATTTCAAAAATACTTAATGAGGTCACACTAAGTCTCAGTTCTTGTACTAAGTGCTAGGCATCCAAAATTATATAGATAGGAAAGAGATATTTGTGACTTGGACAGGAAAAAAACCCCAAATTGATAGATCACAGAAGAGAGTGCCAACTGGTGATGCCATAAAATCATTATCAGAAATCACAGTTGGAGCACAGATCAGACAGTACTGAACTGTCTGGTGGATATGAGACTCTTCACTAAAAAAGTAATATTTGCACTGAGTCTGGAATATTTATTGACTAGTAGTGGGCAAAACAAACAATAGAGGGAAACCCACCAGCCAGAGAGAACAGAATGACCAAGACCACAAAGTGGGTGTTGATCAGATCTGTATTTTAGGATGATAAACCTGGAGCTGATGTGAAGAATGAACTGAGTTGGGTTTCTAGAAGGAAGCAAGCCAGTTAATAGCACCTGCAATATTTCAGGCAAGAGGCAAAGGGGCCAAACTAAGTCAGAGATAGGAGATGCTGGCTAAATCCAAACAAAAAATTATGTTTAAGAAAGTATCATATCACCCAAAGAATGGCATGATTCTCCAAATTATTGGCCATGTAGTCATCAAATCCATGAGCTAAACTGGGCACAAAGCTTGCTTTTATAATTTTCTCCCTCTCCTCTCTCTCTCTCTCTCTCTCTCTCTCTCTCTCTCTCTCTCTCTCTCTCTTTTAATATTTATTTATTTTTATTGATTATGCTATCACATAATTGTCCTCATCCCCCCATTCCCATCCCAAAACCCTCCATACATATGCCCCCATCCCCCTGTTGTCCATGGCCACTGGCTAGGCCCATATGCATGCACATAAGTCCTTTGGTTGATCTCTTCCCCTTAGCCCACCCTCTTCTACTTTCCCTCTGAGGTTTGAGAGTCTGATCGCTGCTTCTCTTTCTCTGGGTCTGTTTTTGTTCATCAGTTTATGTTGTTGATTATTTCCTCTAGATGTGTGAGATCATGTGATCCAAGAAATACCCTTGTAAGAACTTAAGCTGCGACAAGCCATAATTGTTATGCTGAGAGGCAAATGAATCAGTCTGTAGTGAGCTCCTTTCTGGGCCAACAGTTCTTTTGAGTCCCAATTTCAATGTCAAATAGTTCCTTATGTGTACATGTCAGCCATCATAGTTCAGATCTGGTTGGTGGACAAATGGTGGTAATGCAGGTCCGACTGTCTCTGGTTTGGTCCTGGGCATCCTTCAGCAACATGCAGTTGCTGTCTGCTGATATGGTGAGGCATCTTCAGCATCTTCAGTCTCTGAATTGTGTCTCTCCTGTCTCCATCTCTTTACCTGTGTCGGGGGTTCCTGATGCCTCATTATAGGCACCAGTGTCTGTGCTATCTTTTGAGTGCTTAGAACCTGCATTCCCAGGAAACACCCAGGCTTCAGACTTTCCTACTTTCTAATTCTTGAACAATTCTTGAAAAAAATTGAAGCAATTTGTCTACCTAAGCTTCTATATTCTTATTCTTTCATGAAAAACTAGAGGCCCAATGCATGAAATTTGTGCAAAGGCCTTGACCCCGCCCCCTCCCACTGCAGCCATGGCCAGGGGCCTCTGCCACCTCTGTCACAGCTCCTGTTTGGTATAATTAGCATATTGTACTTTTATTATTATAGATTGGCTGGTTCCAATATTTCATACTAAAATGTTCATGATCATTTGGGGCATTTTAGCAGTTACCTCCTATAAACATAATACATAGGCCCAAAAGGATGACTCCAATCTTGGGAATTTCTAACATGTTGGTATGGGGAAAAGGAGATGGATAATTCGAGGCAGAGAGCCACATCAGCACCCATCAGATAACCACATTTCCCATTATTTTCCCGAGTCACAGCTATGTGTGAGTAACTGCTGTAAGAAAAAGGAAATCCATCATTGAATCTATTAATAAACGCAAGGAAAGAAAGAAAGGGGTAAAGATATTTTTTGTCTGCTTAAATGTATGTTCACAAGTCCCAGATGGAGAAGGGAAGGTTGGGTGTGCTTGATGTGCTGCGTGATTTGCAAATGTGTCTTATTTTCCCTGCTATGACTAGTAAGGTGTTACTACAGCCTGCCTAGTCTGGGGTGGGGTACTTGGTGAAATCATGTGGCAAATGTAGTGATCACAAAAAGTCTGGCGGTCTCGTGAGTGAAGACTCATTGTGATGCTGAAGCAGGAGCTGCAAAGTGGATTGGCAGAACCCAGACACACAGTCAAAGCTCACGTCTCCACTCGACACTCATGTGATGAAACGAGCTCCTACAATATACAAAACAAGAGGCACCAAATCACATAATCCCTAGTTCTCTCCCTCAGAGAATTTAAAACTTATTGAAGAGCCCAGGAAATGCAGGAATAAAATATAAATTACAAAAGTAGGCATCTTGGTATAGTAGAAAGAGAACTAGAGCAGAAATCAAGAAACCTTTATTCAGATCATGAGTTTGATATTTAGTTGCTGTGTATCTTCTTGGCCAACACTTTAAGTCTATTTTCTCATCTATTATAGACTTCATCAAGAATGGAAAACAGATTTAGAGTTGGATGCTAACCAATCAATAGCGACTTCCAGGGGCAGTTTGATGTTATGGATTCTAAAATACACCTGAAGTCACTGGGGAAAGTGCCATTTTTGATTAGCAATGACAATGACTACCACTAATTTGAAAGGAGAGAGTGTTGCTTGGCCACTGTTGCTCAGTGGTTTGAGCATCAGCCTATTCACCAAAGGATCACAGGTTTGATTCCTGGTCAGGGGCACATAACTGGGTCAGAGTGAGTGAAGAGCCAACCAATTGATAAGTCCCTCTCATATAAATATTTCTCTCTCTCTCTCTCCCTCTCTTTCTCTTTCTCTTTCTCCCTCTCTCTTTTCTCTCCCCCCACTCCACTCTCTCTAAACATTAATGGAAAAACTCCATGAACCACAGCAGGATGTTGTCTGAGGCAAGTCTTTCATAAGAAAGAGTTTGATAGTATAGAACCAGCTGTCTGAAAATACTTATGTACATGTTTAAAGAAGATCTTTCAAATTGAGAGAACATCATATATTTTATTTTATTATCCATTTCTTTCTATTTTCTTCATAGTCTTAAAAGTAAAGAGACCAGATTTCATAGGGTTAGAAACCACCTGTGGAGAGAAAAGTCAAGTAGAACAGCCCACAGAAATCAGTGAACATAAGGAATGAGTTGCTAGGGAGGCGACTGCGACAGAGCACATAACCAGTGTGGTTGACAACACCTACAGAATGCTATTTCTAGAGATGCAGGGATGGCGGAAAGTGGTAAGAGGAACAGGAAGCCAAGTGTGGGATGAACCAAAAACACTCAGGAGGGCCTTTCCTGTTCCTGAAATTCCTTCATAGACGCTCAAAATTGGATTTACCTCTTTTTTACAAAGGTTACTTCTCAGTCTCTCATTACTTTTCATTAAGTTTCCAAATGCAAATATCTCTGTGCTGTCCCTCAGAATGGCCCATTTGGGAGAAGAGTTTGGGGCAGGTGCCTTCAAATATATATATATATATATATATATATATATATATATATATATATATATATATATATATATATAGTTACGATTAGGGCTAGGACTAGCACTAGAGCTAGGGCTAGTTAGGGTTAGGGTTAAGGATAGGGCTTGGGCTATGGTTATGATTCAGGTGCCTTCATATTTAGCTTCTTAGCAGCACTGAGAGCTGTGTGGCCAAAGCCAAAGCCAACTCACCGAGAGCTCTGAGAAGATAAGAAATATGTACCTATGGAGGGCTTGGGGGGAAGGGCGGTGCCTGGCTTGCCTGAGGAACAAGTACCTTTGTAGAAATTATAAAAGGAAATAATTTCTCCAAGCAGTAAAACCCTGTGCAAGAGCACGTGGCTCATGGGCAGAGCAGAAAGTGAGTTTCAGCCCCTGCTCCCCTTGGCAGTCTGTCTCCCTTATGTGAGGCACAATCTAGACAATCACATAGGACGGCCCTGTCTGTCCCGCTCCTCCCATGCACTTCCCGTGGTAGATCCTTTGAAAACGATGGCCTTCCTCTTGCTTCTGCTGCAGGCATCCTGAATCACAAGAGTCCCCTGGAGACTGCAAAGCTGTAACCAACCAGCATAATGTGCTGAACTAAAATGCACACCAACTCTTTCAGCTCCAGCCTTGCCACTTAGTGAGCTGAATTTGGGCAAACTATTTCACCTTTGAGGGATTTTGTAGATTGCAGCAGTGGCCGTAATTCTTCACAGTGCCTTTCATATATCCATGGGGTGTGTGCTGAACATGGCAGGCATCAGCTGCGGTGGGGTGGTGGACAGATGAGCAGGGGCACTAGACCAAGGTGGGGCGCTGGTCACTGTCATCGAGGTGAGCCTCTGGTGGTTACTGAAAATTCTTTGCTCCTGTGTGCTGCAGTCCCCCACTCCACTGCCCCCCCCCCCCACTCCCCACCTGGCTCTCGCACCTGCTGCTGATGACTAGCACTGGCTCTGATTGCTCAGCTCAGCAATTCAGAACTGTGTCAAAGGCAGTAAGACCACATACCCTCTCACCTCCATACTCTGCCCCTCTCCAGTCCAGCCTCTACTTGGATGCTTAATTGACCCTCCCAAAGCATGAATCCAGTTATGCCCTGCCTCTCTTCAAAGACCTTGAACGTTTTACCTCCACCTACACAATGATGTCTAAATTATTTTGGTTAAAGGATCCAGACCTCTCTAAACGGGTCCCAATCCAACTTTTCAGCCTTATCTCTCATTAACCTTTTATACCTACACCTCATGCACTCATATTATCCTTTATAAGTTCCATTAACTTTTATACAATACTAAAAAAAAAATAGAACCACACTCATATGAATACATATGGCGTGCTGATGTCTTTTAAAAATGTAATTACCAAAAAAATTCAATTGCCTTATTTGTAGATCCATGTCAAAGTTTACAATTTAGAATAGATAAATCATCTTTGACTGTCCAGAGAGAGACATGTTCCAAAGCAGACAAAACAAATACAGCTTCTATCCTCAGTGGTCCTTCAACCTGCAACATAAATTACTAAAACAAATGAATGCACTATGAATACTGAGCTAGAGCGAATGCGTGACTAAACAGATGATATGTTTTCAGCATTTCAAGTGTACAGTGTAGGTTAAGGGCTTTTTAGAGGTGAGTGGGAGAAAAGGTGACCGAGTTTCTCAAATATTGTTCAACAAATGTACTTGAAAGTAATAGACTATAAGTAAAGACAGCATCCTTCTAAGGTAGTGTAACACAATTTTTTGAAATAGCTGATATTTCTTCATACTTATGCAAAAAAGGAACTTTTTGAGTACTCAGTCTTCAGCCTGGACACAAAGCAAATGCTCTGAAACAACTGCTGATTTGAAATCCTTTGATCAGAGTGTGTAAAACAGATAGGAGCATCTCCAATCTGAATACATGACTCCACTAAAACCTTAGAAAATCTAATGAAATTAGAGAATGTGAAACCATAAAATCCTAGAAGCAACTATAAGCAGCAAAATCTCTCACTACAGTATGTTTGCAGATACATCTCCTAGGGCAAGGGAAAATAAACAACTGGGACTATATAAAAATAAAAAGCTTCTGCACAACAAAAGAAACTATCAACAAAATGAAAAGGGAGCCCACTGTGTGGGAGAACATATTTGCCAATGAAACATCTGATAAAGAGTTAATGCTCAAAAAATGTAAGAAACTCATTACAACTTAGCAAAATGAAGGCAAAACATCCCATTAAAAAAAATGGGTAAAGGACATAAATAGACACTTCTCCTAAATGGGCATACAGATGGCAAAGTACATATGAAAAAATGCTCAAAGTCACTGATCATCAGAGAGATGCATATTAAAATGACAATGAGATATCACCTCATATCTGTCAAAATGGCTACCTTTAACAAATCAGCAAATGACCATTGTTGGCAAGGATGTAGATAAAAGGGAACCCTAGTGAACTGCTGGTTGAAATGGAGATGGGTACAGCTATTATGAAGAACAGTATGGAGTTTCTTCAAAAAATTAAATATGGAACTGTCATTTGACCCAGTGATCTCACTTCTAGGAATATATCCTAAGAAACCAATCAGAAAGAATATATGCACCTCTATATTTATAGCATCACAATTCATATATGCATACAAAGTCTTTGGTTGATCTCTTCCCACCCACCGACCCCCCTACCCCTGGTTATGCATACAGTATATATGCATACCCCATGGACACAGACAATAATGTGTTGAAGGCCTGAGACTGTGGGCAGGAGTTGGCTAGAAAAGGTCAATGGGGGAGGGAGAAGAGACATATGTAATACAATATTAACAATAAAGATTTTAAAAAAAGAAATTGGATAATGTGAGACTGGAGAAAAAATGCCTCTTTGATTACTTTCTGTATGCCTTTCCACAGACACCACTCCAGTGTGCAGTCTTATTAGCAGTTTGTTATTAGTAGTTCTCCTATGCACTACTGAACCCAAAATATGGTTGGATGACTGCCAGTGAATGGGTACACCTGGAAGATGGTCCCACCTTTTAGGCCTCATGACAGAGAACCTGACAGAATTGTGTATACATTCTTTACCACCAGTGACGCTTGGCAGACTGATCCAGCAACTCTAGAACATCCAATCTATCTGCCCTTGGCCCACTTTGTACTGCACCAAAGCAGTGTAAACAAATGAAACATGAAACATCAGCAATTGCCCTACTTGGTCACATAGAGACCATAGTTAATTCAGGCCTTTTATTCCTTTTATCTGGAATAATGTGATTTTATTCTTTGCTTTAATATAGCTAACAAATTCACCAGATCCATTACAGGACAAAGATGCCATGAAGTATGTTTACAGTACAATAAGTATATTAAGTTTATATGCCCCAGAGAAATCTAGGCTGAAAGTATTTTAGAATAACTTGTATCTCTAACAAGATTTTATAAAACTTTATAATTGACAGATTCTAAATGAAGAAAATTATTGTTTCACCTATGCATGCTGCATTAGACAGCTCAACATTTCAGAGTTGATAGCATGGTGAGAACAAGTGATTCCCCAAATGCCCTTTAGTGTCAGAGGTATATGGCCATTATTGAAGGACTAGAAGCATGGAGTGCTTTTTCTTTCTGGTGAAGGTCACACTTTACATTGGGGATGAAATATATGGAAACAGTTGTTGCAAAGAACAAGTCTCCAGACTGTGATTTATGATTCCATAATTGAAGGTTAGGGGCAGACAAAGGACACATCCCATGGAAAACAATAAAAAAAATGAATTCCCATCATGACCCTGAACACTCAAAACAAATTGCCTAGAGAGATGAAAATAAGCACCCAGATAATATGGTGGAACCACAGAAAGAAAGAAAACTATTGGAATAGAGGCCTCCTCCCCCCAAAAACAAAAAGAGAAATCAGCAAGAAATGAATTTAGGAAGGACATGTATGTAATTAATTTTCTAGGGCTGCCGTAACAAATAACCACAAACTGAGTAGATTTAGAATAATAGTCATGTGTTCTTTTGCAGTTCTGGAGGCAGGAAGTCTGAAATCAAGATGTAATCATGGTTGGTTCCTACAGAGGCTTTGTTTGAAGCATCTCTTTTAGATTCTGGGGTTGCTAACAATCTTTGGCATCCCTTGGTTTGTATAGTCATGTAACTCCAATTTCTGCTCTGAACTTCTCATGGCCATCTTCTCTGTCCATCTTAACTCAGCATTCACTTCACTTGACTTCCTTGCATGTACATGTGTGTCCAAATTTCCCTCTTATTATGAGGACACACATATTGGATTTAAGGTACAATCTAATCTAGTATGAATTTCTATTAAGTTGGTTATATCTTTAAAGACCCTATTTCCAAACAGAAATTTTGGTAGATACTATTTAACGCAGTATAGTAAGGCTACATGAAGATGAGGAGGCTAGCTTTCTCCTGTTCACATTGAGACGTAGCATATAGCATTAGCATGTGATAGGACACACACACACTAAACAAATGAATTGTCCTAATATCATTGCATAGATTAATAAACTGTATATTTTAAATCCTATATAATAAAAGTCTAACATGCAAATTGACTGAACAGTGGAACGACTGGTCGTCATGATGCGCACGCACCACAAGGGGGCAGATGCTCAATGCAGGAGCTTTCTCCAGCCCACAGGCCCCACGCCAGCCAAGGCAGGTGCCAACAAGGGCCCCTTATAGCCCTACTGGTCACCCCACAGAGGGAGGTGACCGGTGGCAGTTGCCAGTCCTCCCCTCCCCCGCAATCTCCCCACCAGTCGCCCCACAGATTGGACCTAAACGCCAGACAGGCCTAGGGACCCTACCTGTGCACAAATGTTATGTTCCACAACTGTAGTTTTCATATAAGACTAAAGTATTATTAAGTATTCCCAAGATTTAACTGAATAGAACTCATGACTAGAATTCATCAGGAGACAGTATATAATATCTAAAATAAACATTTTATTTTGTTATTATTATTTTTTAAATCTTTATTGCTGAAAGAATTACATATTTTTCCCTTTTGTCCCCCATTGACCCCCTCCAGACTTCCCTGCCTCCCACCCTAGGCCTTCACCACCCTGTGTCCATGGGTTATGTATATATGCATATAAGGTCTTTGATTACCTTCCACCCATTGACACTCTCCTGCCTTCCCTCTGAGATTCCACACTCTGTTCCATGTTCCCATGTCTTTACTCCATTCATTAGTTTATTTTTGTTAATTATATTAAAAGAAACATTTTAAAGATGGGTTTAAAAAGAATATTCTAAGGCAAGATGACAAATTCTTTTAACCAAACCTAGAACTTGAATTTGGAAATACATGGTGGAGAGATAATTCTGAAAATAAGTAACAGAAAAACAGAGATAATAAGTTTGTGGCAACATTTCACAAACCATTTGGACAGAGGAAAGAAATTTGTATTTCATTCCAAAGACATATCTACTTCACTTCTCTCCTCTGGACTTAACATCACTAGAAAAGAGGAAATTATGTGAATCAGTGGAAATTAAAAGAGTGCAGCAAAGCTCTCCATAGAGTTCACATTATCTGAGAAGTAAACACCAAGTAGACTCAGTCACATGTCACCTTAGAATGGCAAATTAAGCAAAGAGCAGAGAAAACATGCCCCCCCCCTTTTTTTTTGGCAATATAAAAGAAGAGAATTTAAGAGAGGAGAGCAATAGTGACTCCCCTAACTCAGTGCCTGTCATATACCTGACACTTTATATGTTACTCTATATAATCTCTAACACAAGCCTTAAGGTACTAAAGAGAATAGTTAGAAATGGACACCAGTCATGTGCTGTTCCAAACAATTATCAGTTCTTCTGGGCAGAATAGCAGTCCCTGAGCTGGCAAAAGGACAAAAACAGGGGGAAAGAAACCAAGGAAGGCAATACAGGGAGAGATAAACAAATAGAGGCAGAGAGATGCAGAAACATAGAGACAAGAGAGGAAGAAGTCACACACACACACAGACACACACACACACACACACACACACACACACACAAGAGACAGACAGAGAGAGAGAGAGAGAGAGAGAGAGAGAGAGAGAGAGAATTATGAATGGCTCTGTGGCTTTTCTCTTTATTCTCCATCACAGCTTGGGTTATCCAGGAGGCAAACTCAGGCAAAGTTTAGCATGCAGAATATTTATTAAGGAGTACCTATGGCTAATAACTGTGGAAGGGAAAAGCTAGAAACAGGATTGAACACAGAAATCAACTTGTGATGCAGGACCAACAGTCTCAACTGAGCCTGCAGGGAGTTTTGGAGTAATGATGGCCTTATAGAGTTGTTCCAATTGGTTAGAGATAGCCAGACCTTTATACTCCTGCAACAATCACTCATTGGCTTATGGGTCATCCCAGAAAGAGGCATTTTCATGGGCAGGGCAGGTCTGTGTAGCAGTGATCATTCCTGAATGACCTGAAAGCTTCTGGTGGCTACCAACAACTCTCCCAGCAAGGGAGGCAGTAAGTTCTTCTTCGGAGAGAAATCTTAGTGACACTGAACTCTCTTAATGCTGTGTTTGTGGTTGTTTTTTGTTTTTTGAGAAACAGAAGTTTATATTATTAGCATACTCCAATTTAGTAATCATTTCCTTTATATTTAGTGAATTTTGTTTTCTACTTAAAAATCTTTCCATACCCAAATCCATGAAGACATTCTGCTATGTTTTCTTCACATTCAGATGTATAATCTACCTGGAAATTGATTTTTTTTGTGTGTGTATGTGTGTGTGTGTATAGTGCAAGTCAGGTTTTCTTTTTCCACATTGATTTCTAACTCTTCTCAGCTTCAATATATCAGATAAATAGAACTGAATTGGTCACATAGTTACCAGGAGAAATCCAGATGACTCTTACGAATAGCTTAGGAAAATAGAAGAGAGTGATGGGAAAGAAATATGAACTAGCATGAATTCCATTTGAGACCCCTTCTCATGTTTGAGTGGGAAGCACAATAGTGTCTAATAAACCAATTGGAGACCTTTACTTGTAAGGATTAAATTAAAAGAAATAAATATAGCCAAAATAGGTTTGGCTCAGTGGATAGAGAATGGGCCTGCAGACTGAGGGTCCTGGGTTAGATTCAGGTCAAGGGCATGTACCTTGGTTGTGGGCAAATCCCTAGGGGTGGTAGTGGGGGCGGGGATGTGTGCAGGAGGCAGCTGATCGATGTTTCTCTCTCTTCAATGTTTCTGGCTCTCTATCCGTCTCCCTTCCTTTCTGTAAAAAATCAATAAAATATATTATTGATATTTTATTAAATAAATAAATAAATAAATATAAAATGATGGGCATATTCTAGAAGCTCAATAAATGATAGTTAATCATATTATTCTGGGGCTAGGGTCAGCCCCAACACATAGCTATTTAGAACATTATAGGTTATCACATTTTGGTAAAACATATTTAATTGTTTTATTTTTCTACAGAGAAAAATCTTACTTTTTTCCTCTTCTATCTTATTTTATTAAGGCCTTATAAGATTTGACCAGTATCCTGAACAACATTTTTTTTTTTCAGAACAACATTTTCTATACCTATTTAAAAGCAGGTAAACTGTGTGCTACCATTTCTAGGCATAGACAAAAGGCAATTCATTGACTCCAGAGTGGAAAGTGACCAGCATAATGTCCACCATCACACTCAGCAACTTGCAAACACTTTGCAAAATAAATTCTAATCAGGTCAGTAATGCAAATGATTAATGAACACTGTGCTCCCAAAGCACATATTCCCATAAGGACATCCTCAGTTCACATGCATTTTCCTTCACTAGAATAACATTTAATCAAAATATAATGTCTAAAAGGCACCAAGCATAAAATATGACACCTCCCTTTTCTGACTGTTCTCCTACTTCTGATCAGAACGGTCTTTCTTCTCTAAACTCATAGCCTATGCTTTGTTCAGCACAGTTTTTCAAAAGAACTGTGCATCAGAGAGAATGTGTTCGACAGCAATAACAACAAACACTAACGCTGCTTGCACCATTTTGACATTTATTATTTATTAACAAGAAGCTGGGTTAGTTAGCCAACTTCATAGGATCATTAAAGACCCAGGATCCTTTCAATCTCCCACTCCATCATCAGCAGGGTATTGACTTGTATCCCGAGGCATGTAGCTTCATGGTTGCAATTGGCTGCTAATCCTTCAGACAAAGTATCTTTAAATGTCAACATGTAAAACTTCCTTTGTTTGATTCTAACTTTTTATTTTTTTCAATTACAGTTTGCATTCAATATTACTTTGTGTTAGTTTTAGTTGCACAGCAGAGCGGTTAGACAATTATATACTTTATAAAGTGTTTCCCTTGATATTTCCAATATCCAGCTGGCACCATACATAGCTATTACAAAATTATTGACTATATTCTCTATGCTGTACTTTACATCCCTGAGACTATTTTGTAACTACCAATTTGTATCTTAATCTCTTCACCCTTTTCACCCAGACCCCCAACCCCAGTTCCCATCTGGCAACTATATACTCATTTTTTAATCAGAGATAAAAATCTTGCCCTAATACCTCATCTAGTAGATATCCTCATGCAGCTCGCTGTTCTGGGACACATGCTCACCTTTAGTTTAGTCACTGGTCAAATGGAACAGAATAGTTAAAATTGATTTATATCTATCATGATTATGATTGACCACCTAAGACCAGGCAGACTGTCCCTCAAGCAATTTGGGGATTCTGATAGCAAGGAGGGAAAACTAATAGCTATTGGGGCAACAAAAATATGTGTCTACCAAAAACAACTTATTATAGAAAACAAAATTTTAAGCCTAGGGGGGAAAAAAAAGTCAAAATTCCAATGGTGATTATCTTTGGATGACAGGATTGTGTTGTGTATGTGTATGGGGGGCGGGGAGAGAAGGAGGAAGGGTTATTTTTATGTCAAGTGTTATATTTATAAATTTTCTATAATAATTATGTATTGCCTTTATAATGAATGAAAACACTCCCTTGGGATAAAAAAAAAAAAAAAATGCACCTATAATTTCCACAACCTAACAAAGAAGCTGAAGGGCAAACATTTCAATAGCCAACCAACTTAGAATTACTCTGAGACCCCTCAAAAAAGCATAAGAATGAATCCAAATGAGAGAGGAACTGTGTGTCCCCTTCAAGGCTCATCACTGTCATCAATGCCCACTTGGGAAGCAGAGTCAGGCTGCTTCTAGTAACCCTTCACTGATATCCTTGGAGTTTGTGGATAGCTTATCATCTTAAGTATGTAAGCTGTGGCCATATGCTCAGCACTGGTATCTTTAGAGAATAATTCTGACTGTAATTTTTAGTAAGAACAATCAATTGCCATCTGCACAGCAGAGACCCAGATGGGTTTATTACTGGCATGGCTTGCTATGTGGATGGACAGTGACAAACTAGTCAGAACTATTTTCTGGCATTACCAACCCTGAAATCTTAAACTCAGCCTTAGAAAGACTGGTGCTTTGTCAGTGTGCCTGGGTTATAGGAATAGGAAAAATGGTAGAGAACAAAGAGCACAAGATCTCAAGGCCATGGTCTAGCTCTGACTCCAAAGACATCTCTGACCCCTGCTGTCACTGTGAGGGTTTTCAGAGCCAAATAACATGGGGTCCTCTGGAGAGAGTAGTTGGATATTCTTTACCTTGAAAAAGTGACTCTAGAACTAAAAAGGTCTCACACGCAGTCATGTGAAGGACAGTATCAAAACAAAGCAGCAATTATAACTAAAATATTTGGTGTACTGTTATTTGGAATTTAACAATACATCTTCACTACTATATTAATAGTAATAATTTCAGTGTAGCATTTGGTTCATCCTAACATCCCAAACTTTGTGCTAAGAGTTTATATATATGTATATTACTAGAGGCCCAGTGCACAAAATTCATGCATGGGGGGAGGGGGTCCCTCAGCCTAGCCTGCACCCTCTCCAATCTGGCACCCCTCAAGGTTGTCCGACTGCCTAATCGGACCTAAATGGGCAGTCGGACATTCCTCTCACAATCCCAATTGCTCACCTGCCTGCCTGCCTGATTGTCCTTAACCACTTCTACCTGCCAGCCTGATCACCCCCTAACCATTCCCCTGCCAGTCTGATTGATGCCTAACTGCTCCCCTGCCAGCCCAATTGCCCATAACTGCCCTCCCCTGACAACCTGGTCATCCTTAACTTCCCCCCACCCCCTGCAAGCCTGGTCACCCCTAACTATCCTCCCCTACAAGCCTAGTCTCCCCTAACTGCTTTCCCTTGCCAGCCTGGTTGCCCCTAACTACCCTCCCCTGCTTGCCTGGTCACCTCCAATTGTCTTCCCCTACAGGCCTGGTTGCCCCGAACTGCCCTCCCTTGCAGGCCTGGTCTCTCCCAATTGCCCTCCCCTGCTGGCCTGATTGCCCACAACTGCCCTCCCCTGCCAGCCATCTTGTGGCAGCCACCTTGTGTCCACATGGGGCCGGCCATCTTGTGTGTTGGAGTGGTGGTCAATTTGCATATCACCTCTTTATTATATAGGATTCCATTTAATCTTTATAGAAGCTCTATAAAGAAGAAATCCTCATTTAACCAATGAAGAGCCGAAACCGGTTTGGCTCAGTGGTAGAGCGTCGGTCTGCAGACTGAAGGGTCCCAGGTTTGATTCCAGTCAAGGGCATGTACATTGGTTGCGGGCACATCCCCAGTAGGGGGTGTGCAAGAGGCAGCTGGTCGATGTTTCTCTCTCATCGACATTTCTAGCTCTCTGTCTCTCTCCTTTCCTCCTCTCTGTAAAATATCAATAAAATATATTTTTAAAAATATATTTAAAAAATAATAATTTCCCAAGATCATAGACTTAAAATGTGACTGAACTGTTTTGAAATCTTCTCTAACTCCAGATTTTATGCATTTAATTACAACTATTTTCTTTTGATTGGTTGCTCACTTTTTGAAAGGGTAACTTAATTACAACTATTTCCTGCAACTACCATCTTAAAAAGTGAGCAACGAATCAAAAGGCAGAGTAATCTTAAAGAGCTGAGATCACGGAAACTATTATAAATGTAGTAAGATCTTTATAGGTACATTAGGGGCTAAAAGGAAAGAAAACCTGTGGGAAACTAATGCTGAGACTATACTATATAGTAGGGGTGTCGAACTCAATCAGAGAAGGGGCCAAAATCTAAAATCCAGCCTAAATTGCGGGCTGAATGGTTTACTGAACAGTCATAAACTGTCATTGTGATGGAAACACAGCGGAGTGCAGTGATGACAGCGCGGTGCGGGCCACATTGCAAGGCCTGGCGGGACGGATTTGGCCCTCGGGCCTTGTGTTTGACACATGTGCTATATAGCATCTTTTCCTAGATGCAAATGATTTTAAAATACAACAACCATATTTCTCACAAGACAAATGCCTAAATCATCTTAGGGCTTTGTGACATCCTTAGTAAGAATAAAAATGATGACACACACACACCCTAGAAATTTAATGAGCATTACATTACCCAAAGATAATGGTGATGGCAAACCCCAGATGCATTCCAGTCTCTCTTATATTTTACAGTCCAGTCTCTGCAGAAAACAATTATGTCTCTTTTTAAAACATATATTAGCTACAGCAGTGAAAGCTGTAATTTTCCTAGACTGCCCCAAGGCAATTCAGGAGTAAAGGCCTTAAAGGATGACCAAACAGAGAACAAATAACAATTTAGAAGCTGTTGCAATGGAGTTAGAAGTAGAAGCAAACAGACTGCCAAGCTGAAGTGGTTGTGAGTTTAAAATATACCTCTCCTGGATTTATGTTCTGCGCAAACATAAATTGATTACTTACAGGAGTTATGACAAACATAGATTGAGCACTTACTATATATAAGTCTCTGTTCTGGGCATTGGTTACACTGCTTCCTAAACATAAAGGTACAATTTTAGAACTATAAAAATAAAAAATGTACATTTTAACTTACATACTTTTATTATAAATGAGGGTGAATATGTGTTCAAAATAGCAAAAGCCATTAGTAGACTTCTTCATCCAACCATAACCGAGTAAATGGTGTTGAATTTGCCTTTCTACTGCAAATAATTAGAAAACAGAAAATTATATGTGGAATATTTGTTTTATGATATTGGATAATATATCATTAACAAATGTAAACAATGAGAGAGAAAAAAATCCAGGTGAGCCATGAATTTCTGTTTGGAGGTATTATCTGAACCGATGGTGCAAGGAGAGGGAGCCCCTGGTGGTCTCACTGAGCTGAGGAGACAGGACTAAAATTTATAGAGATGGTTGAAATTTGCAGGATACTTTACTGGAAAAGATCAATTTATATAAAAATATCTCCAATAATTTGCATGGGATTTCTCTCAAATTTATTACTGAATATTATATGTGCTTCCAAAGTAATCACTCTATCTATGAATATTAATGTGAGAATGTTCATAGTCAAAAGGCTGAGACTTTCCAGTTTTATTGAGTCTGAAGGAGAGATGTTTTAAAACACAGAAATACAATAAAGACTCCCAAAATGATGACACCTTGAAAGGAAGGTCCAACAAGCTGCCAAAACAAAATTTTAAAACAACCCTCCAGGAAAACAGCTTAGTTAAAATAAGGTATTAGTAAAACTCAAACCCTCATTTGCCCACAGAAACATTAAAATAAACTAGAAACTGGTTAAAAATAACCTTATAAATTCTCTGGAAAACAAAGCTCTGCAGGAACTAAGTAAACAAATACAGAAAACACTACTTTCAAACTAGGGGAAAGTAGTGGCCTTTTTTTTTTTTTTTTTTTTTTTTTTTTTTTAATATGTCCCATTCATTCTCTGGTACAGTGAGATATTGGTCTAGAAAAGGTAGTATCCTAGTCTCCAATTTCCTCTCTGAAAAAAAAAAGCAAGTTAAAATAGACCTTCTCTTCAACATTCTAACCTATATGGGAGCTGCCTGCTAAGGATTGAGCGCTATCTCACTTAATTAGCTTAGCTAATTAGTGAATGATAGCACACTACAGAGACTAGCATTGATGACTGTTTTTATCAATTTAAAAAAAAAATTACAAGGCATACAAATAGCAGAACATGGCCTATTCAAATAAAGAAAATTAATTGGAAGAAATTGTCATTGAAGAAGTACAAGCACAGGACTTTTAAGACAAAATATTTTAGAACTGTTTTAAATATACTCAAAGGGTTAAAGAAGGAAATAAACAAAGAACTCAAGAAAATCATGAAAATGATATATAAAAAAATAACTATCAACAGAGAAATAAAAAAGTATATAAAAAGGGACCAAAAAGAAATTCAAAACTGAAAATAAATAAATAAATAAATGAATTAAAAAAAGTTACTCAAAGGATTCAACATCAGATTTGAGCAGATAAAGTATTAGTGAGCTTAAAGATAGAGCACTTAAAATTACTGAGTTTGAGTAACAAAAAGAGAAGAAAATGAAGAAAAGTAAACAGAGCCTAAGAGACTTGTGTAACACCAGCAAGCTGACCAAGGTACACATTATGAAAGTCCAAGAAGAAGAGAACAAGAAATAGCAGATAGGTTACCTGAAGAGATAATGGCTATAGTTTCCCAAGTTTGATGAAACATTTGAATCTAATCATTGTGCTTCTTATAAAGCACAATTTAATCAAACTCTTGAAAGATAGAGACAAACAGAGAATCTTAAAAACACCATGATGAAAGCAACTTGTCATATTCAAGGGATTTTCAATAGATTATCAGCAGATTTCTCAGCAGTAACTTTACAGATCAGAAGGCAGTGAGATGATATATTTAAAGTGTTAGGGAGGGAACCTGTCAACAAAAGATTCTGTATCCAGCAAAACTGTCCTTCAAAAAAAAAGACAAAAAAAACAAAACAAAAAAAAACTGTCTCAGATAAAGAAAAATTGGGATTTCATTATGGCTGGGCCTGCCATACAAGAAATGCGTAAGGGAGTCCTTTAGGTTGAATGGAAAGATGCTAGATGTTAACTTGAAGTTATATAAAGAATCCTAGCTAGTATGGCTACGTGGTTAGAGTATTGGCCTGAGATAGATGAAGGGTCACAGGTTCAGTTCTGGTCAAGGGCTCCTACCTCAGTTGCAGGATGGATTCATGGCCCCAGTCCTTGTGTGTGCAGGAAGCAACCAATTGTTGTGTCTCTCTTACCTTGATGTTTCTCTCTCTGTGTCTCTACCTCTTCCTTCCACTCTCTCTAAAAAAAAATCAATGGGAAGATAGCCTCGGGTAAGGATTTAAAAAATAATAATAAGACATATGAATATATAAAATCAGTAGCAAAGGTAAATAGAAGGACAAATATTAAAACCAATATTATTGTGATTTTGATTTGTAGCTCTTTATTTTCTACAGGATTTAAAAGACAAATGCATAAACAGTAATTATATAAATTGATGTTACTGGGTACACAATGTAAAAAGATTTAATTTGTAGCAACAATAAAATAGTGGGGAAGAGACTTACATAGTATATTTTATATATGATGGAAGTTAAGTTGGTTTCAATTCAAAATAGATTGTTATAACTTTATGATGTTATATAGTCCTCCTGGTAACCATGAATAACATAGCAATAAGAAAATAAAGAGAAAATCAAAACATGTCGCTAAATAAATGAACATAAAGAAAGAAAGTAATGGAGGAAATGAAAGTGAAAATAGCTGTAACACATACAAAAAAAAAATTACAGAATGGCAGAAGAAAGTCCTTCCCTCTAAGTAATTGCCTTATGTATAATTAGGTTAAATTTTATTATCAGAAACAAATTGTACTAAAATCTATTAGTGAACCAACTATGTGCTATCTATAAGAAACTCACTTTACAACTAAGAATAATAGTAAATTAAATGTGAAAAGATAAAAAAAAATATACTCCATACAAATAATAATTAAAAGAAATCTGGTAATAAAAATATATCAAAATTGACTCTAATTCAAAAACTGTTACAAGAGACAAAAAGGACACTATCCTATATAATCCTATATAATAAAAGGGTAATATGCAAATTGACCCTAATGGTGGAACAATAGGAATGACTGGTGGCTATGTTGTGCATTGACCACCAGGGGGAGATGCTTAATGCAGAGTTGCCCCTTAGTGATCAGTGTGCTCCCACAGGGGGAGCTCCACTCAGTCACAAGCCAGGCTGATCGCTGTGAGCCCAGTGGCAGTGGCAGGAGCTTCTCCTGCCTTCACGGCAGTGCTAAGGATATCCAACTGCAGCTTAGGCCCGCTCTCCCAAGGGATGTCTGGCTGCCAGCTTAGGCCCGATCCCTGGGGAGCAGGCCTAAGTCGGCAGGTGGACATCCCCCAAGGGATCCTGGACTGTGAGAGGGCACAGGCCATGCTGAGGAACTCTCCCCCCCCCAAGTCATGAATTTCCATGGACCTCTAGTATAATGATAAAAGGATTACTTCGCCAAGAAGATATAACAGCAATAACTGTATAAGCACCAGAGTTACTAAATATATGAAACAACCATTGATGGAATTAAAAAATAGAGAGCTCTACAATAATAGTTGGAAACTTAAATATCCCACTTTAATAATGGTAGGACAACCAGAAAGAAAATCAGTAAGGAAACATTGGAGATGAACAACACTATAAAACAACTGGAGATACAAACATATTCAGAACACTCCATTTAACTATAGAATATACATTTTTCTCAGTGCACATGAAACATTCTCCAGAATAGAACATATGTTAGGTAACAAAACAAGTCTTAATAAACTTAAGAAGAATGGATCACACAAAATATCTCTTCCAATTACAATGATATACAGCTAAAAATCAAAAGCAGAAGAAAAATAAGAATATCCACAATTACATAAATATTAGCAACACACATTTAAACACAATGTCAAGAAAATCACAAGCGAAATAAGAAAATATCTTTACACAAATGAAAATAAAAACAAAACACAAAAATGTATGGGATGTAGGAGAGGTAATGCTAAAGGGGAAATTTACATTATAAAAGAAGATATACCTCAAATCAACAATCTAATGTTTTATCTTAAGAAACTAGAGAAAGAAAACTGACTAAACCCAAAACTAGCAGAAGAGAAAGATTAAAAATTAAAGATAAATAATATATAGAATTGAAAACAATGACGAAAATAAGCAAAACCAAAAGTTTATTATTTGAAAAGACCAAACAAAATTGGCTAACCCTTGTTAGATCAACTAAGAAAAAAAAGAGAGATGACTCAAATTACTAAAATCAGAAATAAAAATTAGGACATTACTACTGATCTTACAGAAATAAAAGGAATTTTAAGTGATTACTATGAGAAATTATACACCAAAAAGTTGGATAGTCTAAATGAAATAAACAAATTCATAGAAACATACAATCTACCAAGACTGAATCATGAAGAACAAAAAATTAGAATACACCTATAACTAGTAAGGAGATTGAATCAGTTACCAAAAAACTCTCAACAACAACAACAACAAAAATTCAGGATGGCATTATAGGAAAAGAAAGGTAAGATTTTCTCCTTTTTATAGTTGTTTAATATTCAATTATGTTAATATACCATAGCTTCTTTATCCACTAATCTACTCATAGGCACTTGCTTTTGCCCATTTTTAAACTGAGTTGTGTGTTGCATTATAGGAATTCTCCACATATTCTGGATATTAATCTCATTTCAGATATAAGATTTGTAAATATTTTCTCCTATTATGTGGGGTTTCTTTTAATCTTTCTTTTTCATTCCTTTTAAGATACAAAAGTTTTAATTTTAAGTTTTGATTTGAAGTTTATTTTTTCTTTTGTTGGCTCTACTTTTTAGTGTCATACCTAAGAAATCATTATATCCTCTGTGAGAGCATGGATGAACCTGGAGAGTATTTTGCTAAGTGAAATAAGCCAGTGAAAGAGAGAAAAATAACATATGAATTTACTTATATGTAGAATCTAATGAACAAAATAAACTAACAAACAAAATAGAAACAGACTCATAGATACAGAGTGATTACAATTAGAGGGAAAGGATAGGAGGGCTGGGTAAAAAGGTTAAGAGATTAAGAAGAAGAAAATAACACGTCATAGAAAACAGTATGCTAATTGCCAGAGTGAAAGTGGAATGGAGGAAGGTAGAATAGGATAAAGGGGGATAAATGATGATAAATGATGATGGAAGGAAACTTGACTAGGAGCAGTGAACATGCAATATAATATACAGATGGTATATTATAGAATTGTTCACCTGAAAGCTATTTAATGTTATTAACCAACTAGAAGCCCGGTGCACAAAATTCATGCAAGAGTAGGCCTTCTCAGCTGTGACTGTCTCAATCCTCTCTTACAGCTGCAGTGGCTGCAGTCCCGGCTTCATTTTAGAACAGTGTTTCCCAAACTTCTCTCACAATGAGAATCACCTGGTGGAGTTGTTAAACTAGATTCCTGAATCCCAACTAAGTAGTGCTAAACTAGAATTTTTGGGAACATATAGGTAAAATTGTATACTTAACTAGTGCTAAAATTCTAGTTTAACACTTCTTAGTTGGGATTCAGGAATCTGTATTTTATCAACTCCACCAGGTGATTCTCATCATGAGAGAAGTTTGGGAAACACTGTCCTAGAAGGACATCCTGAAGGACCTCTGGTCTAATTAGCATATTATGCTTTTATTATTATATACGTCACCCAGGTCATCCACTTAAAAACAACAACAACAATAAAAAAGCTTTGGAAATCAGCTGGAAATGGTGAGATTATTATGCAAGAAAGTTGACAATTTGAAAATATAAAAGGGTGTTTTAGTTTAGATGATTAGCTTTAATATTCATGTGGCCATATTCCAGATACTTAACTTTATCCTTAGTCTCCTCATTTGTAAAATAGAATAAAATATATACCTTGCAGCATTGACAGAATATGAATGTCCTTGGAAGAAGTCCCTTAATAAATACAAATACTTCCACTGAAAAAAAAATTTTAAAAGAAAAAAATAAAGAAAGAAAAATAGTCAAAGGACTTGAACAGATATTTCTCCAAAGAATTTATACAAATCGTCAATGAGTATATGAAAAGATGCTCAACATCAGTAGTTACTAGGAAAATGCAAATTATCAGAGCCCTATGGGAGAACATACTTGCCAGTGATACATCTGATAAAGGGTTAATATCCAAAACATACAAGGAACTCATTCAACCTAATAAAAGAAAGACAAATAATCCAATTTAAAAATGGACAAAGAACCTGAATAGACAATTCTCCAAAGTGGACATACAGATGGCCAAAGGACATACAAAAAAATACTCAAAGTCATTGATCATCAGAGAGATGCAAATTAAAATAACAATGAGGTATTACCTCACAACTGTCAGAATGGTCACCCTCAACAAATCAACAAATGAAAAGTGCTGGCAAGGATGTGGAGAAAAGGGAACACTAGTCCACTGCTGGTGGGAATGCAGACTGGTGCAGCTGCTGTGGAAAAGTTAAATATGAAATTGGCATTTGACCCAGTGATCCCACTTCTAGAAATATATTCAAAGAAACTCTAAACATCAATCAGAATAAATGTATGCACCTTATGTTCATAGTAGGCAATTTACAATAGTTATTTTCTGAAAACAGCCCAAGTACCCATCAGTAGATGAGTTTAAAAAAGCTGTGGTACATTCACGGTGGAATACTATGTAACAGTAAATTAGAAGGATCTCTTACCCTTTGAGGCAGCATGGAGTGAACTGGAGAGTATCATGCTAAGTGAAATAAGCCAGTCAAGAAAGACAAGTGTCATATGATTTCACTCATATGTGAAATCTAATGAACAAAATAAACTGATGAGCAAAATAGATCCAGAGACATAGAATCATGGAACAGACTGACCAATCTCAGAGAGAAGGCAGGGGTGGGTAGGAAGACATCAAATAATGAACATGTATGCATACTAGTATATGCATAACTCATGGACACAAACAATAGTGTGATGAAGGCCTGGGGCAGGAGACAGGGGTCAGCTAGAAGGGGTCAATGGGGAAAAAGGGGGATATATGTAATACTTTCAACAATAAATATTTTTAAAAGGGAAAATGCAAACTAAAAGCACAATGAGATACTACTTCACAGCTATTAACATAGCTATTTTTAATGAAAACAGAAAACATTAAGTATTGGCAAGAATGTGAAAAATTGTAACCCATGTGCATTGCTGGTAGAGTTATAAAATGGTGCAGTCACTGTGGGAAACAGTTTGTTGGTTCCTCAAAAAGGTAAATATAGAATTGTATATGTATGCCTCAGCAATTACACTTCTAGCTATAGATCCAAAATAATTTAAATCAGGGACTTGAACAGAGATTTGTATGCCCATGTTCATGACAACACTATTCACAATATCAAAAAAGTTTTAACAATACAAATGTCCAAAAAGAGATGAGTGGATAAACAAAACAGGGCATATATATATGTGTGTGTATGTGTGTGTGTGTGTGTGTGTGTGTGTGTATGAAATGGAATTTTATTTAGCCTTGAAAAAATTCTGATTCATGTTTCAATTATAAATAAATCTTGAAGGTATTATGCTATGAGAAATAAGCCAGATATAAAGAACAAATATTGTATGATTGCACGTACATGAGACACCTACAATATTCAAATTCATAGAGACACAAAGGAAAATGGTGCTTACCAGGACTTAGGAAGGTTATTGTTTAATGGGTACAGTTTTGAATGGATTGATATAAAAGTCCTAAGTGGATAGTAGTGATGGTTGCACAATAGAGTGAATACACTTAATGCTACTGAATTGCTCATTTAAAAAAGGTTAAATTGTAAATTTTATTCCCAAAATAAAAATAAAGTTTTAAGTTCTCAAATGGATGGAGATGATCTAAAAAGAATAGCTACTAAATTATCCTTTAAAACTCTTTAAAGAGCCCAGCCAGTGTTTCTCACTGAGGACCATGAATCAGGAGGTCATGGTTCAATTTCCAGTTGCGGGCTCAATCCCCAGTAGGGGACTTGCAGGAGTCAGCAGATCAATGTTTCTCACTCATCATTAATTTTATCTCTCTATCCCTTCTCCTTCTTCTCCCTAAAATCAATAAAAAAAGTTTTAAGAAAAACTCTTTAAAGAAAGATCAACAACATAGAGATAAAATATTGACAATGTCAATCATCTGATCCATTTACTAGGCATGCAATAAAAGCAGAGAAACAGGACCCATTAGCAAGAAAACATATAGGAAACAAGAAAATCAATAAATAACAAAGATTATATAATTAGCCAAATAGGGCTTTAAAAGCACTCATAATTTTTCTCAAAGATTTAAACTATATATATATATATAGTTTAAACTATATATATATATATAGTTTTCTCAAAGATTTAAACTATATATATATATATATATATATATATATATATATATATATATATATGAACTAAATGAAGCAATCAGAGATAAAAAAATATAATATCTTAAGTGAAAAAGTATTGGATGGTATCAACAGCAATTTAGATATTACAGAATAAATGTTTGATAAACTTGAAGAGATCACAATAGAAACTATTTAAGTGGAAGCACAGAGAGAAAAAGGCTGAAAATAGAAATGAATAGAGCTTTGTGGCCTGTGTGACAATTTAGTATCGAACATATATTCATTGAAGTACTATTAAGCAAAGGCAAAAAACTTTACAAAAGAATGGACAAATATTTTCTAAGACTAGTGAAAACAATATAACCACATATCCAGAAAACCCAATAATCCCTGGAAGGATAAACATAAGAAACCCCACACCAAACATATTTATAATCAAATTTTTGAAAACCAAAGATAAGTAGACAATCTTAAAAGCAATTTTAGGAAAACAGAAACATTTGTTATAAGAGAGCAATGATAAATTACAATCACCATTATTATCTCATCAGAAACAATACAAGCCAGAAGATAATGGAACAATATGTACATTATGAAGGGAAAAAAATCAACCTAGAATTCTATATCCAGCAAACAATATACTTCAAAAAAGAAGGTAAGGGCCACCAAGATCTTGGTATTTAAATGCTCCAGTAAATTGACAAAGCTCCTTTGAAAATTGGTTGATTCTACTTATGGCGCAGGGAAAACAAACACATAATTATCCTTTTCATATAAATAAATGACTAACTAACTTAACTTAATAAATAAATAAATAAATAAATAGGAGAGAAAGAGTAATGCTTTCTTACAAAAGAATTTGAATTTATATAGTAGGAATAGAAATAGCACCATTAGTAAATCACAGTAATAATTGCTGTAGATAAGACCCACAAAAGAATGCTGAAATTAGTGGGTCAAAATTTAAAGAGAAATAGAATATTTGCATATAATTGAGGGTCTCCTCAAAAATATTTATTAATTATAAAGGAGGAAATGTTAATTTTACATTGGAGAAACCTGACAAACACCATATTAACAAAATAAGAAAGTTAACCTTTAAGATGTACTATTATCATATCCTACACTCTAAGGCCACATCACCTCTGTACTACTATTGCCAAAAATGTACAATAGCAATGTAATAATCAGGAAATATCAAGATAAGCCCAAATTGAAAAGTATTTTATAAAATACTGACCAGTAATGTTCAAAAGTGCCAATGTCATGAAAGAAAGAAGAAAAGTTATAGTTTGGAAGAAGACTATAAAGACATTACAGCTCAATGCAATGTCAGATATTAGATTGGATCTTGGAATGGGAAAAAAATAATATTAGTTTTAAAATTAGGATAATAATATACCAATATTAATATCTTTTTTATGTTAATCCTATGGTTTAGTGAGATGTCAACATTGGAGGAAGTTGGGTGAAGGATATATAGGAGTTAACTACAATTTTGGCCAATTTCTGTAGGTTTAAAACTTTTTAAAAATAGAAAGTTCAAAATAAAGCATGGGCTCTGGAACCATATACTTGGATTAAATTATAACTCTGCTCCTTACTAACTTGTAATGTTAGAAAATTTGCCTAATTCCTTGATGCCATAACCAAGAATGAGAATAACATTTACTTCAAATATTTGGTAAGAAAAATAAATGAGATAGTATTTGTAAAACACACATACAGTATTCAAACCTTAGCTATTATTAAACACTTATTTTGGTCCTGTAGAAATTGTAAAATTTCATGTAGTACTTTCATCTGTGGTTTACTTTATTTTACTTAGATACAACCCCACATCCAAACTATAAAAAGTTTGCCTATATTTTTACTTTGAGACTTTTATAGTTCTTTTTTGTTTTGTTTTATGTTTAAAACATTGGTTCATGTGGAATTTATCTAAATGTCAGAAATGAGCTTCAAGACCACATTTTTTTTTACAGATGGCCAGCCATTTGTTGTAACATTGCTTATGAAATAATAAATACATTGTCTTTCATGGGTCAATCTTTATGCTCAGCAGCACACTAGAACATAAAAATCTTACAGCTACTTCTGCTTGGCCCCTATACCTTCAACCTGGGTTTAGCAAAAATGGTGTATGTTGAATAGTATTAACAAACAAACTTGAACA
The DNA here is from genome assembly GCF_014108245.1 of Pipistrellus kuhlii. Lineage (NCBI taxonomy): Eukaryota > Metazoa > Chordata > Mammalia > Chiroptera > Vespertilionidae > Pipistrellus > Pipistrellus kuhlii. The sequence continues at coordinate 59,926,991 of NW_023425595.1, read as the reverse complement.
GACCATTGAATCCCATGAATCCTGTTATAAATATCAACTGGCCCATAAACATACACTTTCTATAGTAAATAAGAAACTACTCCTTCTGAGGATACCAGTGAATTGCCTATCTCCACATCTTGACAGCTTCTTCTCATATTTATGGGTCAGTTGATATTTATAACAGCATTCATGGGATTCTGTGGTCTGATCAAGTTTGCATGTTCCTAAGAGGTAGAGCCTAAGACTAGAATTCTTGTTCAAGTGGTTGATTAGTAACCTGCTTGCATGAGAAAGAAGTAAGGAAAGCAGAATAGGGAAAAGCATGCTAAGAGAGGATATACGTATATTAGGCTGCTAGCTAGTGGTAACACCTTTACTTGAGGTCACAAGCCTCTTGTACCCCCATGTGATTCAGTTATTGGCTGCTGGCTTTCCCTGGAGTTGAGGCTGGAAATACATCTCTTTAAAAAAATGGTTTCTCTTCAGCAGAGGACAGTGATCTGGGGAAAGGGCAGTCCATTTCCAGCCTAGATGGCTGCACCCCCCAACTCCTTGATCCTTACTCAATCTGGTCCATCCCATCTCTCACTAATCCCTTGAAACTATGCTTCTTACCATTGCTATTTCCTCAGTTCAAGCCCTTATGTGTCTTAGCTGTGCTATTAAATAAGCTCCTACCATGATCTCTATTTCAGTTGTCCTTCCCTTCTAATTTTAACTTCAAAAAGCTTCTCCCAAAAACAAAAATTCGGTCATGTTAATTCATCAATTAAAATCATTTCATAATTCCCCATTAGCTATAGAATAAAATCTAAATTTGTTAATACAACTATAAGATCTTCTGCATTCTAACATTCTTCTTTCTTGTTTCAACTCTTACCAGACAGCTTGTTTTTACCCCATCAAGCCATGTACTTTAATACATTTATGCCTTCTCATGTGTCAGAAATGGCCTTCCTTGGGCAATTTCTGCTGTAATTTCAAGACACAATTCATAAGTTACTATGCTCTGTGGAAGGCTTCACTCTTTGCCTGAACATACCTTTAGTATAGAGTGTGTCTTTACCTATGCATACCTCTTGTGTTGCATGGTATATATTTTTATACTAGAGGCCTGTTGCACAAAATTAGTGCATGAGTAGGGTCCCTAGCCTGGCTGGCAATCAGGACCAATCTGTGGTGTGACTTGGTGTGGCAATCTGGGGGGTCCCCATTGACATCTGCCTTGGTCGGTCTGGCGTTGCCTGCTCTCCAACCCTTGCCACCACTGCCGCCGATTGCCTTCCTCTGTGGGGCAACTGGTGGGGTGATTGTTACCCCACCTCCACTGGCACCCTCCTTGGCTGGCCTGGGTCTTGTGGGCTGGAAGAGCTCCTTCTGCATTGAGCGTCTGCCCCCTGGTGGTCAGTGTGCATCATAGCGACTGGTCATTCTGCAGGTTGTTCTGCTATTCCTTGATTGCATATTAGGCTTTTATTATATAAGATATATTATCCCGGGAGAATCCAAGATGGCTGCTCGGGTAGGCAACTAGCCGCAGCCGCACACAACAATTTCAACAAAATACAACTAAAATATAAAATGGACATTACCCAGAACTACAGGAAAGTCGACTGACTGGAAATTCTACAACAAGAAGCAAGGAGAAAACCAGAAGGAAGCGCGGAGGAGCTGTAAAAGCCCAAGGTATGGAGACACGCGGCGCGCGCGGAGAGGACAGAGCCGGAGAAGAGGGAGGCCGAGTGCCTGGCTGGCGGTCCCAAGCGGGAAGGAGAGAAAAGCTCTGACTGTGCTGGGCCCAGCTCCAACTGCTCTGAACCCCAATTCTAGGCCAGACCCCGGGGACCCAGGCTCATCCATAGGGAGCCGGGCTGTAAGGCAGGACTCTGGGGAAGCAGCGAAAGGAGGTCCCGGAGGCGTGCACACTGCACGCAGAGAAGGGCCGGCCGGCTATGCTGCGGGATTGTCCTGACGGGAAGGAGACAGGGGCTCCAGACTGCTCTGAACGCCACCTCCAATCCCACTACCAACTGAACTGAACCCCAATACCGGACTCATTGGGGGAGAGCATAGACAGTTTGGCAGCAGGCGAAAATCGAGGGCACCTTTTTCTCAGAGGCGCTCGCAACAAGGACTGAAGGACCCTGAGTCTCAGGAGTCGCATAGGGCGGGGCTGACAGAAGCCAAGGCTGTAGGCTCCACCCTGAAACCCTGCTTCATCAGGAAAGCTGCCTGCGAAAATGCCTAAACCAAATATTGGGTCGGCAAGTAAGTAATTGCGGATTTTTTAAAGAAAATCAAAGACAATTTTTTCATGGAACTAAATAACTTTATTCTGTAATGTATTGCCCATTTTGATCAATGACCTTTTGCCATCTTTCAGGCAGCATCATAATCCCACGTTCAAAAAACTTCTGGTTTTTATTAGCAAAAAACTGAATCAGGTACGATTTGACATCATCATCATTATTGAAATTTTTACCATTCAAGGAGTTTTGTAAAGATCGAAACAAAAAGTAATCAGATGGTGCAAGGTCAGGACTATATGGTGGATGTGGCAAAACATACCAACCAAGCTCCATTAATTTTTGCCGAGTGACCAAAGATGTGTGTGGCCTTGCATTGTCATGATGGAATACAACACCTTTTCGATTTGTCAATTTGGGCCGCTTTTCTTCAACTGCATTGTTTAATTTCATTAGTTGTTCAATGTAGACATCAGAATTGATCGTTCGGTTGGGTGGTAAGAGTTCAAAGTAGACAATTCCTTTGTAATCCCACCAAACTGATAACAAAACCTTCTTTTGATGAATATCAGCTTTTGATGTTGTTTGAGTTGGTTCACCTGGCCTGCTCCACGATCTTTTCCGCTTGATATTGTTGTAAACAACCCATTTTTCATCGCCAGTTATCAGTCGTTTTAAAAATGGATCATTTTCATTATGTTTCTTTAGCAAATCGCAGCTGCTAATGCGTTGCGTTAACTGTGATTCTTTCAGTTCGTGAGGAACCCATGTATCGAGTTTTTGAACATAGCCAAGTTGTTTTAAGTGATTTTCAATGCATGTATGTGATACATGAAGCTTCTCTGCAATCTCACGTGTTGTACTGTGACAGTCCGAATTGATTATTGCTTTGATTAGGGCGTCATCAACTTCAACTGGACAACCAGAGCGTTTTTCATCTTTGAGTGAAAAATCACCAGAACGAAATTTGGCAAACCAATTTTGACACTGCCGTTCTTTTAAGGCTTCATCACCATAAACAGCACATAACTTTTTATGAGCTTGCGATGCGTTTTTCCCTTTGTGGAAATAAAAAATCAAAATATGACGAAAATGTTCCTTTTGATTTTCCATTTTTCAACGAATGCCAAACGAAAACTACAAAACAGATCAAAAAACTTTTTTTTACTGATTAACAGCTGAATAGCCAACTATCAAATAACAAAATGTGTTTTACATTTTTACTACGTCTGCAAACCTAAAAATTCAACTGAAGCCATATATGTGTGAAACCCGCAATTACTTACTTGCCGACCCAATAGATCACAAACGAAAGAAATGGAGGACAAAAAGCGACTGGATATAGAGTTCAAAACCACACTTATAAGGTTGTTCAAGAATCTCCTAGAAAAGGCCGATAAAATAAACAAGACCTATGAGGATATGAAAAGGGATCAACTAGAAATAATAAGGGATCAACAAGAAATAAAGAATACATTGTCTGAAATAAAAAATATTTTATGGAGTCCTAAAAACAGAATGGAAGATCGCAAGAATCAAGCCAAAGATTTGGAACATAAAGAGCCAGAAGACACTCCTCCGCAGACGCAAGAAGGCCAGAGAATCCAGAAAGTTGAAGATAATGTAAGAAACATCTGGGACAACTTCAAGCAAACCAACATAAGAATTATGGGGGTCCCAGAAGATGAGAGAGAGCAAGATATCGAAAACATACTGAAAGAAATAGTGACAGAAAACTTTCCCCACCTGGTGAAAGAATTAGACTTACAAGTCCAGGAAGCGCACAGAACTCCAAACAAAAGGAATCCAAAAAGGACCACACCAAGACAAATCATAATTAAGATTCCAAGAGCAAAAGACAAAGAGAGAATATTAAAAGAAGCAAGAGCAAAGAAGGTAGTTACCTATAAAGGAGCACCTATACGATTGTCAGCTGATTTCTCAACAGAAACCATGCAGGCCAGACGGGAATGGCAAGAAATATTCAAGGTGATGAATAGCAAGAATCTACAGCCAAAGATAATCTATCCAGCAAAGCTATCACTCAGATTCGAAGGTCAGATAAAGAGCTTCACTAATAAAAAAAAGCTAAAGGAGTTCATCACCACCAAACCAGAATTATATGAATTGCTGAAGGGGGTTCTTTCAGAAGAGAAAGTAAATAAAGATAAAAATTATGAACAACAAATACGTAACTATCAACAAGTGAATCTAAAAACCAAGGAAACTAAAAAAAAAAAAATCTGAGGAACAATATTAACTGTTGAATATAATAGAATCAGAGGTATGGAAGGGGAGTGAACTGTTTATTCTTGGGGAAAAGGGGAGAGGGGGATGTGGGAAGAAACTGAACATAAACTGTGCACCTATGGATGAGGACAATGGGGGGTGGGGAAAGGGCAGAGGGTGGGGTGAGAATGGGGGGGGGAGGAACATTTGTAATAATATGAACAATAAAAATTTATTTTAAAAAAAAAGATATATTATCCCCTCACTACTCTGTGAGCTTCTGGAGACTAAGAACTATATCTTCAATATAGCCAACCTAGCAGAATCCAGCCTGTAGTGAAATTAGTCAGCTGTATGGTCATGATGTCTCTAAGATGAAATCTAAAATTCTCAGGCAATGAAACTACTAGATCTTAAAGTGAAATTATAATGGATTCTGAAGCCTTTAATCAGGGATCCAAACTCAAGTGCATTCAGGTATCAGGCAGGTCACAAAATGGTGTGAATCAGCTGTAAATAATGATCAGGGAGTGATGAAGCCAGAAACAAATTAATGGGACATTTGCCCTGCCTAAGAGTAACCACAGAATTATTTAAAACTAGAGGTCTGGTGCATGACATTTGTGCACTGATGGGGCCAGGGAGTGGGAGGGAAAGGGGGTAGATCCCTCAGCTGGGCCTGTGCCCTCCCACAGTCTTTGACCCCTCAACTGTGCTGCCCTGTAGGAGTACACTGACCACCATGAGGCAGCTTCTGCATTGAGCATTTCCCCCCAGTGGTCAGTATGCATTATAGCGACCTGTTGTTTCACCATTTGGTCAATTTGCATATAAGAGTTTTATTATACAGGATAAACAAAAGTACATCATACTGATTAATTAAAGCACAAGTACAGCCCTCTTGTATCCTGGGGTCCTCAAATGAGAGACCTCTGTTCTACCACCTGCTAGTACTCCTTTATCATGTGCAGTTATGTACAAATGTGTGCATTCATATGCTCTGAACATTTTTCAGTCAAATCCAAGTCAGTTTGTGTGACCTGAAATCGTATGGCTCATGCCTCATTTAACTCACATATGAAAACCAGAGAGCTGAAGAATAGCATGTTCAGTTTATCTCAAGCAGTTACTAATTTTAAGCTGACAGAGAACTTGAGTTTCATGTCATTTGGGACATTTACAAGACTTTGTATAGGGCAGTGTGAAACAAATATGAGATCTGAAATCAAATAACATGCATTTTTATCCAGGAACCTGACTCTTACAAGATGTCTTTCACAGACTACATAACTTTTCTGAGCCTCGATTCTCTTACCTGTAAAATGGGAACATTAATATCTATTTCACAATGTCACTGGGAAAATTACATGAAAGCATCAACTATAAAAGCTATGCAGTATTTGGCCCATTGTAAGTGCTGGATAAATTGTACTTAAGTCTGAATATGAACCTTGTTTATTTACATCCAAAATCTGGAGAAAAGCCCACAAAACATGTTTCTTCTGACAAACATATACAGCATTGGGATGTTGTTTGAAAAATTCTTTGAGAGCCTTAGAGAATGTCTTATAGTGAATACTAAGCATGATCCTAGAGAAAATATTTGCAAACCCATCTCCATGGGAGAATGTTGAAATCCAAAGCCTTTTCCGGCTTCTGGACATTCTCCAGGATATCTTCATTTCCTTTATTATCAGAGGAATCGAGACATTCAATCTCATTTCCACCATTCACCATTGATTGATGGGCTTGGATGAGTAACTGGCATATCATTGGCAGGAACTACCATTTCCCCTCAGCCTTCTCCTCTGAGAGCCAGCTCAAACATTTCTGAATCCAACACTGAGTTACTCCAAAAGTAATTTGCTTAGCAAAAGTAGGCTGTTTTCAGACACTGCACTCAGCTTGAGTTCACCTTTCTAACCTTCAAATATTAAAACTCACCCCCACAGAAAATGATTATGGGAGCCTAATCAGAATGTCTGTACTCTGCTCTGAGATAGGCTCTTTCTTCTGATCATACATTTTGTTTGTTTGTTTGTTTGTTTGTTTGTTTGTTTTTCAGTAGACATTGATCCCAAGTGTGATTGGCTTCCAGTGATATTTCCATTTCTTATCCCTCTCTTATAAACAGAATTTTAAAAAGGTGTTCCAAAAGTGAGTTCAAGAGAACAGTCCTAACATTTTTAAGTAAAGAGTAAATTACTTTAATAAAGGTATTTAAATCTCTACTGCAGTGGGCTATTTTTAAAACATAACTTCAACAAATTAAAAGGAGGACATTGGTTTTTATGGTAATAAAAAGGTAAGTTTTTATCTTTATTTTTATGAGTGTAAAGACAAGACAATGAAGCTTAAGCTATAACCGAAGGGAGTCTGTTAGAATATGAAGAAGACCTTCCTGGGGGAAAATGACTGAAAGAGGCCTTCTGCTTTGTCTAGGAGGTTTTTAAAGCCTAGAAACATTTATTTGCATATTTATTAAAATGTACTACCCACTGGTCATTCTGGTCAATGAAATGGGGAATGCAGTCAATATGTAAGATAAAGACCTTCCTGCCCTAGCCGCTTTGGCTCAGTGGATATAGTGTCGACCTGCAGAATGAAGGGTCCCAGTTTGATTCTGGCCAAGGGCACAAACCTGGATTGCAGGCTTGATCCCCAGTGTGAGGCGTGCAAGAGGCAGCCAATCAATTATTCTCCCTCATCATTGATGTTTCTATCTCTTTCTCCCTCTCTCTTCCTCTCTGAAATCAATAAAAAAAATATTTTAAAAAAGATAAAGACTGTGCTTTCAATAAACTTGAATTAAGATGGAAGTAGAATACCTAGTATCCATAAAATTACAAATAAATTAAGCAATTAAGAACATATTTGAGCCATCATCACTGTGGCTCAGTTGGTTGAGCATCATCCCGTATACTCAAAAGTCTCTGGTTTGATTCACAGTCAGGGCACATTCCCAGATTACAGGTTTGGTCCCTGATCAGGGTGCATATGAGAGATAACCAATGGATGTTTCTCTCTCTTATACTGTTTCTCTCTTTCTCACTTTGTCTTTCTCTCTCTAAAATCAATAAAAATGTTTTGGGTTTTTTTTAAAGAACATATTTGATATTGACTAAAAGTATAAATGAAGGATTACTGAAGAGAGAGCGCTATATGGCGATTAGCTGAAGGAAGATTTATTGATTTAGCCCTCAAAGATGAAGATTTCTGGGAATGGAAGAGAGGAGGAAGAGTTGCAAATGGGAGAACAACATGTGCAAATATCCAATAAGATACTGATGAGATCAGTATGGCAGCAGCAGAGAGCACATTTGGATAGGGCCAACAATAGGTCTTCGTGGAGAGGTAAAAACCAGACTGAAGAATCTCAACAAAGAAAAATTCAGGTCAATTTTAAATTATTGAATAGAGCAATGAATAATAAACATGGAGTTTTAAAATTATGGACAGAACTTCAGGAAGAAATCTCTGGGTTTATTTGTATATTAGAAGGGGCCAGAGAAAAATGGTTAAAAGGTTATTGGCATAATTCAAGTGTAAAATGGAAAGATCAGTACTAGAAGAAAAAAAGGGGTAAATGTGAAAGGGTTTTTTTTAAGAGAAAAATAATCAAACTAACACAGAGCTCTTAGAAGAAAGGATGGAAAGGAACAAAGCCAAGGATTTCTGACTTCCAATGATTTCTATGAGTTTTGAACTTGGAAGGAGAAGAAAGGTGATGAAAGAAGAGGAATATGTCAATTGTGCCATTTAGCTTTCTAACATGAGACACTGGGTGAATGTATTATTAACAAAGGGTCAGAATTGAAAGGTAGGTTGACCAGAATAGATAGGTAAGTTAAATTCAATTTTGACAAGATGAGCTTGAGATGTCTTTGAAACATCCAAGTGGAAATGTTGTTTAGGTGAATGGAAATGCAGCCTAGTGTGCAGGTGAGAGGTCATGGCAGAACAATGATTCTCACTGAGGGGACTTTGCTTCCCAGAGAACAGCTGACAATGTTTGGAGGAATTTGGTTATCAGAACTGGAGGCTGAGGGGCTGCCCCTTGTATCTGTTAAGTGGAGACAGGGATTCTCCTAAGTATTTTACAAGGCAAAGGACAGCCTCCCACAACAGAGAACGATGCAGCCTCAAACGTCAATAATGCCAAGAATGAGACCTAAGCATGTATATGGAGATTAAAGCTGTGAGTATGAAACTATAGAGTTGGAAAAAAACTTAGACTTGAGAAATTTTGAATGGCCAGATGGAAGAAGATGAGCCTGAAAAGAAGATCTAAAATAAGGAGAGACCAGAGAAATAAAAGAAAAACAAGTAGGCAGAGGTCACAGCAACCATGTTCAGATTGTTTCTGAAGGAGGAAGATGACAAAAAAGGAAAAAGAAAAGAAAAAAAGACTAAAATATAGGTGGACAAAAGTTGGTTTATAGTTTTTCATGTGGAAAAATAATACAACAATCAATAAACAATAATATAAGAATAAACTGTTTCATGTACTCACAACTGTAAACCTGCTCTTACTCACCCTGTATATCCTCTGGATTTAGAAATATGAATTTAGAAAAGGAAGTTTCTCTGAATTACTAGTGATGAAAACTAAAATTAAGTGAATGGAAAGGAAAGAAAATGGACGTACTCTGAGCTATGAGGGGACTAGAGTTTAGGGGGAAGTGGATTGAAATAAAGTTTGCTATAGATACTATTTAAGCATGGAAGAGTCAGGTTTAAATAAAAATAAAAAGATCTAGTTGGAAGTAAAAGTTTGAATATATAGATGGAAGCAGTTTTCAAGAACGGGCAATAAAATACTAGTCAGTCATACAATCAGTTTAGTGGATTGTAAGCATTTTTGACACATGAACTATAATAGAATAGGATAGAAATAATAGAGACTATCACATAAAGTATTAATAAAATTATTGTTGCAGGTGTAGCTTGAAAGTATGTGTCTTTCATTTGTAATTTGGGAAACTAAATGAGCATAGAGAAATTAAAAAAAGGTATCCTCCAGCTATAGATCTAGGTAACTTGGAGAATAACGGTGTCTATATGGAAATATAATAAGGAGATGAAGTAATGGGACAGAAGTAGAAAATTCAGGTGAAGATATAGTTTATGCAGTTACCCAACCCCCGTAGGGCTGGGTTAGATGGTTTTATATGTTTCTACTAGAGGCCTGATTCATGTACAAGGAGCTCAGCCCCCGGCCACAGCAGCATCTGCCTCTGCCTCAACTCCCACCAGCCATGGCTTCATCAGGAAGACCGATGGTCTAATTAGCATATTATGCTTTTATAATTATAGATAGTCCAGTGTCTTTCACAGTAACAATATGACAATTCCCCCTACTTTTTTTTTTTTCATGTCCCTTCTCAGACAGTGAGCACCATGAGACTAGAAGCTATTGATCAGCTCAATTTCTAGCATAATATTTGGTACAGCCCTGGCTTGGTTCAGTGGATAGAGCATTGGCCTGTGGACTGAAAGGTCCTGGGTTCGATTCCTGGTCAAGGGCACATGCCTGGGTTGCAGGCTCAATCCCCAACAGGGGTGGTGCAAGAGGCAGCCAATCAATGATTCTCTCTTAACATTAATGTTTCCCTTTCTCCCTCTTCCTTCCTCTCTGAATCCATAAAATTATATAAAAATATATTTTGTACATAGTAGGTGTTTATTCAATGTTGATTTTATGAATAACTTAAAAATACGACATTGAAATCACAGAGTTTAAAAGATTATGATAATAAGCTATTCATAAAATAGCTTTTAGACCCTCGTAAAGACATATCATATGTAGGTAAACCACAGGCCACAAACTTGATTCCAGAAAGCAATTACCATCAGAAACCTGAGTATGTATCCTACAACAGTCTGCTTTATTGAACTCTGGCTGACATAAGCAGAAAACAAGTTTATTGAAATCACAGTTTCCAGGAAGGCCATACTTGGAAAACAGTTCAGAACAAGGGAAGGTAATGCATGAGCCTGTACCACAGCCCAAACCCCCATGTAACAAAGCCAGACCGTTGAGGACACTGTCTCCCCTGGATCCCAGTCACCCCACTAACCACCTCCACCATTTCAGGCACTGGTTGGTGGATTTAGCCACTATGCTGCTATCACTGTTGCCCCTGAAAACGCATGCCCTCCATTCTAGCTCCTGGCTACTCCTAGTTCCTGGCTCCAGGTTCAGAGCAACTGCATCTGATCGGTAAAGCCTGTTACATGCCTGTGTCCCACCTGCAGGAGAGGCTGAGAGGACAACATGCATCACTGAGAGAGACAGGTTCACATGATATTTCCAAACAGAGGAAGCTGTCCAGAAAAAGTGACACATGTCCATTACATAATGAATGACATGTAATCCAAGAGACTTCATAGTTCATGCCACCTTGGCACTGAGCTGAATGCAAAGAGAAGTCTTCAGCTGCAATGGTGAAAGGCACTCTACATTGCACAGTCAGGGTGCTACCTGTGATTAGATTTACCCCTGAATGATGTACAGAGCCTGGGTCACTGTGAAATGAGAGGCAGAGGTCACCCTTTGGTAGAAATCCCTGACCCTGACATTTATGTCTTCTTTTTTAAAACTATATATATATATATATATATATATATATATATATATATATATATATATATATATATAATTGATTTTTTACAGAGAGGAAAAGAGAGGGATAGAGAGTTAGAAACATTGATGAGAGAGAAACATCAATCAGCTGCCTCTTGCACACCACCTACTGGGGATGTGCCTGCAACCAAGGTGCATGCCCTTGACCAGAATCAAACCTGGATCTTTCAGTACGCAGGCTGATGCTCTATCCATTGAGCCAAACTGTGCGGCCACTTATGTCTTCTTATGCCTCAAAAGCAGAGCTGTCACCATTGCAGGTTCTTGGTGATGATCCTGGCCTCTTAGTTTAAAGACAGCCAATCACTTCATTAATTGCCTAGGAGTCAGTGTCGAGCATTTCCAGCCACATGTACTCACTACTTGCAGTGACCCTCATGAAAATGCTCTGCCTCTCTCCCATCCACTTGAGATATTCCTGCCCTAGGCCAGCCCCACCTTCTTCTCTGCCAGTTTTTTGGCAATGCGCTTGCTACCAGGCTCCTGCCTGCACCCTCCACTGGCAATGCCAGTTTATTTAATTTAGGATAAGGATGGTGCTCCACCACACAGACAGACATCTATTTAATTTTCCTAACGCATCTTTAAAAAATCTACATGAAGGAAAAAAAATGCTTCACAAATCTTGAACCTATTGCAAGTCACTCAAATTTTTACCGTGTAACTTTATCACCCCTCAGTAATCGTCCTTGATAAAAATCTTTGAGAGAACTGAAGGGCTTCATCAAATGACTGGCCATTACCTCTGTTTTTTCAGGAGAAAAAAAGAAACTGATTTTTTTTTTTGCATTAATAAATTACAGGTGCAAAAAAGGTAAGAAACAAATATAATTGTTATGTTTACAAAACAATTTTGCTCTAATAAAACATTATAAACTTCTTCCATATAGTCAACTTAATCTTCAATGCATTTAAAAGATTTGTATATACATAAAAACTTTTTATACATAAAAACCATGTGATAAAGCAATCTATGCATCTACTAAGGAAAATTTATATATGTCCATATGCATTTTTAGGAGTTTCAACCTCAAAAAATGGGTATGTTAGCACTTAAGAACCACCCTAGCTGGTGTGGCTTAATTGATTGGAACATTGTCCTGTACACCAAAAGGTTGTAGGTTCAGTTCTTAGTTGGATCACATACCTAGGTTGTGGGTTTGATCTCTGGTCAGGGCACTTATGGGAGACAACTGCTCAATACTCAATGTTTCTCTCTCACATCAGTGCCTCATCCTCTCTCTCTCTCTCTCTCTCTCTCTCTCTCTCTCTCTCTCTCCTCTATAAAAATATATCCTCAGGTGAGGAAAAAAAGAAAAAAAAATATTTGGGAAGATGAATATTTTTTCTAAACTCACACTGCAAAACAAGAACTTGAGCCCAGGCTGTGGGAAGTCCACAGCCTACCTTCTTCCCCTGCAACCACATTCTTCAGCATCCCATGAAGACAAATAATCCGTGAGCCCTGGTTTATCCTTCCGGAGCATGAGGCCAACAGCTCTCTGGGACCTGGAGCTCTGGAAAAGTATTCTGTTTCCCCAGCAAATACAACATGAGTTCTTGTCATTAAAAAAAAAAAAAAAAAAAAAAAAAAAAAATTCTCCTATCATGCTTGGGAGCAGAGATTAGCTGGAAAGGTGATTTTTGTATTAAACTAATTGGCATTCTCCTGACAAAGTACGCTGGATTTAAGTATTGGCCAGTGCTACCTCTTAGCCTGGTAAGAAGCACTGATGTGACTGTACAGGCTATGCTGATACCGTCTGGTGTCTGCAGGCAAGGGGGATATGTTTCTCCTCATCCATATTTCAGGAGCGCACCTTGTAAACAGAGAAGAGCAGGATGTGCCTGGAATTCTCCAAAACATGGAAAACTTGATAGCTTGGTACACAGCCTAGCCTTTCTCAACCTCCCCTCTCCTAGGCCTTCCCCTCTCTCTAGTCCCAGCAGCTCTGGGGAGAGATGTGAAATGGAAACCTACAGTGATCTGGGGCAGGCCAGGGGGAGAGATACCCAGAACATTAGGTTTGGTAGAATGTTCTGGCCAATCCTAGCATGATAAGCTCATGGCTGTGTGTGCCTTCCCAGCCCGACACTGAGTAGAGCTCAATAACTACTCCCACAAACTGAGCAAGTATGCTCTCTATGAGCAGTGAGGTTTGCTTTGATGTACTTCAGTCAGAAGGCAAGCATTGATGGGGGCCCACTGGGTGCACCTTAATAGGCAATGAGGCAGAGAGGAAAGAAGAAGCAGTTCCTGATCTAAAGATTAGAGACAATTGGGCAAAAAAAGAAGAAGAAAAAAAAGACATAAAATAGGTAATCACTGAGTCATTATAAGTTTGAGTTGAGGGAGAATATAGGTAGAGATGGCAGATCTTGATATGCTACTGGAAAAAGAGAGATTTGTCATATAAAATAGGAGACATATTATTCCACATATTTAGAATAACTTGGGCAAGAGTACTAAGGCATTGACAGTTCTGAAGATGCTGCCCATATCTACCATTTTCTTGCCACGAGACCTGCGGAAGTTGATTTAACCTTTTTCAGACTCAGTTTACTGATCAACAAAATGGGGATTCGTTCAATTGAGGTCAACATACTTTATTTAGCAGAATTCAACAGCGCTGAGACATGGGGATTCAAAACCTTCAAAGTATATTTGATATTGTTTATGCACTCTAGGAATAAATGTAGCTTGAAAGAGAAGTCACATAATAAATACAGCATTTCAATACAAACTGATAAATGCTGGGATGTGGACTGGATACTAAGGGAGCATGAACTTAGAGTAGGAAGGTGGGCAGAGAATTGGTTTGGAAAAGCTGGCCCTTTAATTGTAGAGGACAACAGGAACTAGACAGATAACAATGGGGAGGGCAGGTGACACCCCAAGAAGGGAAGAGGCAAAGCTCAGAGACACTGTGATGGGTTCTGCAGACTATGCCTAGTTCAATGTTACTGAGTCATGTGGTAAAGAGGGGAGATTGAGGAGAAGATGGCTAGAAAGTGGAACACAGCAAGACCCTATGACATGAGTATACACTGAGAAAGATTTGAAGCAGGGAGTGATATGGACAGATTTATTCTTTCTGAAAGATGCCTCTAAGAGAAATGAGAAGGAAGAAACTGGAGTGGGCATGTCTGGAGGTAGAAAGACCAACTAGGCAGATGCCTCACGGGTTTGTCATGGGGAGCCAATGGAATGCCGAATGTGAAAGCACATTGTAAATTGAGAAGCAAATGATTGTAAAACAGTAGTTTCCTTATGAAAACAAAATGTTCAGGGAGAAATAAAGTGGGAAGATAGGAAAACAGGCATGAGAGTTTTACTGTAAGGAGGTGATATCACACAGGGAACATAGATTCTCACAGTTGGAAATATGTGAAGGAAGAAGACATTGACACGTAATCTGAAAAGTCAGTGGGTGCTCCTGAGGGTTAAGGAGGAGTGGCATGCTGTGGGTGATGGGCAGCAGCAGGCACTGAAGAGTCAGGAAGAAGCTGGAAGTCGGCAGAGTTGTAATAATTCAAGTATGACTTGCGACATTTCTACGAGGATGAGAAATTCATAATTATTTAAAGTCCTGAACTTTAGCAATTGTGTCTTCCATATAAGAAAGAAAAGAAAAAGCTAGAGCCTTGAAGAAAAGTGGGGAATCTTAAAGCTGGAAGGGACTCTAAAGAGGAAATATAATATGGTGCATATTAAGTCTGAGGTCCAGAGATGAGCTGTCTAGACTTGAATCTTAGCTCTACCACTTCTAACTGCATGGAAACATTACTTAAACTTTCTATGCCTCAGCTTCTTCATATGTAAAATAGGGATAATAATACCTACTTTCAGAATTGTGAAGATTAGATAAATTAACCAAGTGCTTAAATTAGTGCCTGACATATATTAAGTGTTCAATCAATGTTAGAATTTATTAATTCACACAGAGGTCTAGAGAAGTTGGCTAAGCCAGCATTGTAGAATTTTTATAACATTCATTGACCTACATATTAATAGCAAAACCATGGTAAATTTTATGTTTGGGTGATCTACATATGTGCAGCATAAGCTTCTGTACTAGGATTGAACAGGATCCAAGAGAGAGGAAAAAATGATTTTAATTGACAAGACTAGAGATCAGGGAACTAAGGGGTCAAGTGGTGACCTAATTGCTGCTGAGAAGGCAGGCCCTGGTGTGTGCAGACTCTGAAAAGCACTTTCCCAAAAGGGGCATTGCGCACCATCTAAACGTTCCCTGGGAAACAATAGAGTCGGAGAAGGCCGAGTGGCAGAGAGGAAAGCTAAACGAGAAACCACCAATTAGCTCGCTGTGCTCTGGAGTCTAAGCTGGAGTGGTTGGCTCATATAAAGAGTGTCCCTCCTTTTCCTCTCCCCTCTCCAGCACTGTTCTTGGCAATGCGTTTTCTCTTCTAGCAGATGGCCTCAGCTGCAATGCCAGCATCTGCTGCTGCTCTTTCACCTTTTAGCTTTGGCATGGGACAGTTGGCAAGATGAACTTGCAAGGTCTGTCCGCACCCAGTAGTATCACTGTCTGTCAAGCTTGTTTAAAAAAGTCCCAAGGCAGAGGAAGTGCTGGTGTCACTTGGTTGAATCCCCGCCGCCTGCTTGATTCAAGATTTTGCTTCACTCCGGCTCTTCTCATGGGATCAGAAGCTGGGAAGGAGGAGCTCAGATGTGCTGATTTCACCCATCACCCATGTTTATGAATGAGGCCCACTTGTGATTGGCAAATATGGAAGCCTAGCTGCAAAGAGCAATTGCTGTTGAAGATGGGAGCAACACTGAAAACCAGAGCAATTTTAAGGGAAAAAAGGTGACATGCTAGCATTGGCTGGTATGGCTCAATGGTTAGAGCATCAGCCATGCAGGGAAGGGTCCAGGCAGGTACCTGGATGGTGAGTTCCATTTCTGGCATGTGGGGGAGGCAACCAATCCATGTGTTTCTCTCACATCAATGTTTCTCTGTCCTATCTCTTCCCGCTCCGCCCCTCTTTTCCACTCACTTTGAAAAGCAGTGGCAAAATTAGACTTGGGTGAGGATTAACAACAACAAAAAAGATGACATGCTAATCCCTACCTTGCCCAGCCTTAGCCTGCCGGAAGAACCCCATCCTGGCTGGAGTCTGTCCTCCTCACGGCGGGAGGCACCTGCATAGCCCCATCCCCCTCAGGGAGTGAGTCTAGCTGAGGCCTGGCCAGCCACCAGCTGTCACTTCCATGCCCCGTAGAAGCAATATTTGACCCATGAGCCCCAGACTATTTGGACTGAGCTTCAGATTGCTGATTAGCCCTTGTCAGATCCTTTCTCAGCAGCCTGTCATCATTACCACAGACCAATCAGAGTGAAGACATATCCATCCCTTTGATGATGACTATCATTCCTACATAGAGGCTTTTACTGCCATGCCCACATTAAATGTCAGCTATATTGGGTACCAAATGAAGCTGGAATTGAGCCCAATTTTATGATGCCCTCTGAGAATTTTCAATTTTCATGAAAGGTCTGTCGCTGTATAAATTATTCCTACTCTCAACTTATACCTTTCCCACCAATTCCTTGCCTCTGCTAAATTACTACAGGAGGGATCTGCAAGCCATAAATTACTCTCTCAGCCATCACTGGAAATTGGAAGGGACATAGGAGTCACCGATGGGGAGGCCAAGGCTGAGCAAGAGGTTTGTACTTTCCCAGTGACCAAGTACTTGTATCAACTGACCATCCGTGAGAGAAACGATGTGATACACTTTGCAGAAAAATCACTTAGATAAAAATACATAAAGAAAATAGAGGGAGACTCTGTATTTAAATTACTTAAGCACCAGTGCCAAAATCAGGGCCCTATTCTGGAGATTAGACTCCACAAAGAAGTTAAAGCATTAAAGATAAAATGGGGACATTAAACCCAGGAAGAAAAGGCATGACCTAGTCAGGAAGTAGTGGAGAAAGCTAACAAACATTAAGCTAAACTTAAGGTCAGAAGATACGGCATCTTCTTATAGAAAGAGAAAGAGAACTGGTCATCGGACAACCCATCTCTATAATAAGACTCAAATACAGTCTAATTCTGAATAAATACCAAGATGGAAGAGGAGTACTTCTGCTCAAATTAGCAACATGAGCACATCTATTTATCCTTGTCACCAAAAGTTTTGTTGATGTGACAAAAAGAAAATATTTTTAAAGAACAAAACCATAATAGTACTGAAAATGATAAAGAACTAAGTCAACATATTTAAAATGTGGACAAATTTGTAGTGTCTGGGAGTCCCTGGGGTGAGATAGACAGAGAAGCCATAGAGCAGAAACATCTGTCCAACACACCGAAGAGGAATACAGTTCTTTTCAAGGGGCTCCTTGAAGAAGCAACGAAACACAATGAGTCATAGAGGCCAATGGAGGCAACCATCAGAGCCAATAAACTAAGAACTGCATTTAAAACAGCTGGCCTGTTAGGCCCCTCTCCATCAGCTGCATATACAGAACCGCTGACAGAACCGCTTTTGCTTCCAGGCTCAAGTCCTGGTGATGGTTCTCAGAGGAAAAAGGTGGTCTCCCTAAGAAGGCTTCCTAGTGTGGGTTTGAAGCCTTGAGAGAGGGGAGAGATAGATCTTTTCTTTCTTTAAAAAAGCGAGTGGCCAGAAAGAATAAAAATAATAACTATGGTAAGGAAGAGAGGAGGAAAAGAGAGAAATGAGATACTAAAGGTTAATAAATTCCAAACTCTAATCACATTCACGTGTTGGCCACCTGATAGGATGGGGGACTCTGGTCCAAAGCTCATCTCCCCATATCAGTGCAGGCAGAGGTTTTGATCAGGAGGGAGAAGCGAAGTAGAACAAAAAGATCAGGCAGAAGAGGTTGAAAAGTTCTCTGTGTGCAGATTAGCACAGTGGATTCTGAAAAGGATCTTGAAACTGGCCAAGTGATGGCCTAAGATTTGTCATTCTGGTACTTAGTAGAGACGGGATTTTATTAATTTTTAGTGATTAGTCTAAACAATAAAACATGCCACTTTATTGTAGCCTAATCAAAGCACAATGTTTAATGTTCAGTGGCACTTTAGTATCTTCCTGGACAATGCTATGACCTTAGAAAAATCCTCCCCCACCAGTTACAATTACAAGTGCTGAGCACCTCAATTCTGTTTAATTTTAACTCACAGAACACTTTTAATTGTTGTGTTAAACAATTATTTATTTTTATTTACTTCATACTTCTCCCTTTTTATTCTCTTCAGTCCTTCTTACATCTCTTAAATATAAAATTCTAAAGAACTTATTTTTTATTTCCTTTAATGAGAGATTGGAATTGATGAATTAATTCTCTTGATTTTTCTTTGGAGAATTTTTCACCTTTATCAGTCTGTTCCATGTCTCCCTGCTTTGGGTCTTATTTTGTTGGTCAATTCATTTTGTTCATTAGATTCCACGAATAAGTGAGATCATGTGATATTTGCCTGTCAATGCAATTATCCACCATTGCAAACGTCTCCCTGTGACAGCGTGTAGAACGCCAGTCGAGCCACTCTTAAGAAGCCACCGCAGAAGTCCACCCCAGCAAAAAAGACTGGTGATGTCTCTGGGTTCTGGTCTCCTAGCCAAGTTGTTCCCTCTCTTTGGACTGCTGCCTCCTGAACACCCCCTGACCCTGGGCACGCTCCTCTTCCTGCAGCCCCACAGTACAGTGCCTGCCCGCTTACTCACGCCACATTCTCCCCAGTAATTAGGCTTTCCAAGAAAAGTGTTTTCTCTTTCCTTAACTCTAACCCCCTAGAGAAACTTAGGAAATGTTTTCTTCATGTTTGTGAACTTGAAGAAAGCAACAGTGTTTTTTTAAAAAACTTCTCTTTTAGCCATGTTTCTCTGTATGCACTTATTAATGTAATAAACCAGTATGCATACCCTATTATGAAGAGATTTAAAGATTAATAGAGTCCAATCTTTGTCCTAGAGGGGCCAGTAGTCTGAGGAAACTCGTATTTGTAAAGGATTAATTATATCGGTTATGTATAAAAGTCTTCTTGTCTGCAAAATGCTCCCTTTTGGGGTTTTTGATAGCTTTTCTACTAATGATCCCAGGAAATGTATCTGAATAAAACATATGAATTTGTCTAAAACCATCTTCTTTTCCCAAACAGAATGTTTAAGGGCAGAGACATGAACATAAAAGGCAGCAGCATTTTTTTTTAAATTGCCCTGGTTAATTAAGAAAGACTTTGAAGCTCAAAAGGGATTCAAATACAGTGAGTTTACTTGGAATTTCGGGGGATAGGGGGAGCCGCAAATCAAACCGTATTTTGACCTATTCACCAGGAAGTACTTCTGTTATTACCCCTAAAGCAGCAGTTTTCCCCAAGGAAGGGTAGAATACTTTAAAGCCAATTCATGTCAATGGAGCCAGGGAGAAGCGGGCGTTATCGGGATAATAAAAGTACTTTCATTGCTGAGCGTTATCCTCTGCACAATCCTGTGAGGAAAGCAGGCAGACAATATTGCAATGCCACCTCCTTTGCAGATGTGAAATCAAAGTGCAAAGCGGTTTACCAAGGCCTCACCTGGGTAACAGGTAGAAGAAGGAAGAACTGGAGGTCTCTGACCCAAGCCCAGGCTTTTCTCAACCTCAAGGTGCTGCTGGAGTGAAGCAATGCCAAATGCAAAGATAACACAAACATTGAGGACACGAACTTTTAACAGCAATAGTAAAGTGATGTCACCTGAGCCAAGGCTCCTAAATACCCAGAAGCCTGTGAGAAAAACAAAGCGTGAGAAAAGGGAAAGAAACAGTGATGATGACCACTAGGGGATGGGAGTTCAGGAAGACCCTCACTGTTTGCTCCAGGCACTATTGGGTACCAAATTATATTTTCTCTCTCTATCCTATATAATAAAAGCCTAAGTAGCATCATGCCCTCATGTAATGCCCTTAAGCAATGTCCTTGCACGCCCCTGCCACAAGATGGCCACGTACACAGTGAAGGTGGGGCCCAGTGGCTGCTCAGTGCAGCCTGGGAGTCCCATGGCTCTGCATGGCACGAAGGAGGCTGATCCTGACATCTCCACCACCTCGCACGAAAGAGGCGGGTCTCAGTGGGGGAGGTGGGTTGCGGCAGGGGAGAGCAGTAATGGGTGATCAGGCCAGCAGGGAAGGGCAGTTGGGGGTGATCGGGCCAACAGGGGAGCAGTTAGGCATTGATCAGGCCAGCAGGGGAGTGGTTAGGGGGCAATCAGGCAGGCAGGCAGGTGAGTGGTTAGGAACCAGTGGTCCCAGATTGTGAGAAGGATGTCTGACTGCTGGTTTAGGTCCCATCACACAGGGATCAGGCCTAAACCGGCAGTCGGACATTCCCTGAAGGGTCCCAGATTGGAGAGGGTGCAGGCCGGGTTGAGGGACACCCTTCTTTCCCCCATGCACAAATTATATACATAATTTTGTTTTGTTTTGTTTTGTTTTGTTTTTTTGGTTTTTTTTTTACTGAATCTTTCAGAAACTACTAACCTGTTTTAGAGGACACTGAAGCACAGAGAGGTGAAGTAATTTGTCCATGGTTACACAGCCTCTTCCTAACAGAGCCTAAGTTTGAGTGTGGGTAATGTAGCTCTATAGCTTAAGCTTCTTACCTGTTTGCTATATATAGAACAACTACAGGCTAAGAAGAATGCAAGTGTGTAAGTATATACAGATTAGAAAGTCAAGAGAAGTTTCCCAGAGCAGTTGTGAAAGATAAGAAGGAATTAGGCAGAACGGGACACAAAAGAGGCTGAGAGAGACAGCAGCATGGGTAAAGACCCAGAGATAGGAGCCAATATGGAGCTTCCAAAAACTTACTGTCTGAACCATCTTCAAATGTAAGTGGATCCACACACAAAAGCATGCTCTTGTCCTTGGAGATTTAAGTACGTAGAAACAAAACATAGGATCAAGCAGCTGAAAAATCTGTTAGAACCTTCAGTCAAGAGACAGAACAAGGGGTTCTATCAAGGGAGGCTTCAGAAACAAATCTCTTCGTGTGTGTGATCCTTTGTGTGTCTCATTGTTTGAATCACTACTGGGGATGAATTTACTTCTCCATCCAGAATAGCGTACACTGGTTGCCTTCACAGGTTCATCCCCCTCCAAATAAAAACAAACATGTTAATGGCATCATAGACATATGAATGTGTAAATACAAAATGGCAAGATAGGAAACTCTGAGCAGAAAGAAGCTTCTACAATCCTAAATGAAGCCACAATTAAAGTGTCCCACGTGCCATAGGTGTAAGTCAAGAACAAACTGTCTGGACCTCATGGATGAGCACATTCCAAGCGCAGATCCAAGGTCATGAAAAGATGGCTCAGCCCACGGCTGAAAAAGCTGCTGGCGGCATTCCTTTCCATATCCACTTGGAACCCTATTTGACTGTGCTCATTCTCATCCTAATCCCTCTTATGAGCTACACTTCGGAGATAAATTTCATGTATTACAAAAATGACCTCAGTCATGCTCATATTAATGAGAGAGCTGTGCAGCCTAGTGTTGGCCTAAGGGCCCAAAATATGAAAGGAACTTTTAAAATCCTCATACATTTTGCCAAAAAGAGCACTAATGGAGTGAACTGATGACAGAGCTCCTCTTAGTGCCCCAAGGTGGTCACTTATACTTTTAAATGGTAGTATTTGCAGCAAATACTTTTAGAGATCCTCCCATTCAATTTTCCTGAAATCCTTCTGCTATGAAACAACAAAATATTAAATGAATCATTAAAAGCATATTTAAATATGTTCTGTTTTGACATCAACATTTCTGCTGAAAACAAATATATAACTGTTGGGGAGAAAGTTGGAATCCTGAGACGAAAAGTGAATACATATAGAGCACAAAACTGAGGACATGTGCAAAATCAAGAAACTGAGCTTCAGATGGGACCTAACTAGACAATGGTAATCCCAAACAGAGGTGAGGAATCTCATAAGAGCCTGTTCCATTTTAAGTAAGTCCCCCAGATGGCTTTAAATATATTTAAACATATTTCAGATATACTCAAACCTTTAAGGGGGGGAAAAAAAACAACCCTTATCTGGAATAATATAATTTAACCTCCAAGGCCTATTTATAGGTACATTCCCTTGGGATGAGCTGCCACATAGTTACCAGTCTTATAAATTAAAGAAAATGTTCTGGATAAGCATCATCCCCAGAGCTCCAGACTCTGCAGAGCTTGGAAGAAAACACATGTGTGAAAGGGAATGTGCTCCCTCTCCAACAGCACCGTCTGATCTGGACCTAATGAGGTTTGTTCCACTCTTGTTTTGTGACTTTATCTACATTGAGTATAAGACACCAACAACCTCAAAGGCTGATTATGCAACTCTAGGACATCAGGAGCAGGAAAGTGTGCCTATGAGTCATTAGCTTCTTTATCTTTCCGAGTGAAGAGTGTTTCTGCCAGCAAATCCCATAAAATGTTCTTTGTCTCCACTGGCATCATTGTGAGCAGCTCCATTCTTACAAGATTGAAAGGATTCTTTCAGAGAATTCTATAGAGCCAGGATGACCCCTGGGAAAAGTCCCTTTCCTGCTCAGCAGGAAAGAGTGAGCACCACCGAAGCCTGCACTGAGACCATAGTGGTGATGAGGAGGAGTGTGTGACCAGCCAGGAGCCCTGAGAAATAGTGGTGACCTGGAGTGGCTTTTAATGGGCACTCACAATCCATCTGCATCCACTAGTGTATTTCGTTTATTCAGGCTGCTGCTAAAGGTGAGAAAAAGGAAGCCACCTGTTATTCCTAGAATTCTCATTTCTATTTTTATCATTCTTTAAGGTCATGTTGGTTTCAAGAAAATCTCTTTCCTGGCTGTCAAATAAGATGTTCTAAGTTTTCATCAGCATAAAAAGCCTCTGGAGAAAAAATGTCATAACTTTTTATCAATTTATAAATGAGGGTATATTGGCTTTTGTGGAATTCTGAGTACCACATGCTGAACAAGGCACATTACATGTTTTTTGCTTGAATATTCCCAATAATCAATAGGAAATGGATCAAAATTATACACAACTTCTCATATGTGCAGAAAAAGTAAATTCTGGTATTTGTGCTGGTAAGTAACCCCAAAGCTATTTCCAACAGTGCGTATTCATGTTTTACCTTCACTGTCTGTTAAGGGAAAAGTTCTAGCTATCAGACCTCTCCAATTGAACTAAATCCCACAAAAAGAAAACATGGTGCCATGGTCTAAACTTGACTTCTTCAGGGCTTTTCCTGTCAGAGCTGGTTTCCTTGGTTCCTCCATGTCGGTTCACTCAGCCCATTCATGTTCTTCCTTTCATAATGCCTGTTTAATCCTAGTAAGCTCTTTCTCTCCAAACTTTGGTTTGTGAAGGGCCTAAGCTGGCGGTCAGACATCCCCCGAGGGCTCCTGGACTGCAAGAGGATGCAGGCTGGGCTGAGGGACCCCCTCCAAGTGCACTGATTTCATTCACCAGGCCTCTAGTATTTTTATTAAACAAAAAATAGTAAAGAATGACTGACTCCACTCTGTGATGAGAACTACATGGATTTTACTTTATAGTAACTTTAGTTAACATGAAAATAATCAATAGACACAATATTTACCTGATATAAAATGGTTAGTTATCCTTTATTTCACTTTTTTATCATACCCTACATGAAATCACAAAGTTCTATTAGTTCTATCTCTATTTTTAAAAAGACTAAACTGTTCCTTCCTCTCTCACTACTCTAGTCTGGGCCATTGTCAGTTCCGGCAGGGACTACTGTGTTAGCCCATCATCAAGTTTTTGCTTCTTGGCCCCACATTCCATCTCAGTCTAGTCTCTGCACAGCCAAGTCATCTATCAGAAAAATAAAGCAGATCCTGTTACTCCTGCTTTCAGTGATTCCCCGGTGTACTAGGAATTAAATGCAAACATGGTCTATGTGCTCTTCAGGGCTCTGTATGTCTGGTCTCCTACCTTCCTCACCAACCTCACCTACAATTCTCCCATTGCTTACACATTTCAACTGCACTCATTTCCTCCCTGCTCCTTCAGCAACAAGTTTCTTGCTCCACTGTCTTTGTACTTATTATCTCCATCTGGAAAGTTTGATCCTGAGTTTTTGATTGCCTAACCACTTCTTATACTGCAGGTTTCTGCTTATTTATCATTGCCTCCAAAAGGTCCTCCCCAAACACCCTCCTAAAGCTGCAACTTCACCCTCCACCCTCCACAAACCTCCTTATTTTCTAATGCTGCTCCCAAAATATTAATGGGAATTCTCGCTCAGAAGCAGAATTACTGATTCTTTCTTTCCTACTCTATACACTTTTTATTTTTTATTGGTTTCCAGAGCCTTCAAAATTTTGGACCTTCTCCATTTAACATTTCCCAGTGATTCTCTTTCTCTTAGAGTGTAAATGGTTAAGCCTAAGGAAAGGAGAATTACCACCTCCTTCTATGATTAATATTGCTTCATCATTTTAATAGCTGCATCATTTTTCTTCCATACTAACCAAGTGTCAACCAAACCTCTAAGTTCTTACTAACCTGCATGCTTCCTATCCTATATTTGTACAGTTGGTTTTAAGCCCGTTGTGTATAAAACACATTTTTCTTTAATTTCACTTTGGTCATTTTTCTTATATCCAAGGCCTTCTTGAATACCAAGGCACTGGTTCTTCTCCCAGCCTTCATAATATTCACAAATGTAATAACCATGCTTTCTACATACTTTCTCATTTTTGTTGTTGTTTACTTGTTTTTAGAAAAACGGGGCCAAAGAGAATCAGTATAAAATACCCATTGATAATTGCAGATAAGGCTAATAGTGTGTAAAAATCCAAAATATGACACTATTATATGTTAAGTGACATAAGGGCATGTGAAAGCAACCAGAAGGAGGAGGAAAAGAACACACTAAGTTAGGGAAGTGAAGAAAGGAAACGCAAGCTGAATGAGAAGGAAAAAAAGATAAGGAAACATAGAAGAGATATTTGAATGAGTATTGAAGTATAGAAAGTATAGCAATAGGCAGAGTTATACAAATAAGATAGTCTATCCATGAGAAGTGCTTTACAAAGTTCTGTGGAAGCAAATAACATAATATGTTTATTTATTTAAAATTTACATACTGTGCTATGTGTCAGGTACTATATTAAGTAATAGGATGCAATGATGATTAAAAACACACACACTGCCAACTCTGGAACTTATGGTCTAGTGAGTAAGAGAGACAAGCCAACACTCAAACAACTTAAAAATTGCTTGTTTGATACAGGAATATATTTGGATACAATCAAGTTTCTCAGATAAACAAACATCTTAAAGAATTTGAGGTATATCAGGGAATAAGCCTGGAACATGTAATGAATAAAAAATGGTTTCTTGTGAATATATGGCTAACAAGCAATGGGAAACTGTTGTAGATTCTTGAATAAAGAAGTGGTCTAATCAGAGATATGCTTTAAGACAAATAATTTGGCAGCAACTTGAAGAATGGGTTGGGAAAAGAAGAGGCTGGTAATTGGGAAGTCTGGTTGTTAAACTAAGGAAAATGTTGAATGAGAGATAATGAGGATCTACATAATGATGGCCATATAATTGGGAATAAAATGTAAGAATTATTATAGAAGTAAAATCAGTAATGTATGAACAGTAGTTTGGGGGCAAAAAGGAAGAAGAGGCAGTCACAAATGAGAGCAAGGTATAAGCCCAACTGACCGAGAAAATGGAGATAGTTCCTTTAACAACACTACAGACACCAGGGAACTGACCTGGTTTGTGTGGAAAGACACATAGGACATCTAGGAGGCCATAGTCAGTAGGAAGCTGGAAATGAGGGGCTAGAGATCAGGAAAGAAATGAAGGCTGAGTGCTGCACAAGGATAGGAAGTGAAGCTTTGAGAGTGGATCTTGTTAATGAGTGAGAAACCACGGAGAAATAACCTAGGACTTGGACAAAGCCCTCTGGCAAGAAACCAGATGGTTTAAGGCAGCAACAAAGGGGATTGAAGGGAAACCTCTGGAAAGCCATCTTCACCCTCTACCAACAAGGAAGGACAATCTGCCAATAAGGAAGGAAAGCAGGCTCAACACTGGGCTCACTTTTCTTGTGTTCACCGTTCTTCTCCTCCTACAGTATTTATGAGGTACCTGTCATAAAACAGTCTTATGTGACACCCAGGCTTCATCATTTTGGCAGCAGGAATGGCCATTGCCCTGTAGTCAGTCAGCAGAGGGTCACTGGCAGTGGATCCACGTGTAGGATCACAGTCAGTGCACAAAGGTACTATGGTTTAATCTGGAGCATGCTAGGAATTATTTATACCACATTGTATTAGATATTGCTTCTGCAAACTCATAGGCAGTGTGGCATTACTCTTCTTTGATTTGTACTCGCTACCGATCCAGTTTCAGCCTGAAATATAGGTCCCTGCTAGTTCAAAGGAACACCTAATTTAGTGATGCTGGGGCACTGTGGGTATGGTTTGCATCTTAGCATTTTATGAGATGTAAGTGAGAGACAGAGTCCAATCCATCATGTGTTTGTTCCACTAGATCAAGATAAAAAAGAACTGTAATATTAATTACATCAAAGAACATGTTTCATTGTATAACGAGTCATGTGAATTATAAGTGGAGATAAATACTCTCATTTACATACATCTCCCTATTTGTGTGTGTACACACACACACACACACACACGCACTCACAGACACACACTTATGCACACATACACATGCACAAAGTGTTAATAGAAAGAGATCATAAGGAGTTGCAGTATCGGCAAAGAGCCTCACCAAGAAACCCACAGACCAGTGAACATTTCTGAAGCAGCAGCTTACCCTAGATTTGGTTTCCATGGCAATAAATACTGAATGGAGGTCTGCTACTGCCTTTCCTGAAGAGAAGGGTCAGAAATCAGTAAAATATTTCATTTTATGATTTTTTAAAAAGTATTCACCAAAAGCAACCACAACAACTTTCATCACTGTCAAAAATAGCTGTTTTATGAAATAGTGACTTTTTATACTAATTAAAAACAGAACAAAAGGGGAATTTACAAAGTCTCCAAGTAGCATGGTGATTTTGTGCTGGACCCTAACATATATACATGAATAACAAACAGATGGTTTAGGGTTGACCCTAAGCCAGGGTGTCTGAATTTGAACCTTAAATAGCGCTTAGCGAGAACAGTGCTTAGGCAGAAGGACTGCATCAATGAGGTCACCTGTGGATGTGGTCTTTAGAATGTCAACATTTCCATGTAAAGAATGACCCCATTAGTAGAGGAGTGGATAAAAAAAGCTGTGGGACATTTACACTATGGAATACTGTGCAGCTGTGAAAAAAAAGGGATATCTTACCCTTTGGGACAGCATGGATGAATCTGGAAAATATGCTAAGTGAAATAAACCAATCTGATAAAGACAAATATCACATGATCTCATTTGTGGAATCTATTGAGAGGAATGAATTAACCAACAAAATAAGGCCTAAGGCATAGAGGCATAGAACAAACTGACATACCTCAATGTGGGGTTGGGGAGATGAGAAGAGAGAAACCAAAGAACTTATAAACCTATAGGCATAGCCCATGGCCATGCGCAATTAGGTAGTGAAGACATGGGGGCTGGGTAGGGGCTGGGAGGAGAGTTACTCAACTATAAAAAGTTTATTTAAAAAATAATAAAAGGGACTGGATTCTCTGGGGGGAAAAATTACCTAAAGGGCACAGGGCTTTTGTCAACAAATGCTTTAAACAGGGAGCAATTCTGATTTCTTATTATCTCTATCCAAAGTTAAATTGTTGTGAGGAGCAAATGACAAAAACATCAAGCACTCATAGCTGGTCAACATTTTTTCCCAATAACCTGTAATTTCACTTCCTATACTTTCCTCTTGGCAATAACCTGTAATTTCACTTCCAATACTTTTCTCTTGGGGATACACGGAAGAAGACTATATCCTATAAACATAGTCCTAGAACATCTCAGAAACTCATCCTCCTATCTCTACAAAAATAATTTCCTCTAACATAACCTCATGTGCAAAGGAAGCCTGCAGTCTTTCAGAGGCTGGAACCAGAGAGAGTGGTGATGATTTATTATTAATGGTATAATTCATTCAGCATTTAATGTTTCACTGCACACTTAGTCTGGGTCAGGCATGCTGTCGGACACAGTATGCAAATGTGGAAAAGATATAGCCTTTCCCTCTAGGAGTGCAGAGTCTTTCAGGGAGGTACACTATAAGTCAATGAGTATAAAATAATAAGACAAGTGCTACAGAGGGGACTGTTAATCCTTCACTGCCTTATTTTCTGTCTTAAGATAAATTCAGAACATAATCACTTGGCCTTCAAGGCACCCTAAAAGAATCTCTGAAACCAAGACTTCTGCCTGGTCCTGAGACTCCTCTCCCCTAAATCCTCTGAATGCCTGTGTTCCAGCCCTCACTGTTCTTCCTGAGATCTCTCTTGCCTTCAGTTCCCCACATGTTGTTACCTCTGACTCACATGACCTTTCCCTGTGCCTTCATCTGTGAGGCTTCCTTCTCAACTTAAGCATCGCTTCTCATAATTGTTAGGTCCTCTTGTCATATGTTCTTACTGCTCCATTTCCTTTCTCTGTCATAAATTTTCACTTCAGTGGTTTTGGTTTTCAAGTGTCTATCAATCTCAGTGTGATTAATTCTTGCAAATCACCTCATAGCCCCAATTGTAAGCACTGGGCATGGCATATAATAAATCTCAAATATTTATTGAATGAATAAAATGGAATGGAAGAGCTAATTGGCATAACATGGAAAAAAAATTTATGGCTCATAGCAAGTTTATTGTGATGTGGCAATGTGACTAAAGAGATTGCAGATTAACCAGAAAGCCTTTATAGAACACAGAAACTTCTACAAAGTTTGTTCTGTGTTTTGTTAACTCATTTTCCATCTAGCAAAAGAGTGCCTGAGACTTATGATGGCTTAGTGAGACTAATAAAATAATAAGACACAATTTTAGATTTCAGACATTTGAAATTCAGGGCAATGTTCATAGTGGCCTAAAGTTTCATGCTTTCTCAAAGGTTTACTAAACAGATGGTGGGTGTGGAGGGAATGCCATGAGGTGGGAGACTTTAATTAGCAGAACAGTCAGGTTCAGAGATATAGTACACAGAACACTCAACTAAGAATCAGAAGAGCAGGTTCTTTTGTTACAGAAAACCGCAGAGGAACAAAGCAATTCTTAGAGAGATGGAGTTACATTTATTACGCACAGGTCCAGAGGAAAATGTCTCTCAAATTCTAGGCCCGAACATGCAGGAATTGTCCCTATTAATATGTTTTTACCTTCTTTGTCTCCCAAATATGGAGTGTTTCCGGCCCCTTTTGCAAGTTCTTAAAGAGCCCGTATGTGCTAGGCCTTGAAACCTCAACCAGAGGCCTAGCCTGGTGCCAGCACTGATAAGCTTGTCTGGGGAAGGTTTAATGGCCTCTCTGAAGTGGGAGAAGTCTTAGCAAGCAAGAATTTACAGAAGCCAAATAGCAGGGTTAAAATTTCAAACAGCAGTTTTTATATAAGATGGATGCTTCACTTTCACCAACTTTGTCACTAACTAGCTCTTATTGATTTCTCTGGGTCTCAAACTCCTTTCATGTAAGATGAGTAGGTCTGACTAAATAACCTCTATAGTTGCATCCAGCCCAATCCTTTGCTGAGCTGATGAAAAACACACTCAGTTGCATACAAATGATCAATAGGTCAGTTATTCTAGCAAATCAGGTCTTCAAGGGTCTTTAACACATTGAATGTGTTCTGAGGAGTTATTGTTACAATACTACTTTTTAAAAATAAAATTTTCATATATAAACATTCTCTTATATTCATCAGATCTCCCTAGACTAAATCAGATTAGGACGTTTTGCTAAATTTCATAACTAGAATAGATCCAGTTACCTGTAGAAATGGGGTATGAGGCAAGGGAGTCATGTTCATAAAATACATCATCTGACCTCTGCAGGTTCTGGGGACAACAGGAAGAAATGGACATGACAGGATCAGTTCAAGTGAAGGCTTTAACTATTCACTTCCTACAATAAATATGTTCACCATCACAAAACCTTATAGTAAGACAGTCAATAACTTTTAAAACCATTGAATCTATCCAAAAAATAAATTTTAATAAAAATAAAGATAACCTTTACCAAAAAAAAGTAATGTAAAAATATCAACTACATCACCTCAAAAAATAACACCAACACCTGATAAAATAAATAATGCAAAAAAACTGCCTCAAATTCTGAATAAAAAAGAGAAAAATCAACCAGTCATTTGGGTAACTGAGATAATTAAATGTTCTCTAATGAGGTCCCTGCCTTTTTGTCTTATTATTTTCTATATCACTAGTATAGGGACACACAATTTCAATGCTCTCCCCTCCTAGTCTAATTACCCTCCAATACTTAACTCCAATCAACATATAAATTGAAAAGTGTAAAATAGAAACACTTTTCTAGAGAGACTATTTCCTTCCTTCATTTACTTATTCATAAGAATCATTATTTGACATCTCTTGTATAACTAAATAGATTCCAAGAAAGATCTTATTTTTAGGTAGAAAACACAGATTGTGGTCTTAAAATGCAATCTATTGAAAAGATAAGTCAAATACATGAAACAACTAGAAATAACTTCTAAGGATACGAAAGAATAAGAATCGTGTATTATTTGTACATCAGTGTGCTGAAAAATTAAACCATCTTTGGGGCAGAAGTAGTCTTGGATGTTGCCCTGGAAAAGATAACATTTGAACTATGTCTTAAATAACTTGAATATGTTACACAAGAAAGTAAGGAGGTGCTAAAAAAAAAAAAAAAAGGGAGGGGGAGGAAAGTGATGTGTGGATATCACAAGGACATACCAGGATCCTGCAGCCAGCCTGGAGGGACATTCAGTGGACATACCTAAGACATTTCAGCCTCAAAATTTATGTTCAGTAATAAATTATAAACAATTTAAAAATAATAATAATTCTTGAGTCAATACAAATAATAATTATTTAAGTAAATAAAGAACTGAGAAATTACTAAGATATTAGATAATTGCTTATAGTATAATAGTGAAAAATGATGGTGCTGGAGACTTAAAAAAATCATCATTTCACAGTCATTATAATAAGACAGAATAAGCAGGAATCACCGACGGACGCTAATTCAAGGGGAAATTTTCATAACAAAGAGTATACTAGTATTTGAAGGTCTCTGCAAAGTGCTTATTAGTTGCAAAGGAGGAAAATGAACAGGAATATACAGTGGGGAAATCAGGCAACGTTTGGTAGGGTGATCAATATTAACATGACCAATGGGGAACAGATGGACACCTTGTGCCTCCAGATGTGACCCCTGAGGACACAACATTACCTGTGCAGTATTACAGCCAAGGCAACACAATCTTAATCTGACCATGATTAAAGGAAACATAAGACAAACACAATGTGAAGGATGTTCTTTTCAAGGAGGGCGGAAGAACTAGGTATATATATCAATGTCACAAAAGACAAAGAAAAGCTATAAAAATGTTTCAGATTAAAAGAGGCCTCTAAAGAGACATGGCCACCAAGTGTAACCTCTGACCCTGGATTGGATCCTTGGCTGGAGGGAGAAAACGCTATAAAAGGCATGATTAGATCAACCAAAAAAATGAAATAGGAATATTGAATTAAAATACTGTATCAATGCAAATATATACACATATACATATATGAACACATATATAGTGATAAAGGAGAGGCACAAGGGATGGGTTGAATGGGACCTTCTATAATTTGATAATGCTTTATTTCTTGACTTGGCTAGTGTTTACAAATATATATATATTGTATACATTTTTCTCATAGCTCATAATTCTAAAAGTTAAAAATGAGATGAAAATATATGCATACCACATAAACAAAATGACAGTGATTTATCTATACAAATGCCAATGAGTTTTTCCTCTGCTGTTGGCAGTAGAAGGACAGAAATGAAAAGCAGGGGGGGGCTTCTGGGAATTCTGAATAATGGAAAATTGAAAACTTTCCCCTTCTCTATGGTATGTACCTTCAGATATGACAGTGCTTCCTACTGGATCATTAGGCCCCCATAACTGGTAGCAATAGCAGAAAGACATCAGCAATTATCAAGCTGATATTTTCTACCACACCACCATCATTTACCTCCCATTCCTTATTACATAAAATTGCAGTTCAAAGAAAACTTTAATGCATTCTGAATTTTAATCTTGAACTGCTCAACAAAATTATGGTATGGGTTAGCCAATATTATTATCTCTTCTGTGGATATGTAGGAATGGGCCAGGAAGGTTAAGTGTTTTGTTGAGGCTCACAGGCTAATAAATGAATGAGCCAAGATTAAAACCCAGATAATTTAATTCTAAATCCAATTCTCTTTTCACTACATTGTGCTCCTTAATCCCTATAAAAAAAAAAAAGTAGACAGAATTAGAAACAAGTTTTATCCAAAGATTTTTCAAGAAGGCTCAAATTTACTTTGCTTACAATAATTAGGTGCTACTTTCTACTACCGTGTTTTCCCGAAAATAAGACATCTTCCAAAAATAAGACCTACTTACAGGTTTCCTTTTGAGTGAAATATAAGGCATCCCCTGAAAATAAGACACCCCCCCCCCCCCCCCCGAGGCTAAACATGAGAGATTTGGTCCACTGATTCTGAAAGAAGTGGAGTCACAAGAAATTCACCAGGAAATTCAGGAATTAGATTGTTATGATGATATTCCAGAAGTTGATGACATGATTGGCATTGAATAAATGAGTAAATTCTTGATACTGTAGGATTCACAATTTGTCTGGTTTGTGTTGACAATTACCCTACTACCATACTGTATACAAGCAATAAATTTCCTTTATTTTCATTTAACAATAAATGTGTACCGTATTCTTCTTCATGGAAAAATAATACATCCCCTGAAAATAAGACCTAGTGTATCTTTGGGAGCAAAAATTAATATAAGACACTGTCTTATTTTCGGGGAAACAGAGTATATACCTTACTAAGAGATATGAACTATGTTAAGCATTTTGGCTCCATTTTATCTTTTTTTGCACAACAATCCCAGAGGGTAGAAATTGTACTCATTTTACAGATGGAGACACTGCAGCTTATGGAGGCACAGAAACTTTCTCAAGATCACACAATTAATATATGGAAAGTAGCAAGCTCCACTCACCAGACTTTCTAAGCAAAAGAATACACTGAGCTCTGTTCTGGAATCCTGTTGGAACATGTGACTCTGTTTCCTGAAGATTTTTGTTTGTTGTTGTTTTTTTAATTTATTGTTGAAGTTTGTTTTCTCATATTCAATTCTCAAGTATTTGAAGGACTGCCAAGGAGAAGAGAAATCAGGCTGAACATGCATGTTCCAGAAGAGGGAAATGGGACTAGCAGGAAGACATTCTAAACAGTCAGATTGTGTTTCAACATAGGAAGTAATCTTCCAATAACCACATCTCTTTGAAAAAATGAGGAGATAATGTTATGTATTTTGTTTGGAGTGGTGATTACACAGGCACACACACTTAACAAAACTCATGGAACTGTAACTTCAGATCTGTGCATTTCAGTATATAAAAATTTAATGTATTTTTTAAATTTTTAATGTATTGCTGACAATATTATAGATATTCCCCATTCCCCCCTTTTGTTCCCCTTCTCCTAGCTCACACCCCATCCTAACCTTCCCCACACTATTGTCTGTGTCCATGGACTCTGCATAGGTGTATATATGTTCTTTGGTTAATCTCCTCCTATCCTCCCCCATCCCTCATTGTGGGCTAATGAGCTTCCATCAGAGGTTTAATGATGGCCTGCTAGAGATAAAGAGGCTTCTTGAATTAAGTTGGGAGATGATACTAGCCAGTGTCTTAGGATTCTTCCAAACCTAAGTCTTTATAGTATTTCCGTTGGCATCTATAAAAGAAACTATGAAGTCACTTCCAAGTACAGTATAAAATTCTTAGTTATTTTTAATTGGTTACTTTTTTGTACTTATATTGTCTCTTTAATATGTCATGAGTTTCCAAGTAAGTCACATTGTAAGCATGTTTCAAGTAAGAATCAGTGATGAGCTTAGAATGTCATTTGTCAAACTAGCATGTCACCTCCCTAGAGGCTCCCCAGAGTGGACTTCCCAGTTAAATTGAATTGGTCAATAACCTAGTCCTTAGTCTTAAAGACCCAGAAATCTAATTTTTCCTATACATCAAGAGCGCAGCATAATGAAGTGTACAAGACTGAGAACAACTTTTATGATTTTTCAATAAGAAATAAGATTTCTAAGGATATCAGACCCATTGGACCTTCCAGGCAGTGTATCATACCATGCCACAGAGAGAAATAAACTGATTCATAATCATGTAGTCAAAATAAAAGGTGCTATATGACTCAAATTTTAATGAAATATTTTTGGGCAGCTTATAATTCAATCAGGTTATGATTCCTAGGAGCAATCTTAACTTTAATGAAGAATTACATATATTTGTTCTGATTCATTATGGATCAATATTTTAGCTTACTAACCCAGGCAATTTTTCTTTCCTTCATTTCCAAGTTCCCCTCCAAAAACACACACCATTGTGATCACTCTGAACTACAAAAGATGAACGTAAGTGGAAATGTTATCTATAAAATGTCTACTATAAACTTTGGTCTGGGGAATGTGAAACTATGGATATAATACAGACCTTTTAAGGGCACTTAAAATTGATAATAAAAACTGAATGGATAACATGTACATCAGTAGTCATCGTTATGAGATAATATCCTACCTGTAATAGAAACTTGGAAAATGGAAATAAGAATAGTGTATTATAACTATCGATACTTTTGAATTCTATTTTTTTTTACAGTGATATGTGCTCACATTTTTAAAAAAGTATATTTTATTGATTTTCCACAGAGAGGAAAAGGAGAGGGATAGAGAGCTAGAAACGTTGATGAGAGAGAAACATCGACCAGCTGCCTCCTGCACACCCCCTACTGGGGATGTGCCCGCAACCAATGCACATGCCCTTGACCGGAATCGAACCTGGGACCTTTCAGTCCACAGACGGACGCTCTATCCACTGAGCCAAACCGGTTTCCGCTGTGCTCACATTTTTGTTTGATCTTTTCATTTCCCTTATATTTTCATTCTCATCAGAAGTGATTGAATATTCATCCATTGTTGCCTATGCCAGATTCTCTGTGCCCCATAATATGTTTGCCTGTGAGCAATGCCAAACTATGACATGGACACAGGGTACATGTTCTTGGAGAAGGAGAGAGTTCTTCGTCCTCACATGTCAAAAATAGAGGAGGAAAAAAAAACACATGAATATTGATCAAGTCCTTAATTTATGACAGGCTCCATTTTAGACAGTTTAATCTCATTCAATTCTTATGTAACATTTCAAATAATTATCCCCACTTTATAGAGGCAGGAATTGAGCTAAGAGAGATTACTTGAATAATGGTTTATAATTTATGAATATGAGGGCTGGAATTTGAACCCATTCTGCCTGACTTGAATGCCTGATTTCTATCTGTGTTTTGGTCTATCCTGCAATGCTGGCATTCTTACCATCCTCTAACGGTACAGTCTTTTGTTTGTTACAAGGAAAAAGCCTGTTGCTCCTTAAACTCCCTTAAAGCTGGCCCACTTAAGAGTTATACACTCACAAAAGCAACCGGAATCATCATCCACAACCATTCACCCTCAACCACCCAAATTGCTGGATAATGAGATGGTAAAATTCTAAAATTACATGATATTGAGCAAAATTCCAAAATGTAATTAGACAACATTGGGTAGAATTTTGTGAACACTCTCAGCTGTGCCAGAAAACTTTACAAAGCAGAGAAAGAAATAGATCTGAAGTGCAATCTGCTGCCTTTTAAGAAGCTGCCTGCCATCCTCCTTCTCCATGGAGCTTTCTAAGCAAGGACGCCAACCTTGCAGAGGACAATTCAAAGCTGCATCAGTTCAAGGAATAACACGCCTGATAGGCCTCCCAGCGTCTGGGGATGAATCATCCAAGAAATGCATCTACTCAGTCTCCAGATATTACTAAACATCTACCCAAAGCCAGTGTTTGTTCTGGGCCCTAAGCCCACGAGGAATGAGAGATGATCTCTCCAGCCAAGATGCAGTCAGTTTTAGTTCTTTCTCTGCAGTCACACAGAAGTGGGTGAAATAGACACAGATTCCTGCTCCGGTGAAGCTGCCTTCTAGAGGGGCAGAAGAACAGAGGAACAAATAAAGAAGCAAAATGTACATTATGTCATATAGAGATTAGGGATTTCACATCTCACTTTCAGCAAATGATAGAACTGCTAGAGAGAAAATCAGCAAGGATATAGAACTGAACAACAGCCGGGACCGGTTTGGCTCAATGGATAGAGCGTCAGCTTGGGGACTGAAGAGTCCTGGGTTCGATTCCGGTCAAGGGCATGTATTGATACCTTGGTTGCGGCCATATCCCCAGTAGGGGGTGTGCAAGAGGCAGCTGATTGATGACTCTCTCTCATCGATGTTTCTAACTCTCTATCTCTCTCCCTTCCTCTCTGAACAAAATCAATAAAATATATTTAGAATTGAACAACACAATTAACCAAAAGGATCTAATGACATATACAGAACACTTCATCTAACAATAAAATAGTTATGAAACATTCACTAAGCTTGACCAGGTCCTCAACCATAAAACAAACTTCAACAAATTTAAAAATATTGAATTCATATAAGGGTCTCTGATAATAATGGAGTCAAACTAGAAATCAATAGTAGAAAGAAACCAGAAAAATCTCTAAATGCTTGGATATTAAACAGCCCAGTTCTAAATAATCACTGGGGGAAGTAAGAAATCATACAAAAATTTTAATATATACACAAAACAAAAAAATTAAGATACAACATATCCAAATATATGAGATGTAGCTAAAATAGTGCTAAAAGGGAAATTTATAACACAAAATGCTTATATTAGACAAGAAGAAATGTATGCTATCAAAGACATAAATTCCTACCTCTAAAACTAGGAACCGAACAAAGTAAACCCAAAACAATCAGAAGAAAGAAAAAATAAAGATAAGAGCAGATATCAACAAAATCAGAAATGGGAAAATTGTACAGAAAATCAATTACACCAAAAGCAAGTAGTCATGGATTATTGATCATACCTATTTGAATGGCTAAAATAAAAAATAGGAACAAATCCACAGGAAAAAAAAGTGCAGAAAAACTGGATCACTTACACATTGCTGGGGGATGGGGTGGGGGGAGGCACGGTGAAAAATAATACAGCCACTCTAGCAAATAAATTGGCAATTTCTTATAAAACTAAGCATTTAATTACCATTCAACACAGCAATTACACATTTAGGCATTGATCACAAAGAAAATTATCTTGACATAAAACCCTGTACACAAATATTCATAGTAGATTTTTGGAAAATTAGTCCAAAACTCGAAACACCTATTTTAAAAATACATATTTTTATTGATTTCAGAGAGAAGGGAGGAGGATAGAGAGATAGAAACATCAATGATGAGAGAGAATCATTGATCAGCTGCCTCCTGCACGCTCCCCACTAGAGACCAAGCCAACAACCCAGGCATGTGCCCTTGGCCAGAATCGAACCTGGGACCCCTCAGTCAGCAGGCCGACACTCTATTCACTGAGTCAAACCAGCTAGGGCTGGAAAAACTTTTGTGATTTTCAATAAATGAGTGAGTGAACAATCTGTGGTATGCCCTACCATGGAAAACTACTCAGCAATAAAAAGAATGAACTATTGCTACACACAGCAATCTGGATGAGTCTCCAGGGAAATGGGATGAGTGAGAAAAGAGAATGAAACACTGTATAATAACACTTAACATTTTTAAAATCACAAAATTTTCAAGATGATAGCAGATGAGTGGTATTGGACATTCATGGTGTGGGATAGAAGGGAGCACTATAACGGGCACACAAAGGCTCTCTGTGGGATCAGAAATGGTTTCTATCTCAACTATGGTGCCGGGTCAGGAATCTACACATGAGATTAAATTATAGAATGAAAAACATATTCCCATATCCCACAAGGGAGTCCATGTAAAACCAGGAAAATCTGAATATTATATCAATATCAATATTTTGATTGTGATATTGTACTGTAATTTATCACTGGAGGATGTTGTCATTGGAGAGAAATGAATTAAATGTAGTCAGAATCTTCCTATATTATTTCTGCTAACTGCATGTAAATTTGCAATTATCTAACAAAATTTTTTTTAAAGTAATGTGCCCAAAAGAAAAAGAATTGGAGAAATGACATTGAAATGAGAAAAGGGAAGTTTGCTTTAATGCTACTGTCTAGTATAAGATCAGCTTTAAACATTCTTAGCCATGTAATAGTTTGTTTTAAATATCTTGAGCACACATGCTTTTTCTGGAATATGCCTCACTTCCCTACACATTAGCCTAAGAGTGCTGGCACTCTCAAGAGAATAAGAAAGTAGACAGATGGTGTTATGAAAAAATAATTCATAGACCTAAATATGAAAAACCTGGCAAGGGAAAAATGTCACCTACCAAAATCAGAATTGTGTTTTAGTGAAATTGAAGATTTATTTTGCCTAGCATACATAAAAGATTACCTAGGAATTATGGAACTGTGCTGTGAAAAGTAAACATTTAGTGTGAGGAATCCTAAAATAAATAAATAAATAAATAAATAAAGCTACACTTGGCAAAAAATAATAATAATAATAATAATAATAATAATAATAATAAAAAAGAAAAACTGGTTTAGTACATAATTCAGTAAGTCTCTAAACTCAAGACCTGTGAAAAATAAATGTGTAAAATGCTAAATGAGTTACAAGTATTTTAATAAATCCACATAGTTCCAAAATAGATAAAGCACATACAATTATAATATATTTTAAAACAAACATTAGTGGAAAACAACATTCTACATATTTTTAACAAGAGTTATTAAAAGCAAATAAAAAGCCATGTTGCCATCAGAGTGCCATGGACCTGACAATTTCTATGTTGCTATAATTTTAGCACTATAAGTTGTTTTTAATATTTCAGTTACCACATTTGGGGTTAATTCTAAGTGAGCGTGAATTTTTGAAGATAATAAACAAAAGGTAAAAAAATAGTGTTTGAGACTTGATTTATTCTCTCATTATCCTTGTATGTATGCCTTTGAACCTAATGATAAGCAAATAGATTTAAAAACCTCAGATTATTAATCTATGAGTCAAATCCAGGGAGGCTTCACAGACTTTTCAGTCTCCCCATACCTTAAAAATTTGCTTCACTAAAATTTATAAATTTTATCATTCGGATTTATCATTTGGATATGTGTCCTAATTTGCCTTTGACAGGTACCTTTCTGACATGTTAATTACTGTTACGCTGAGCTGTTAGACTTATGAACCATAATTATTCATTTCCCATAGGAATGTTAATATCCTGTAGTATAAAGCATGAAAAAAAAACATTATTACAAAAAAGAAAACGTTTTATATTGGCAACTCTGACACCAGTTTTAAATTCTAAAGAAAGCTGTGAATAAACTACCCATTTAGAAATCATGCTATTCAGTCTGCTTTCCTGTAAATAATGGAAACATTCATGAACAGAACATGAAGCTCTTTAATTAAAGTAAGGTATTATAATAGCTTGAAAAATGTTTTAAAATAAATAAATTAAACTTATACTTTTTAAATCTCAATTATGCCTAAAGAGCAAGAGAAAAGACATTTAAAAACAAACAAACAAACAAAAAAAACCTCCTACCAGAAAAAGAAACTAAAAAAGCAATACTTAACTGTTCACAATTGCTTCAAAAAGAATAACACACCTAGGAATAAATTTAACTTAGGGTGTAAAAGACCTGTACTCAGAAAATTATAAGACACTAAAGAAAGAAATTGAAAAAGATACAAAGACAATAAGTGGACCCATTTACCGTGTTCCTGAATAAGAAGAATTAATATCATTAAAATGTCAATACTACCCAAAGCAATCTGCAGATTCAACACAATTCCTATCAGAATACCATTGGCATATTTCACAAAACTAGAACAACTATTCCAAAATTTTATATAGAACCCCAAACCCGAATAACAACAGTGATCTTGAGAATAAAAAGCGAAGTTGGAAGAATCATACTATCTGATATCAAACTATACTACAAGGCCGTAGTAATCAAAATAGCATAGAACTGCTCATCCAATGTGGCTCACTGGTTGAGCATTGACTTATGAACCAGGGAGTCATGGTTCGATTCCCAATTAGGGCACATGACTGGATGTGGGATCCATTCCCAGTCTGGGGTATGTAGGAAGTAGCCAATCAATGATTCTCTCCCATCGTTGACATTTCTATCTCTCTCATTCTCTTCCTTCCTGTCTGAAATCAATAAAAATATGTATATTTTTATTTTTTTAATGTATTTTATTGATTTTTTTACAGAGAGGAACTGAGAGGGACAGAGAGTTAGAAACGTCGATGAGAGAGAAACATCAACCAACTGCCTCCTGCACACCTCCCACTGGGGACATGCCCGCAACCAAGGTACATGCCTTTGACCGGAATTGAACCCGGGACCCCTCAGTCCGCAGGCCGACGCTCTATCCACTGAGCCAAACCGGACCCGGCAAAATATGTGTATTTTTAAAAACAGTATAGAACTGACATAAAACAGACATATAGATCAAGTGGACAGAACAAAGAACCCAGAAATAAACCCATGCATTTATAGTCAATTAATATTCAACAAAGGAGGCAAGAATGTACAATGAGCGAAAGATAGCCTAAAGGCTTAAATGTTAGACTCAAACCCATAAAAATGCTAGAAGAAAAGATAGGCAGTAAAATTTCAGACATTTCTCATAGCAACATTTTTTTCTGATATCTTTTTAAACAAGGAAAACAAATGAAATAAATAAGTAGGAATACATAAAACTAAAAAATTCTTACACAACAAAGGAAATCATTATTAACAAAATGAAAAGACAACCCACTGAATGGGAGAACATATTCACTAATGGTTCATCTAATATAGGGTTAATATCCAAAATTTACAAAGAACTTATAAAATTCAACATCAAAAAAACAAATAATCCAATTTTTAAAAATGGACAAAGGACCTGAATAGACACTTTTCCAAAGAGGACATACAGATGTCCATATGAAAAGTTGATCAATATCACTAATTATCAGAGACATAAAGTTAAAACTACAATGAGATATCTCCTCACATCTGTCAGAATGCTATCATCAATAAGTCAACAAATAACTAGCGCTGGCAAGGATGTGGAGAAAAGCAGACCCTTGTGCATTGATGTTGGGAATGCAGATTGGTGTAGCCACTGTGCAAAACAGTATGAGTTACCTCAAAAAAAATTAAAAATAAAACTGCCCTATGGACCAGAGATTCTTCTTCTGGGAATTTATCAGAAGAAACCCAAAAAACTAAATCAGAAGAATATATACACCCCTATGTACATTGCAGCATTATTTACAATAGCCAAGATTTGGAAACAGCCCAAGTATTTATCAGTAAATGAGTGGATAGAACAACTATGATACATTTACATAATGGAATACTCTCAGCCATAAAAAAGGAAGGAAATCTTACTTTTTGGGACTACATGGATGGGCCTGGTAAACATGCTAAGTGGAATAAGGCAATCAGAGAAAAACAGGTACCATATAGATTTCACTCATATGTGG
This sequence comes from Pipistrellus kuhlii, assembly GCF_014108245.1. Classification (NCBI taxonomy): domain Eukaryota; kingdom Metazoa; phylum Chordata; class Mammalia; order Chiroptera; family Vespertilionidae; genus Pipistrellus; species Pipistrellus kuhlii. Next base: position 59,885,104 of record NW_023425595.1, on the reverse strand, counting down.
AATCTAATGAAAAAACTGAACTAACAAGCAAAACATAGATAAGACTCATACATACTAATAGAGGGCATGCAGGCAGCACTGGTGGAGGGGGTTGGGGATGAGTTGGAGGGATTGAGCAAAAAATAAAAACAGAGGAAAAATTTATTGAAGGGAGGATGGGTTGGGTAGAGTTGAGAGGGGTATAGAGGTGATAGGTAGTGATGGGGGAAAAAATAAAAGAAAAAAATTATTCAAGTTGACCATTTATGGTGAAGAAGCCCAGTACCAACTAGATATGTCATCAGGCATTTTCCCCTAAGTTTTAAATAAGGAACCTTTAACTAACTAAAATTTTTTAATCTCATAGATAAGAATGTGTATCAAATTGCTCTCACTGTCCATCCACACTAAGATCCTGGCACTCATCTTTGACTCTTCCTTTCTTTTATGTTCTACATATGACCAGTAACAAAGGTTTAATGATCTACCTTTAATGATCTCTTCTTTTAACCCCACCTTCCTACAATCAACATCTCTTTGTAGGACCTTATTAACTGGTCATCTAGGTTCCTGTCCAGCACCAGTCTAGTCCATTTTCTGGATCTCTATTAGTGACTTGACTGACATCACACAACTGAAACTATGATGTCACTGTTACACTCAACCTTTGGCCTTGCACCATCTTGTTCTTGCCCACCTCACCAGCTTCATTTCTCAACACACCACCCCATCACCACTCACACCATTTACATTCTAATCACACCAAACTTCAGATTCTCTCCCAAATGTTGCCTATAGTTTATATTCCTGGGTTTCAAAAAAATTATGGCTACTATGGGTAATTTTTTTGGCAAATATTTTCCTTCTCTTTAAATCATGTTCTCTCAATCTCAATATAAGCTTCAAGAGAGCAGGGAGCTGGTCTTCCTGGACTGACTGCCTTATTCCAAGTCCCAGAACAGTGCCTGATTCACAGTAAATCTGTGGAGAGTTTTCTAAAGCTGGGCCTAATATTAGTGCACATCAGCTCCATTCATATTTCTTTGTCTAGAACTCAGCCAGACTCATGATCATCTCTAACTCCAAGGCACACTGGGACATACAGTAAAGTGTACACCCAAAGAGAAATAATAGACTTGGATCAGCAGCCAGCAGTCTCAGCCATACCAGATAATTGTCACATAAATATAATGTCAACAGAAAACAAGTCCAAATGTGCACAAGTCAAAGAAAAAAAGCTGCTTGTTCTTGAAATAAAAACCTACTAGAAGCTGAATGTAAGCCAACTAGAAGATAAATGCAGAAATAAATTGATAATGAACATTAAATAAGAGAACCATTAGGTGTCTAGATGTTTCAGGAGTGATTGCATCAATCTTTTATATATGTAATTACAGTACTGTTTAAACTATTTCATAACATTGCTTTTTAAGAAGCTGGTGTAATATTGATGCCAAAAGATTTCACACAAAAAAATCTACAGGCTAATGTTACTTAAGAAATATCAATGCAATAGTCCTAAATAAAATATCAATAAATAGAACAAACAACACATTGAAAGAATAAATCATCATCTCTAAGTGGCATTAACTCAAAGAAAGAATGTGAGAATGTTCAATATTGGAAATCTCTTTATATAAATCATGAAAATCACCATAAGTCTGAAAAGAAAGATTACATTATTATCTGCATAGACAAAAAGGCATTTCATACAATACCTAATCTATTTCTCATACATGAATACTTTCTGCTCTGCTAATCTCTATATGTAATAAACCAATTAAAAAATTATATGGTAGGATTTAAAAGTGGTGGCAGAGTAAGTGGAAGCTACAGTGACTCAATCCCAGAACCAAACTGGAATTAATAGCTAAAATACAAAAAAAAAAAAAAAAAAAAAAAAAAAAAAAAAAAATCCTTAATAATAAAGACTAGCAAGGGAGAACCCTGATAACAAAGGACAGAATGTGGAAACCACATAGAGATTGGTAGGAAGTGCAGAGGTGCTAAAGAGCTGGCTGGGTTCCCACAAATAGCACCTCAGGTTCTAGAGGGATATCACAGCTGTGAGGGGTAGAGGGAGCAGTTCCCACCTGAGAACACTGGAGACTAAACCTCAAGCTGTGTCCACAAGCCCAGGGCACTGTAACTGAAAAAGGAGCCCACATAACATCTGGCTGTAAAAAGCAACAGAGTTACTGTCTACTAGGGAGAGCTGACTCAAAATTCCAGACACCCTCTTAAAGAGCCAACACATAAAATTTCATGTGCAGCCACTCACCTTGGGCTCCAGCAGAGAAAGGGCAGAGTGGACTAGATCTGTGTGAGAAGAAGCCAGGATTGGGGTCTAAAGGTTAGAGCTTGGAAGGCAGACACCCTGGTTTCTTGTGCTGAGTTATTTATTCATATTGCAGAGGACATCCTCTTCATGCAGACCTTTACCATTCAGGCAACTTTTACCTGAAGGAAAAATTCCTTGTCCCATCCAGTGGATTTTCTGAGGCTAACAATCAGCCTTCAGGCAAAACAATTGACCCACCCTATTGAAAAACCTCTCATCCCACTCTGAGATCAATACCCTGAAGCTAATCAGCACTGAATGACAATCAGACTGCAGGCGAACTGGGGGGGGGTGGGGGAGGGGTTGTCTCTAGAGGCTTTGAGTCTTTGCCTGATCTAATCCCCAGTCCTGGGCTAGGAAAAGCAAACCTTGGAGCACATTTTAGTCCTTTCCAGAGCAAACAAAGCTATATATTGCTGATAGCTCCAAACACAGGACTCAAGGCCAGTCAGAAACAGTGTCTGACAGTGTCCTGTACTGGAGATTGGGAGTCATAGAAGATTTATCTAATAAATAGACACAAACAAATAGACAGCCAAAATGAGGAGACAAAAAAATAAAAAGCCCCAAATGAAAGAACAAGAGAATTCTCCAGAAGAAGAGATAAATGAAATGGAGATAAGAAATTTATAAGATAAATAGTTCATAATAATGATGGCAAGAATGTTAAACAGTATGAGAAAAAATATAGTCTGAAATATAGAATGACACAGCACTAATAAAGAACACATTGAAAGGAATACACAGAAAATTAGGGGGAGCTGAGGATCAGATCAACAAAATATTGTAGAAAACAGGGTAGAGAAAATCACTCATAGAACAGAAAGAAAAAAATTAAAAAACAGGACAGTTTAAGGGAGCAGTGGGACAACATGAAACATAACACTATTTGTATAAAAGGAGCTGCAGAAAGAAAAGAAAGTAAGCAAGGGATAGAGAACCTGTTTGAAGAAATAACAGCAGAAAAATTCCTAACCTGGCAAAAAAAAAAAAAAAAAAAGTCACACAAGTTTAGGAAACATAGAGACTCCCAATCAAGAAGAACTCAAACAGGCCCACACCCCAGACACATCATAATTAAAATGCCAAAAATTAAAGACAAACAAAGAATCTTAAAGGCAGGGGGAAACAAAACAAAGCAATTTGTTACCTACAAAGGAGCTCCCATAAGGCTTCAGCTGATTTTTTTATCAGAAACTCTACAGGCCAGAAGAAAAGGGCATAAAGTACTCAAGGTAATAAAAATCAAGGATCTGAAAACAAGATCACTATATTCAGCAAAGCTATCATTCAAAATAGATGTTGAAATAAAGAGCTTCCCAAACAAAAAAAAATAGCCTAAACAAATTTATCCCCACCAAACCAGCACTGCAAGAAATGCTAAAGGGATGGCTGTAATGAGAAGAAGAAAGAAGAAAAAGAAGAAGAAGAAGAAGAAGAAGAAGAAGAAGAAGAAGAAGAAGAAGAAGAAGAAGGAAAAGAAGAAGAAGAAGTAGAAGAAGAAGAAGGAAAAGAAGAAGAAGAAGAAGAAGAAGAAGAAGAAGAAGAAGAAGAAGAAGAAGAAGAAGAAGAAGAAGAAGAAGAAGAAGAAGAAGAAGGAGGAGGAGGAGGAGGAGGAAGGAGGAGGTAGGAGAGAGGAGTAGGAGGATTACGAAGAAGTAGAATCAGATGAGAATACATAGAATCAGCCGCTCATCCTACGCAGCATAAGCATCCGCAAGAAGATCAGTAATCATCATCGTCATCTCGTCAGTCTTCGGCTTCTTCGTGTACTACTTCTTCCTATCTTCATCAAGCTTCTGCACTCCTTTCCGTCTTCTCTAATGCTTCGTCATCCTCCATCCCTCTTCAGCCATTGCCCCTCCCTCCTCCTCGATCCCCTCCATTCTCACTGCTTTCCACCCCCCACCGCTCACCACATACTCTCCTCTTATCGTTCTTCTTCTTCCTTCTTCCTCTCCCTTCCTTCTTCTCTTTCCTTCTTCTCCTCCTCCTCTTCCGTCCGCTTCCTCCTCCTTCGCCTCCCCCTTCTTTTTCCCCCCCACCCCCCCCACTCTTCTTCTTCTTCTATTCTCCGTCCCCCCTTCTTCTTCTCGTTTTCTTCTCCCCTCCCTTCCTCTTCTCTCCTTCTCTCCCACTCTTTCCCCCCCCCCCCCCGCCTGTCTTCTTCTTTTCTTCTTCTTCTTCTTCCCTCCACTCCCTTCCTTCTTCTTTCCTTTTTCTTTGTCTTCCTATCCTTTCCTTCTTTCTTTCTCTCTCCCTCTCTCCACTCGCACCTCTTCCAACCATTTCCCATAAATTACCCTATCATAATAATCTTAAATGCAATTGGATTAGATGATCCAATCAAAAGACATGGGGTTGCTAAATAGATATTAAAACATGACACAAATATATGCTGTCAATAAGAGACCCACCTCAGAACAAAAGACTCACACAGGAAGACATTTTCTATGAAAATGGAAACAAAAAGCTGGGGTAGTAATATTCATAACTGACAATATAGACTTCAAAATGATGGCCATGAGAAAGCACAAGAAAGGTCACTACATAATACTAAAGGGATCAATCCAACAAGAGGATACAACCCTGCTAAATAAATATGCACTCAAAATAGAGGGAGCACTTACATATGTAAAAAATTTCTGGATGACTTAAAGCGAGAAATTGACAGCATTACAGTCATAGAGGGAACTTTAACACTTTACTGACTTCACTGGATAACCATCCAGACAAAAATTAACAAAGAAATAGTCACTCTAATGTTACATGGGATTAGATGGATTTAATTGACATTTATAGAACATTTCACATTATATGGAACCAAAAAGATCACAAATAGGCACAGCAACCTTGAGAAAGAGGAACAAAGTTGGAGAGATAACAATACCAGATATCAAGCTATACTGTAAAGCCACTGTAATCAAGAACAGGCATATAGAACAATGGAACAATAGAGGACCCATAAATTGACCCCAGCCATTATGCTTGGTTAATATTTGACAAAAGAGGCAAGAACATAAAATAAATTCAAGATAGTCTCTTCAATAAATGGTGTTGGGAAAATTGGACAAATAAATGCAAAAAAAAAAAAAAAAATGAAACTAGACCACCAACTTACACCATACACAAGAATAAACTCAAAATGGATAAGTTGTGAAACCATAAAAATCCTAGAAGAATCCAGATATGCCCAAAATCTCAGGCATATCTCATAGAAATATATTTGTGGATACATCTCCTTCTGCAAGGGAAACGAAGGAGAAAATAAACAAATGGGACTACATCAAAATAAAAACCATCTGTACAGCAAAAGAACCCATCAACAAAATGAAAAGCAAGCCCACTATATGGGAGAACATATTTTCCAATGATACATATAATAACATGTTGATATCCAAAATATATAAAGAACTCATACAATTTAACAAAAGGAAGACAATCCAATTAAAAAATGGACAAAGAATCTAAATGAACACATCCAAAGCAGACATACAGATAGCCAGGAGACAAGAAAAAATGCTCAAAGTCACTGATGATGAGTGGGTTAAAAATCAGTAGTACATCTACATAATGGAATACTACACTGCTGTAAAAAAGAAAGAACTCTTACCATTCGCAACAGCAGGAGGGGATGTGGAGAGCATTATGCTGAGCAAAATAAGCCAGGCAGAGAAAGATAAATATCACATGATCTCACTCATTTGTGGAATTAATAAACAACATAAACTGATGAACAAAAATAGAGCCAGAGAGAAAAATATTTTAGAATATAATAAAATAATCCTATTATTTGCAGATTTTTAATATTTCCTACAACTTTTGTGATATTATACTATGTTAGTACAGTTTTGGTAATATTATTATATTTAAAATCTTTCTTCTTAAAATATTAATGTTTATTGCATGTAATACATTTAAAATCATTTTTCTTGAAATGTTAATGCATATTGCATGTAAATGGCTAATTATTTCACATCTATAATCTGGTAATAGATTTATCTTGTATACTGTAAAAAAAATAAAGAAAGAAAAAAAATCACCCCAAGAAAATTCAGTTACTGAAATATTGTGAATCATGAATGCTTTATGTGGATTATTTTAAGATTGCAACATTATCTAATAGCTATGACAGAGATGAATGAGTACATGTATACAACCATATTTTAGAGAAATGAATTAATGAAAGTTGCCTTTATGCCATTATTATTATGCCATAATTAATATTAGCTAAATAGTAATTAATAAAATTACTGTATTGATTTCAATGTGGTATCAGATTGTTTTAGCATAAACTGTTTTTCTTTTGAAATATGAAATTTTGCTATTAAAATAATAGTAAGAAAATCTACTTAGAACCAATTATAGTCATAAAGGGAATAATTTTCCTATAATAAAGAAAGAAAATATGCAGGGAGAGGGAATGCTTATTCAAAAGAAAGGATAAGTGAGTTGCCATCTAGAAACTGATAAAAATAACATACTTATTTCATTCCTTATTTATTCAGATTAATTCCAGAGGAATTAATGATTTAGATGTAAACATGCAATTTTAAAATCTCCAGAAGAACATATGAGATAAATTTTCATTATAATCTCAGAGAACATATGCCATGTCTATCTTATTCACAGTTGGTATACCAGCAATCCAGTCTCTTAACAAATATTTGTTGGATTAAAATGAACTGAATACCATATCTCAAAGGAGTAAGAGGCATATTCTGTAAAATTTGTCATGAAAAGTACAAGAATCTTCTGCCAGAGGCTGTGAGGAAACATGGCAGTGCATCTAGTAGTAACCGCTTAAATAAATTTGGGAAAGAGACACACTCAGAGCCCCATCTGAGAGAAGTCAAGGGTTTCCTGACAGTGGAATGAGTCCTCGGCCAAAATCCACAGGATAGTGCCTGCCAGCTTCTTCATCAGGGAGCTCCTCCACTCAGCACATCTGTCATCCTCAGCACCTGCCCAGCTGAGTTATAGCCACGAAACTTCCCATTCTGCCTCCATGGCTGGTCTCCAAAAGGTGGCTCTTGGTGACGCCATCTGCCAGTGGGTATAGAGTATGTCACACAGGCAGGCTTAGCCATGATTCTGCAAAGGAGAGCAGACAAATGTATGACAGATAACCTGGAACAAAGCGTCAAGTGGTGAGGCAAAGCTGTGCAGCAGCAGGAGTCAGACCAGCTCAGCAGGAAGTTATTAGGGTTGGGACAGCTTGTTTTGAGCAAAAGGAATCTGTCCAATTGAGGCCTAGGCAGCTTTAATGATGGTGGCAGGATTTGTCCTGCAGATACTATAACCAATAAGCAAAGATGAGCTTTGAGTGGTCTCAATAGAGAAGGATCACAGATCACAAACTGATCTTCTTCAACTCCCCTGGGAAAGTGATTATCATCAATCGGTGCTAACAACCTGAAAATAAAAAACTGCACAGTCTGCGGCAGATTTCAGATTTGCAGCACAAGTCTTATGCTTGTCATGAAACTCTGATACTCTCTAAGAGGAAACTGCTGGAATTTTCCCCACAACACCAACAGCCTCTGATCAATGTTCACCGTTTCTAACATGGGCACATAGATAAATCAGCCAGCAAGATTTTATAAGGACCACTATGAGCCCAAAATAGTACTAGTCCCTAATGAAGACTTGAAAATTTTAAAGGCACATACCTCAGTCTTCTATGAGCTTAGAAAATTTCATCATAAAAGTAAATTTAAGTTACATTAAATGTTTGGGCAACAATTAAACATGGAAGTATGGTAATCATAATTCTAGTGAACAGAAGCACAGATAAAGGGGAAATACAAGTGATGTGATCTGGGCCTTGGAGGGAAGTGGGATGGGATGGGTAGGCAGAAGGGAAAGGAAGAACATTGTGAGTGGGAAGAACAGACTGAGTAAGAGCTCAAAAATGGAGGAGAGCTGGCATGAAACGAAGGTCATAGCATCTGATGGAATTCATGAAGCTGTGTCTAGAGGGAAGATATTTGGTGATAATGATATTGCCTCATGTTTTCTTTAAGTTGCCCATTCATTGCAGCAGGCTAACTCCAAACTATCCCATTTGAAATGGTTTCTTGAAAATAACAGGCTGGACTATTACTTTGAGTCAAATGTAAAAGCTATGAGGGATCACAATACTTACCAGGGCCATCACTTTATTTCAAAGATTCAGGAAGGTTGTCCTGCAAGGTCATAGCTAGTTAGTGAGAGCTGCCAGGTCTCCAGATAACTTATTCATGGACCTTTTCCTCTAAGCAATATTTCTTCACATTTTAAGCCTGGGAGCTTTTCCTTCTGGTATTATTATTTCACCGAAGATTGTGCTCCTTAGGAGTAGGGATATACATCAACTTGTCTAACACAAAGCAATTATTAAGCACAAACTCTGTGCAAGGCACTGGTGCTGATATGGTAAATGTTATAAAAATATGGGGTCAGAGGAGAGTAACAACCATGTTCTTACTTGCATCTATAGTGCTGAATCTTAATGGGTAGTTTCATTCAAAAGCATGTATATTAAGTGACTGCTGTGTAGAATATGAGGATCTAAAGGAAGATAGAGGAGAAAGCAAAAATACATAGCATTTGTTGCAATATAATATGTTAAGTGAAATGACATCAGTGAGCTGTGGGTGCTGATAAACACTGAGGAGGGGTAATTAATCCAGCTTAGATTTGGGGCAAGGGTTGGCCAGATGTCAGGAAGACTTCAAAAACAAGTTAATATCTGAACTTGGTCTTAAAGAATAAACAGAAATTGCCCAGGTGAAGAAAGGGGGATGAAGGAAACAACAAGAGCAAAGGCATAGAAAAGCAAGACAACATGGTGTGTTGAGAGACCTAGAGCAGATCAATATTGGTGAAACATGTTCGAGTCTAGCAGAGGAAAGAAGAAGCTATTGAGCAAGCCATGGGCCAGACCATCAGGGTCTTTGCATATCAGGTCACAGAACTTGATTTGTATTACAAAGCTATAGGGACGATTAGGAAAATCTAAAGTAGAACAGTGACACGATTAGACAGAATACATTGGTAACTGATGGAGACAAGACTAGAAGCAAAGGGCCCAGTTAGTATCACATCAGGCAAGAGATGATGATGGAATAACAGTAGGGATTAAAAAAATAGAGGGACCAATTTAAAGAGTATATTGGAAGCAAGTTTTATAGGATTTGGTATGAATAACTGGAGATGCTTGAAAGACAAAGATAATCAAGGATGATTCCTAGGTTTCTAATTTGTGTAACTGCCACCACCAAAATAGAGACTTCTAGAAAAGGAAGACAAGTTCATTTTGAGGTGTACTGAGTTTGAGATATCTTTGAAACATCTGCTTGGGGATTCCTAGCCCACAGATTGATTAACAAACTTGAAGTTCAGAGGAAAGAATTGGGCAGGAGGTACAGCTATAAAGTCACCAACCTGTGAGTAGTAGATAAAGTTAAGAAAGTAGATGAAAATGAAGGTGAGCTAGAATGAGAAAACATTTGAGCTTGGAGTGGAGCCCTAGGAAGCAGGAATATCGAGCTGTAGGGAAAGAAAGAAGAACCAGTGAAGGAATGGTCAGAGAAGATTTCCATGGACACACAGGGGAATACAGGAAAGCATGTCAATGGTTTCAACATAATACTGAGGTCAAACAAGATAAATAGAGAGGTTTCCATAAACTCTGTAAGTAGTAACTTATTGGTGATTATAACAAGATCCACTTCAAGAGGAGTGGTATAAATGAAAGACAATTTGTAATGAGTTACATTTGGGAGGTGTGGAAATGAAGACTATGAATCATCAATTTGGGGGTAAAAAAAGAGGAGGAGAATTGGATGGTACCTTGAAGGGATGCAGTGTCAAAGAAGAGTTTACTTTTTTTAAGATAATCTCATTTCTGGGATGTTGAGAAGGGCTCCGGTACCACGGAAGCTAAAGGAAGCTAAAGATAAAGGAAAGAGGGGATAATAGCTGATCAAATTAGTGGTAAGAGGAGAGAAAACTAAAGAGATTGCCCTTAAATTACACTAAGATTATTTTTTGAAGTTGAAAAAAATGATAAAGATAGAGATATATTTGTATATGGGGCAAGTAAGCAGGAAGTTCACAGACAAATATACTTGATTTAAGCTTTCTTATTGGAAATAGGGAGCAAATTTATCAAGTAAGGGGCAGAGAGGTCAACATGATATGAAGACATTGTAGTTTCTGAGAAGTCCCCATAACACTTGCTACAAACCAAATAGATGAGAAAAGAAGATTAAATGGGGGAAAAAATAAGCTTATTAGTTATTGCATAGGAATTAACTGGAATATGATTATGTGTGTTTGGAAGCTGGCAAATCAAGTAGTAAAAGCTAAATATATTTAAATCTATAGAAATAACATTAATATAATACTGATGCCTAAAATTTAAGCACGGAGTAGACAGTGGACCTTAGTACTGGTCATAGTAGAAAACCAATCGGTTATATATCTAAAGAAGAGGTGATTAAAAGTATTCAACAAAAATAGAAATGTGTCTGTTTTAACAAAAATTAAAACTTTTAAATAATAAAAGAAACATCAATAGAAGGCAAAAAAAATCACATAAGTTTAAAGTAAAAACAACATGAAACAATACCAAATATGCCCATCCTGTCCATAAATGCAAGTGGGTTTAACTCATCTAATAAAAATGTTATTATCACACTGGTTTCTTTTAGTCCCACATGAATTGAATGAATATAGATCTAAACAACTAATAAGGATATGTATTGAACCCTGTTTTCTAATAATAGAGAAGAAGACACCTTCTTTAAGAGAGTACATGGGCCCTGGCCAGCTGGCTCAGTTAGTGGGAACATTATCCCACCCACCAAAGGGTTACAGGCTTGATTCCCAGTCAGGCCACATACCTTGGTAGTTGGTATGATACCTGGGGTTCATGGCAGGGGGAATAGGGGAATACTGATTGATGTTTCTCCTTTTTTCTCTCTCTAAAACCAATGAAAACGTGTCCTCAGATGAGAATAAAAGAGAGAGAGAGAGAGAGAGAGAGAGAGAGAGAGAGAGAAAGAACATAAAGCATTTACAAAACTTAACAAAATATTAGACCACAAAGAAAGTTATAATACATTTTTAAATGTAAACTATATTTTATTGCCCAAAGAGCAATAAAATTAAAAATGAGTAAGATCTTTTAAAAGTCCTTCTACTTAGAAATGTAAACAAACACACAAAAACTCATTCAAATCTCATGTCAAGAATAAGATATAAAAAATGATTGCAGTGTTTCCAGAAGGCAACAATATGTAAAATGCAATATATTGGTCTAGGGAATACAGGTAACTTAAATGCTCAAATAAAAATTCATAACTTTATCAATTTATCAATAGAAATGAAAAATGTGGGTTAAACACTCAATTCCAAAAGTGAGAAAAAGAACAACAAAGAATATCAAAAGAAAGCAGAATAAAAGAATCTTACCTAATATTAGACAAACATATAAATTGGCCGTACCTCTGCTACACCCACAGCCAATCAGAGTGAGTATGCAAATTAAAAGGCCAAAGATGGCAGCCACCCAGGGTCAGAATGCCAGAGCAAAGACAAGACTACAGACGAAGATGAAGATGGCAGACTAGGGCCTGAGTCTGCTTCAAAGACAAAGAAGGAAGACTCTGGTTAGAGCAAAGGCCTGGGTCCTGGGTGCTGGAAGAAAAACGGGAAGGAAGACCTATTGCAGGAATCTCTTCATGCAACAGGCCTCTAGTTACAAAATATAAAAGTAGAAATAACTGATAGAGAAAACAGAAATAATATAGCATTAATAAGTAAGTAATTTTATCCTTTGAAAACAATAAAATGAACAAATCTATAGTTATTTTTTAATAAATAGGTAGGAAGCACAAATATACAAAATAAGCATAATAAAGAAAAATATAACCACCAAAATAAGGAATTTTTTGAAAACCTATGCAATTATATTGGCATAAGTCTTTGCAAATACAGGGGTGGGTAAAAGTAGGTGCTTTTTTGTTTGTTTGTTTGGTTGGTTGGTTGGTTGGTTTTTAATATATTTTATTGATTTTTTACAGAGAGGAAAGGAGAGAGATAGAGAGTTAGAAACATTGATGAGAGAGAAACATCGACCAGCTGCCTCCTGCACACCCCCCATGGGGAATGTGCACACAACCAAGGTACATGCCCTTGATCAGAATCAAACCAGGGACCTTTCAGTCTGCAGGCCAACACTCTATCCACTGAGCCAAACCAGTTTTGACTAAAAGTAGGTTTATAGTTGTGAGTATATGAAACAGAGTTTATCCTTTTTATTATTATTATTTATTAATTATTGTATTTTTTATTTGTACAACTATAATCCTACTTTGCTTATTCTTGCATTTGAAAACCTAGATGGAGTGGGTAACTTCAGTCAAAATAAAATGTTGAGGGAGAAATTTCAAATAGACTGACTATCATACAGGTAACTGAGAGAGTTTTCAAAAAGCTACTCTTTAAATCAGCACCACAAACAGATGGTTTTATAGTGGAATGCCACCAAAAAAATATATACTCTGCTTGCTATGTAAATTGCTCAAGACCATAGAAAAGGAAGAAATATCATTCAAAAATGTTTTGTCAAACATAAAATATTCATTGACATAAAACCCATAATAAAAACAGGTACATATTATTCTCATTTATAAAAATTAATATAAAACTCATAAGTAAAATGTTAGGAATAGAATATTATGTCATATTGAAATAAAATGCATCATAATCGAAGAGAATTTATTCTGGGAATTCAAGATGACTTCATAGGAGGAGATTCACTAATATAATTAATTCGTAGCAAAAGGTCAAGTGAGAAATCATATGAACATCTCTCACAATGCCAGAAATCATTTGAAAAAATTCAATATTTATTTTTGGTCAGACATACACAGTCACACATACACTCATTCACTAAGATAAGAATCAATTAACACATCTCCATAGGGAAACACTTAAGGCATTCCAATTAATGTAAGAAAAAATGCCAACTTGCCTACCATATCCATTCATATTTAACATGATATTAGAAAACTTGGTGACTAAAATTAGAAAAGACAAAGCAATTAGGAGTTAAAGCTAGAATCTATATTTAGATAATAAGTGTGCATATTAAGAAAACTCAAGTGAATCAATGAAAAATCTTACTACAAAAATCAGAGGTTGTGGTAAATTAACAGGATATGAAATTAATATATGAAAATCAATAGCTTCCATATAGTATACAAACACTGAAATGCTATGCCATATAAAAGAATAAAGGTTCCAGCTTAAAAAGGTAAACTACCTAGGAAAAATTTTAAACATTACTGAAAGATGAAAAAAAATACATTTAAATAAATGGAAAAATAGTCTCTGCTATTTAATGAAGACTCAGTATCACTGGAGGGGTCAAACTTTCACAAAGAAGCAGACAGATAAATTCAAACTAAGAACATTCCTAAGGATGATTGCCTTCTTCTCTTCAATAAGTTAACAGTATGAGTTAAAAAATAAAAATTAAAAAAAAAGGAAGAAAGGAAGGAAGGGGTGCAGGGAAAGGGCAGAGGGGGAAGGAGATTGATCTAGATCAAAGGAAATCTATGACACTGTTCAACATAATTTAGGAGGCCACGTGGATCCTAATTCAAACACCAACTTTAAAAAGAATTTTGATGGCCCTGGCTGCTGGACATTGAGCATCATTTAACGCTAGTGGTCTAATGACATCTAGAAAGGTTCAGCAATCTGGAGACAAGGCCATGTGTAAATTAAATAAGCATCCAGAGACAAAAGATAATTTTGAAAGGCATATCGGGAGAGGCAGAGGAGATTGGATGAAGAAACCAAGTTCCCTTTGTCTCAGTACCCTTGCTTTTTATTAACACAAATTGTGCTAAGGCAAGGTAGAGATATACACTTCAAAGGATAAAGTTAGTGTATAGTAGCATTGTCAGATTGGAGAATAGCCTATGACTATTCAGGTATTTGGGCAGTAAGAGGCAATAACATATAGATTAAGATGCCCTGAGCTGCCTGGCAGCAAACAATCAATTTATGCATCCCTTTCAGGTTTGGAGAAATGCCTTTAGCCATTCCCAACAGGTGACAACATATGTGACTCAGTCCTTGTTGAGTCCCCAAATTCCATCAACCTTTTTATGAAACTCTTGCAATTATGACGTGCTGAAACTGGCTTCTGGCACTGGCCAAGTGGCTCAGTTGTTATTTGAGGTGATCAGTGCACATACCTAAGGTTGCAGTTCTGATCTCTGGTCAGGGAACATATTGGAGGCAACCAATTGATCTCTCTCTCTCTCTCCCCTTCCTATCTCTCTAAAAAATAATAAAAACATATCCTCAGGTGAGGATTAATTGTTTTTTTATATAATTTGGATAATTGCTAACACCAAGGAATTATTTTTTTATTTTGTTAAATGTGATAACAGCATTGTGGTTGTGTAAGAAAATGTTCATAAATGTGTTCTTAAGCACATAGTCATAAAATAACACATTTAAATTTTGTTTTATAATTTATCAAAGAAAGAGCCAAAGAAATAGAGATGAAGCAAATGCAATAAAATCTTTATTGTATACGTATATAAATGTGTGGGGCTTTATCATTACTCCTTACTTTTATGTCTTTTAAAAATACTTATAATACAATTATTTTTTAAAAAGAATAAGTGGGCTTCACAGAGGAGTAATTTGAAGAGTTACTGAGGAAAATGGGAGTGGTTTGAAGAATAGCACATAGGTCCACCTCAGGGTGAAGGTGCTGACTTGGGTAGGGCCAGTCTTCCTTGGTGTGGGGAAAGAAAAGATAGATAGGAGCCAGGAGGGAAGTGTTTCACCATGGGTGTGGGGAAAAGAAAGGAGAATCAGACCTTGGCTAGGTAGCTCAGTTGGTTACAGCATCATACTGATACACCAAGGTCCTGGCTTCCATCCCTAGTGAGGGCACATAAAAAATCAACCAATGAGTGCATAAGTAAGCAGAAAAATAAATCAATGTTTCTCTCTCTCTCTCTCTCTCTCTCTCTCTCTCTCTCTCTCTCTCTCACCAATCAATCAATAAATAAGACAGAAGAGAATCAGAGCATTACACATCTTCCCAAAACCAAACATCCAGTCACAGATCAAGCCAAACTCCAAAGACACCTGCTAGAAAATCTAAGATAAGTTTATCAGTAATAGGGAAACCAAGAAATGGGCATAGTGTGGGGCCTGTACAAGAAACAGCTGAGGCCTATGCAGCCAGAAAAGGAATAAATCTCTCTTCCAAACTTGCACCGAGCTCTCCACAGGTCCTGTTTATAAGCCTCCTTCCCTGCAGCTAACACTGCTCACTCCCTTTTCTGGTCTCTGAGCACAATAGCTGTGTATCTAGTGCTATATGTAATTAATAATGACATTGGCTGACATTTATTCTAGTAGTTGCCTCATGGCAAGGTAAGCCTGGCTGCACAGGGATTATGTTCTTGAATCCTTATAACAAAGGAAGCAGTCTCAGCGATAGGAGATCCAAGTGAGAGAACTCTGATGACCTGACTCCAGGGTTCAACCCCTTAAACAGGAAGCAGTCCCTTAATGATAGCCCTTAGCTTCAACCTCTCTCATTTTCTGTCCAAGAAAGCATTTCAGCACTCAAACAAGGCATGGTTTTAGGGATTACTGAAAAATCTATGTGAAATATTTAAAAATTTCACAAATTTTAGGTCTTCATATATTATTACTAATAAATTACCTGTAAAATATCTCGTGACTCATTGTGCCACATGTGTAATAATGCTGTGATTGAGAGCTGCACTGCCGACATATTTTATTCTCCAAAACACTTCTTAAATTTTTCCTACAATTAATTAAAGCCCTTAAATTTTCTAATTTATATCATTAATGAATGCCAGATATCCCCCAGCAAATTATAATCTTAAGGAGAAGAATTACATTTTTTTAAAAAAACTTTTCTTAAAATGTTTTAATTAAAAATATTTTTAAAACTCTCTAAAGCATCTACACATGTGTCAAACACAAGGCCCGCGGGCCAAATCCATCCCGCCAGGCCTTGCAATGTGGCCCGCACCGCGCTGTCATCACTGCACTCCGCTGCGTTTCCATCACAATGACAGTTTATGACTGTTCAGTAAACCATTCGGCCTGCGATTTAGGCTGGATTTTAGATTTTGGCCCCTTCTCTGATTGAGTTCGACACCCCTAATCTAGAACATGCCAAGAACAAAGAAATCACTAACATTTTCTGAGAGAATCAAACTACTACTGAAGTAAGAATAGTGAGAATAGGTAATATTAGGGTGAGGCTTTCCTATTTCCATAGAGTCAGCAGATTTCTTTCAAAAGTACAGAGAAAACAGTGAGAGACACCAGTCCTAGAGGGGCATATTCCCTGTGATTGAGCTGGGTTTTTTTTATCCTGTCTCCTCAGAGAGAGAACATAGCTGGAGACATTTTCCAGAATCATGTTTATGTCATTAGAAGCACCTGATGACATAGCTGGCTCTAAATCATTTTAGCTCTGCAGCCTCATGCACACCAGCCTGTATCTGCCTAAATAAGATCTTACTTCAAGTTACACAGACCTAACTCCATTAACATGTACATGAAATTGATTGTGCACACCAAGAACATGAATGCTTACCTGGCAGTATAACTCAATGCTTAAAAAAGAAAAAAGAAGCCAAAACCTGTTTGGTTCAACGGATAGAGCGTCAGCCTGCTGACTGAAGGTCCCAGGTTCCATTCTGGTCAAGGGCATGTACCATGGTTGCAGGCGCATCCCCAGTAGGGGGTGTGCAAGAGGCAGCTGATCAATGATTCTCTCTCATCATTGTCTCTAACTCTATCCCTCTTCCTTCCTCTCTGTAAAAAAATCAATAAAATATATTTTTTTAATTAAAAAAAAGAAAGATAACTGATGCAAATTTCTCAGTAAGTCTTTCGAAGATAGATAAAAATAAAGTAACTTATCAACCAAGTTGGCCACAATTTAAAAGCCGAGAGCAGAGAACAAACACTTAGAGTGAAGTATGATATGACTGAAAATATTCTGCAAGCTTAAAGATAAGAAAAGAAAAGGGTAGGGAGCAAAGTTGGAGGATGTCCAAAGGGAAGTGGGGGAATGGGGACATCTGTAATAGTCAAAATAATAAAAAGAAAGTAAACATTAGTATGTGCACCATCCAGGATCATTTTCACAAAGGTCTCTCGCTTAGCTTATCTTTTACATCTAAGCAGTTGCAACTTCTTCCTTCTTCGTGCTTCCTAGGAAGGAGGTTAAGGACATGAGTTTGGAGCCAGACAGGCCTGCCTGGGGTCGCTCAATAGATGTTAGCTCCATTCCTACTGTGGGGAAAGAAACGTTCAGTCCCCTCTCCTGACCCCTCTTCCTCCAGGGATGAAGGACCAGCAGGGCCATATCTTCCTAATGGTAGCAATCCCTCTGCGTTCTGCCACCTCTCTTTCCTAGAATGCACATTGCTGGTGAATAAGCTGCCCAGACATTTGGCACTGTCATCTCCTTCTGGTGCTTTTCTATTGCCCACAAGCAAACAGCCGGATGGCGAAGGACATCCAAGGCCTGTTCCATAAATCAGCTCGCTACCTCTCCCACGTCCTTAACTACTTCCTCCATGTTGCTCATAACAGGGTTTCATATCCCAAGACTTAGAAGGAGGTCCATGCTAATAAGGCTCTAAGCTGAGGCTTCAAAGGGAGAAAATGAAGAATGGATGTCAGACAGCATTTGAGTATTGATATCATTAATAACACCAGAACCCTACTATAACCCAAATTGTTGCTGTATTGTTTTCATTGTTGTTGTTATCCACTTCAGAGTCAATAATAATAAGTGGATAGCATCAATTGCCTTACAAAGGTTTCTCATTGTCCTAGGAGTCACCTGCTTCACTCTTACATATCTCACCTACTGGTTAATATTTCTTATTATTTTAGGTATCCTTTATTATGGGTCATTGCAGTAGTCATTTTTGTACATCCTTCTTTTACCTCAATATTAATTAATTAGTCTTTAATATTCATTCTGAAAATAATTATCTCCATTTTATATAAGAGAAAGTGAACAGGTTAAGTAATGTCTAAAAGAACATAGCTTGTGAGTGGAAGACCAAGATCTGAAACCCAGATTTGTTTGATACTAGTGAGCAAACGTTACACTAATGTCACACTTTTCCATTTCTGCCTTCAACCTCTTAAGAACTTCAGCTGCTTGAGTATGACAGGAATGGGATCAGAGTCACCCTCCACATATGTTCAAAGTTCCCTCATCTGTTCATTCAATTCCCTTCTCCAAACCATTACAGTGATATTATCCCCTATGCCTAACCCATTAAAAAGCTTTGTCAACATATGTCAGATATCTTGCTTGAAAATCAGGGCCTCTGGATTTTCAGAGCAGTCATCAATTAGGGCATAAGTCATCCACCTGCCCCCTTCTGTCACTCTGTGTTTACCACCAAAGCTCAGGGACACAAGTTTAGGCATAGAAGGAGTAGAGCTCTCTCATCACTGAGGTCCTAGACTTGATGGGAGGTAGCACTGCTTCAGCCCCAGGTCTCCTTTTTTAAGTCAGAAAAGAGAAGAAGAAATACCCAGTTGTCTTCATGTGATATTGGCAAAGGCCCCTTTACCTTTGGCAATTTCTTTGACAATCATCCATTGTTTGTGGCATAAGTGATAGCTCTAGGCCTATCTATCATCTTGAGAAAGCCAGGAATGAAAATATGAGGTTGCAGTTGAGCAAAAGGCAGACATATATGCTTGGGGAGCAAGACCAAGGATAAGACACTGTATGCTGTGAAACACTGTCAGTTCGGTCTGAAAAGATCAAAGATGGGCCTTTGATTCAAAGAGTAACACCAGGCCAGTGAATTTGACTCCGTTTTGTTAGAAGATTTCTTTAATAATTCCCTCTCAACCCTCTTTGTAAACAGTCACCTTTTGACTTCAGGTTTCTTGGGTTGAATATAAATCTTAAAAGGAAATCTAAAATCCAAGTGAATTTAGAAAACCGGATGAACAGAATAAACTGATGAGTATAATAGAATCAGGGGCATAAAAAGGGAGTGGGCTGAAAATTCTCAGGGGGAAATCAGTGGGGGTGCAGGAAGAGACTGGACAAAAAAATGTACACCTAGCTGAAACCAGTTTGGCTCAGTGGATAGAGCATCAGCCTGTGGACTGAAAGATTCCAGGTTCGATTCCTGTCAAGGGCATGTACCTTGGTTGCAGGCACATCCCTAGTAGGGGGCGTGCAGGAGGCAGCTGATCAATGTTTCTCTCTCGTCGATGTTTCTAACTCTCTATCTCTCTCCCTTCCTCTCCATAAAAATTCAATAAAATATATTTTTAAAAATGTATACCTATAGATGACGACAGTGGGGGGAGGTGAGGGCAGAGGGTGGGGTGGGAACTGGGTAGAAGGGAGTTATGGAGGGAACAAGAGGAACAATTATAATAATCTGAACAATAAAGATTTATTACATTTAAAAAAAAAATAAAGGAAATCCAAATGACTATTCAAGTTTTTTATCTCATTATAATGCTTGTTGTGATTTCCTTACCAGAAAAGCAGACTCTCCAGGAAGGTGTCTAACTCTTCCGGATCCACTGGGACTGATTTGGAGGCTTCCTTTCCAGGCCTGTGTGGGAGGCACCTCTTCTGTGTGCCCGCACATCACAGTGCTTACCCTCAGCACCATGCCACCGTGTGCTGTAGTCACACCTGTCTGTGTCCTCTGTCTCTCCTATTGGAATGTGAGGGGTCGCTGTGGCTTCCTTCTCTCTGTCAAAAGTGCCCAGCTCAAGCTCTTATGCTGTCATCACACCTGTCTGTGTCCTTCTGCAGCAGGAACAGTAGGCCAAGGTGATAATATCCACTTACTAATTTTTCTGTGGAAAGAAATAAATTCCACTCTTTCCCCCAAGTACCAATATATCAGCCCCAAAGTTTCCCAAACCTCAGTGTAGCCTCTTCCTCCTCGCTCACTGAGATGTGGCTAGACATAGGCTGTACATCTACAACACCGGGGCTGCCCGAAGAATCCCACCTCTCTCAGGTCAGAACTCATCACACATCACAAGTTCCGCAACTTCTTCCAGCAGGACCCAAAAAACCACACTTCAACTCCAGAAGCCAAGAGATTAAGGGCAGGAGGAATAAAGAACAGAAATATCTCAACCAAAAATCCCGGGGCACTCCTTATGCCCGTAGGGGCAGAATGAGCCATTGGGCTGATGCTAGAATGGTGAGAGGTGTGTTCCAGGACAAGCTGCGATCTCTCTTGTCTTCAGAACTCAAAGCTCATCCAAAACTACTGCATTCCTCTGCGTGCTCTTTGTCTAATGCACTGAAAACTGTCTTGCTTTTCATTTCTTCCAAGTTCCCCATTTATGTTTGTACACGCAGAATGAATGGTGTGGCCTTTAGGGATATGAAGGGAAGGGAGAAAAATATGAAGATAACCACCACCACACTGAAAGCATTTGGGAGACGTAATCTCTCTGTGGAAGATGTGAAGATGCTGATTACTCAAACCCAGAAGTCACCGTTAAACAATTTAAACCTGAAACTAATAAGCCAACTATCAAATCACTCATCCATAGCTGGCCCAAAAGAGAAAGGATGCATTAGGAGGAGCACAAACAGTCTCACTAATCACCCCACAGACAAGGGATCTTCAATCATTACTGCCCTTGCCAACATGCTAGGAGCTCCTGAAATGCTTTCAAGATAATCTGAGTGTGCATCTTTCACCCACATATCCCATCGAACAGCCAAAGTAGATAATAAGAACCAAGAGGGCCTTTTCAATCTGGCCAAATAATGTTAAAAGGATTGGGTTGACTTACATCCACCGAAAGAGACTGCATTCTGCATTCAATAAAGTTTTGTGAACTCTACTATTTAAATTTTAGTTGCCTCTTAGGGAAATACATTTGAAAGTAAAGAGAGCAACTCAGAATTACATCATTCCAGTTTACATTTATTACATGTTAATGCAAGTGTGTGTGTGTGTGTGTGTGTGTGTGTTTAACTGCAGTCCTTGAGACAAGTCCATATACAGCATAGTAATTTTATCAAATCACACAGATGAGATTCCAGAAAATGTCCCTTGTGCTCAGAGTCATCACCATACTGTAATGCAGTGCAACGATACACAATGCACTAATGCACAGGATATTGTAACAAACTGGGTCATTGCAATCACTCACCCAATGCTCAGATGAAAAGACCATTACCATGAAGGAGCTGGGGAAGTGATAGATTGATTTCCCAGGACTCAGTCTATGAGCAGAATGTATATTGAAAAGAGAACGAAACTTGGAAAATAGGCTAATATCCACTCTCGGGGATTTTGTGTCCTCCCTCCAATCAGAAGGCAGGAAGCACAGTAATCAGCATTGTGGGACCTCACTGGGCACTGTGAGAGGCTCTCGGTACCTGCTTTCTAATTTGATGTCAGGAATGTGAGTACCGCCTCTGTTCCACAGATTGCCCACAAACTGGTTACTGTACGTTTACTGAGTGGCATACGATTTTAAAGAAGAACTCCATTTTACCACATTAACATAACAGTTTTTATGCTTTCCAGAAAATAAAGACTAGCCCATGTCAATGACATTTCAGATGTGACACCAAAGCACAAGCAACAAAAACAAAGACAAAGAAGTAAAATTGTATCAAACTAAAAAGCTCTGCACAGCAAAGGAAACAACCAAGAGAGTGAAAAGGCGACATATGGAATGGAAGAAAATATTTGCAAGCTATATATCTTTCTTTTCTCTTTTATTTTATTTTTATTTTTCTGATCCAGTAATACAAAGTAAATAAAATCAAAATCTCAAAGAGATAGTTTTACTCCCATGTTTATTTCACCATTACTCATAATTGTCAAGATACAAAAACAACCTAAGTATCAATCTACAGAAGAAAAAAATGTAATTGTGTGTATGTCGTGTGTGTGTGTGTGTGTGTGTGTGTGTGTGTATGTGTGTGTGTGTTGTATACTTGAAATTTGTTGAGAGGGTAGATCTTGTGTTCTCATTACATAAAAAATATGATAATTATGTGAGGTAATGAATGTGTTAATTAGCTTGATTGTGATGATTATTTCACAATGAATATTTAATCAAATCATCAAGTTGTACACCTGAAATATATACAAATTTTAATTGTTAATTATACCTCAATAAAGCTGGGGGGGGGGAACAGCCCATGTGTTATACCTCTAGCTTACTTTCATTTCAGTTTTCTGAAAATGTTTTCTACAGATAGATAAAGGATGGTAGAACAAGTTTGGCAATACTGTAAGATTAGAGAAGTTGGTAGAAACTATAAAACTGAAGTTCAAATACAACCTTCACAGCCACATGATTTCTAAACAATATATATTTTTATTCATTAATAACTTCCTTATAAATAATTCCAGTTAACACAGATGAAAATCAGTCCACTCTCCAAAACAGGTATGTTCCTGATAAAACCAGGAGACTGAGAGATGGAAGATGTGCCATGTTAGGTGACATCAGCCAGAGTTGGATAATATCTGACAAGGTCCTAACCACAATTGAGTCACCATGTTCCCGGTCCCGCTCAGGCCTGAAAAACTCTCATCAACTAAGACACATAGCAGACTGAGTTGTGACACCAGGAGACTGAGTTGTAAGCCCAAATACCAATTTATCAATTTATAATTAGAAATATTAGCCAACACATTCATACTAGCTGTAACTGCTTAGACGTTTTCTTACCACATGTCCCATGCACTGACAAAAACTCGTCTCCATAGGATGAGGAACTTATACCTCATCACCTGCTTCTTTTTTTCCTTTTCCTCTTCATGTAGGGATATCATCAAAATACAGCTGTAGGGACATCAAAAGCTACCACCAAGTGTATAATAGTGCTAAATACTTGTTGCAAGAGCACTTCTTGAATCAGAAGGGATGCAACTGGTTACCTAACTCCTCAAATCTAGTTTTGTGTGTTCTTTTTACCAGAAAACAAAGGTTGATGAGAAATGTTTCTTACTCTTATCAGAGAAATCAAACTATGCTAAGTAGAAGAGAGATTAGAAGAATTTTGATCATTTCCATTATTCATTCATTTAAACAATTTTATTGAGCACCTAATTGAGCCACGTATGAGTTTAGGCACTTTGAGTATAGTAGTTTGTCAAACTGATGAGTATCCCTGTCCTCATGAACTTACACTCTGTCAGGAAAAGATACAAAAATAAACATAATAAATAAGTGAACCATATAGAACTCTAAATATGTTTCGGGGGAAAATAAAATGTAGAACCAAGCAAAGAATAACAAATGTGTATGTAGAAGGTAGGAACAATTTTGGATACAGTATTCAGGGGAAACCTCATTGAGAAAATATCATTTGAACAAAAGCTTAAAGGAGGTGAATAAATTAATCCTGTAGACATCTGTGGGAAGAGCATTTCAAGCAGGCGGAACAATTAGTGCAAAGACCCTAAGGCAGGCATGCATCCAGAATGTTCAAGGAACAGCAAGGAGCCAGTACAGCTGGAGATAATAGGAGATGAGTTCAGAGAAACAAGGAAAGATCAGATCAATAGAGGAAACCCACAGGCCATTATGAAGACATTGGCTTTTACTGTGAATGAGATGGAATTTTAAGGAGAGAAGTATAATGACCCACAATCCTTCCATTTTAATAGAATCATTCTGGCTTCTCTACTGAAAATAGATGGTGGAAATAGGATGCAAGCTAGAAACTATTGCAGGAATCCTGAGGAAAAGGAGATGGAGACCAGAATGGTAAGAGGTAAGAGGTGAGACACGGTGGAGTTCTGAATCCACATCGAATACGGACCCAACAAAGCTAGCTGGTGGATAGATGGAAGAGTTAAGGAAGATTTTAAGGTTTATAGTCTTAACAGCTGTGAGAATGGAGTTGACCTTGACCTCTCTTCTTCAGGAGCTCCACCAGCCCTCAAATATGAGAGACAATTGAAAATTATCTTCTATTACCTAGGAATTGGAAAGAAAGGTCAGAATATATAGTTTCCATGCTCTCAAGTATCTTTGCTTCTGAATCTATGAAATGGTCATTTTCTTTCCAACGATAACAGTCAATTTTTTTGCTTAGAATTCCCTGGTCATTTTTTTTTAAACAATGACACTTTAGAGTTAGAGGATGCTATCAGTCTTGGAGACAACTGCACTTTACCTGGACAATGCTATGAAATGTAAAGTCACCCATTATACTATCACCTCAACCCTGACAAGGGCTTTACTGACTATCCCAATTGATTCTGAGTTCTTCCTCCTCTCTAGAAGCCTATGAGAAATCCAGAGAACTAAAAAGCATTCACTGCAGCCTGAATTTGCACCAAAGCTCGGTTTTCAGGCTCTCTTAGTAATGAGTTTTTAAGGCACTTGTGAGTTAACTACTTCCTTCTACCACAGCCTCTGTCAAAATGCCCATGGTACATCCAAGGATTGCTGGGTTTAAAAAAAAAGCCACAATGGTGGCTCAATATTTAAAGCACAGCTGGTCTGGTTCAGATATAGACAGGAGACCAAGAATCCTATTCTCTTGGCCTCCCTCCTCCACCATCACCGTTTAGTCTCTCTAGTTCCACTGTGGTGTCCTCTGAGTGGCCACTGAAGAGAACTTAAGGTTCTGTAGGACACAATTTGAAAACTAATGGGCTGTGGCTTTCTGCAAGAACAGTCACAGATAAGTGGAGAGTATTCATTCCTTACCAGTTGGCCAGGCTTAAGAAACCGAACCTGCCCTGTCCTACATTTTTACGTATTTGTGAGTGGCTTGCTATACCCAAGCTTTCCATCACAGCAATCACAGCCCTATCTGCCAAAGCAAAGACACTCCAGTGAGAAGGCATGTTAATGGCCAACATCCCCTTTAACATCCCCCCAGAGCATGCATCTCAGAGGCAAGTTCAGCCAAGTTTTGTTAAGGCTGAAAGTGAACACTCCAAGAAAACATTTTGTTTTCTGACTCCATTCTTTTTGCAGAAAACTGACCAAATTTCCTCACTATATTCTCCATTATAAAAACAGATTTCTCTTGTGGCTGGCCTAGGTGTGGGACTGAAGGAGTGATACCTTCTAGTCAGAATTTATATAGTCTAACCTATTTTCCTAGAAAGGATGTTTGTTTCTGTTTTTTGTTTTTTGGATGCTCGATGCCCAAGCAGGCTAGAGATCCCTACCTGTCCACCGCTTCCCCTGGTAACTCTTTTAAAGAGCTACCAGCTTCACCAAGCCTAGGAAGGCTTTGGTTGTATCATATTCTGTGTACTTCTGAGCTGCTGCATGTGGTGGATGGAGAGAGTGTCCTTGTCACCCTGGGCTGGACTGTGCCAAATGAGCCCTAACGGAGCTTTTCCCATGCCCACAGGTACACCAAGACTTTCCCAGAAATAGTTTCTTCAGCTTCTGATTCTAATTTTTCTTTCTGTAGAGGCTCAACATGAATCCAAGTGATCTGCCCCTCACTGTCTTCATCTTTTCATGTGCCTCTCTTATATCCCTAGAGAAATGTGCTTCCTTTCTCTCCTGACTGAGAAGGTGGGAGAGGGTCTCGGGAAGGTCACTTCATGAGAGCAGGACAGGTGGAAGCTGTGCTTGGGCTACCAGGACCCCAGATCCAATCTACGCTTAGTTTAGGCTCAGCCAGGGGACACCCCAGCAGCTACATAAAATGAGGCAACTAAGGAGACTTGCACAAGATTACTGAGATCATTAGTGGTAAAGCTGGCACTCAAAGTGATGTCCCTTAATTCCCCATCCAAAGGGTATCAGCTCTGATAAAAGGTAACAGAGACTTTTCAAAGTTCCAAAGTATTTTACTATTTAAAAAATTTAAGAAGGATCCATGACAAGTGATGTATTTCCACAAGAAGAAAAAACAGACACTAGTTCTAGAGAAATTCTTTTTCAGCCTGCTGGTGACTTTCACCCCTTATTGTGAATTAGCTCTCTGATGTGTCTCTACACTAAAATGCCACAATGTTAAGAGGGGAGCGGGCTCCCAAATCCTAAACTGCACAGGTGAAGGAATGAATGGGCTCTGTTCTCGTGAAGTGTATCTGTAGAGCAAAAGGAATCCAGTAGAAATCAGCACATTGACAAGACTTTTGTAAGTTTCTCAAAGGTAAAAAACTGCCCCAGTAGCATTTTCTGAACTCAGCTGCCTTGGCTGTAGCTTTCACCTGAGGGGTCCTCAAGAAAGGACCTTGTTATTATCGCCTGGACTTCCGAGCTAAGTGATCTTGTGCTGCTCACAGGCCACTTTCCACCAAATTGTGAGCAATCACTTCCCACACTGTTCTGTGAACTGCCCTGTCCACACAGACAATGGGTCCCGGCTCCAGTTCCCTGATAAGCCTGGCTGTGGCTGTTACAATGGAGCAGCTCTTGGTCTGGGTGTCAGGATAGTGAAGTTACAGCAGAATAAAGTGTGGAGAGTCTGAATGGGTATTTATTTCAGGCCTTTAAATTAAAGAGTATTTTACAGGTCTCTGTATTTTAATTTAGTTCTTACAGAAGACATGGAGGACACCAGGATAGAAGTAGGAGGCAAGTGGACTAGAACTAGGATAGAAGTAGGATAGAAAACATGTTTTCTTGTCCTTTGTGGGGTCTGAACCCATGGAACAACAAAATTTCTGCATGCGAAAGGTGAGAAAAATTATTTACTTTCATACAGTGGACCATGTACTTATTTAGGGAGACTTTTTTATGCAAGGCCAGTGTTAGTCTGGCTATTAAACAATAACAACGATAATACAGAACCAATTGGCTGTATTGTCAGCTACTCCAGTCAATCTGATCCGTTAGGGCCTTTTCTGTCCAAAAGCACCAAGCACTCCCCTATCATTTTCTGTTTCTAGGAAGTTCAATCTTTCAGTCCTTCATTACCTAGAACTTAAAATAATAGACTTAGATAAGTATACAATCAAAAAAAAAAATGTCTGGGCTCGTCCATCAGGGTATTATATGTTTCTGATCCGCTCTGTATCCCCAGCACTTCAGAGACTTAACAAAACTTGTGGAAACAGCACTCAATCCACAGCCTCCCTTTCATCTACCCTGTGCGAAGGAATGGTGATAGTTTCCAACTCACCGAGGCCGTTTGGAAGTCCACACTTGTTCTTCAGCTACAGCAAACACATTAACCATTCTCGGTGTCACCTTGATATTCTAAATGAACTTCAGATCCAGCATATATTCTGCCTAGTTCATGGAGCCTTAGCTTCCCACACAAGTTCAACATGGCTTTTCTCCTCTGAACTTACCATGCACACCACTCATTTGTCACTTATTTCATCTCATCTTATTGTGTAGATTTCCAGACATGCTTGCCAATCATATCATAAGTGAATTGCAGAAAAAGACTGAATTTTATATTTTCCTTACCAACCACTCAATGCACAACCTGTAGCAGGAAGTCAGGAATGTGTGTTGATATGAATTGATGAGAATGTTTCCTATCTCAGTATTCCGGTAGTTTTCGACTGCTGAATGGGTCTTTGGTTTCTAGTAACAATACTTTACAGAGCTTTAAAAGCAGGAGAAAAGAAAAGACTATCTTCCTGTTCATCCTAATAGTTGTGTTATCTAGTTAAAATGCTGCTTAGGGAAATAACTGTAGTCAATACATATATTTAAAAAACAAACAAACAAACAAACAAACAAAAAACCCAGGGCCTAAAAGAAATCCAGTTTCAGGTACGAAAAATTAGTAAGAAATGCCAGATGTGTGGTTTGTATTTCTTCTCATCCATCTGACCTCTCAGGTACCAGCACTGCTTTACCGAGCAAGAAGTCATTTCTCACTGGGTAAGTATTGCTCAGAAAATTTATGTCTCCAATCAAAGGATCTCAAAGGAGATCAGTGGCAGCATCATTATCAATAACAGGAAGTTCCTCATTATTCCTGGTAGGACCTGGGAGATGGGAAAAGAAAACAAGGCAGACAGAATTCCAGCCCCCTGAGGAGGTGAACAACACAGGCTCACTGACAGTAGCACTCCTTACAAGGAGGCACAGCAGCCAAACCTCAACCCCAAATTTGACCCTTGGCTCAAACATCGGGCACAGAGTTATGGAGCAAATGGAAAGAGTGCTGATATGAAATTGGGTTCTCATCAAAACTATCCCTGCACAATTGAGAGACATTAACAAGTCTCTTAGAAGCCCCAGCCTCATATTCTTAACTTTCAAAATGTAAAACTTTGTATTAGATAATCACTAAGGTCCCTCCAGGCTCTACAGCTTAAGCAGAGGTCAGCTCTTTGCCAGATGCTACCTCAGGGACACACTTAACAGAATAAAGTAATGATGAGAGTCTTCAAACAAACTGGAGGTAGATGGGCCTGGGTTCAAATTCTAACTCTACCACTTACTAACTTTGGGGAAATCATTAACCACAATGAGCCTCACTCCACTAAAATGTAGAATGTGCCGAAACCAGTTTGGCTCAGTGGATAGAGCATCGGTCTGCGGACTAAGAGGTCCCAGGTTCGATTCCGGTCAAGGGCATGTACATTGGTTGCGGGCACATCCCCGGTGGGGGGTGTGCAGGAGGCGGCTGGTCGATGTTTCTCTCTCATCGACATTTCTAGCTCTCTATTCCTCTTCCTTCCTCTCTGTGGAAAAATCAATAAAATATATTTTTTTTAAATGTAGAATGTGTCCAATGACACTTTTATAGGAATGTTGTGAAGATTGAAAAAATAAGTTACCTAGCACATACTTGGCATTCAATAAACATAAGCCTTATTGAGATTTCCCCCCCTCTTGTGCTTAATACATAAAATAGACTATCAGGATCCTTTAACGGTGAACATATAAAAGTCTGTTACTCTCAGAGGAGATCTAAAAAACTGTCAAGGCCCTTCACTCAGAGGGCCAATAATCCACCAGCATGGCAGCTTGGGGAGATAAATATTGGGACAATTTGTCATTACATTAGGCCCTTCTCATATTCCTTCCAAGATATTCAATGGCCACCAAGATTCAGAAATGATGTGCTTTCTATCAGTTTTTCATATGACATGAACCAAGGACGACCAGCAAGTTCCTAATTGTTAAAATATCTCCCCAGTGGTCTCCATGATATTTGAAATTTCAGTTAGAGGCTTGCTTCTTGCTTCTCCAAAAAAATAAACAAATAAATAAAAAATGCCTTGCCAGATTTTGACTTTTAAATTCTAAATTTTTTTAAATATATTTTATTGATTTTTTACAGAAAGGAAGGGAGAGGGACAGAGAGCTAGAAATGTCAATGAGAGAGAAACATCGACCAGCCGCCTCTTGCACACCCCCCACCGGGGATATGCCCGCAACCAATGTACATACTGTTGACCGGAATAGAACCTGGGACCCTTCAGTCCGCAGAACGATGCTCTATCCACTGAGCCAAACTGGTTTCGGCATAAATTGTAAATTCTTCAGCGAGTAAGAAGTAAGATGTTAATAATTAACCATACAGGGGCATTACAGGAGTCAGAAGGTAATTGGGGAAACTTGAATAATAAACTTTTAAACTTTTATTAGCACCGTAGGTTCTGACAATTGCTGTACCTGGATGGAGGTGCGGTGTGCTCATGGGTGATAGCCGTGGGATGTGAGGTGTGCCAAAGGACCCTCCCCACACAATGTCCTTCACTCTCTGCCTAATTGGTTCCCCATGTCCAGGCTACATCGCTGTGGGTGCCTGCATCTCCAGCGACTGCAGAAGTGCCTACCTGGCCTTCCGCTTCACAGAACTCACATGGCTTTCTGTGGGCCTGCCTGGGCTCTGTGCCACCTACTGACACAGCAGATCCGGCATCATCTGCCTGACCTCTCCAAAGACAGTGAGGGAAGTCCAGGAGGATGGCCAAGCAGGAGGCTCATGGCCCAGCCAAGAAGGCCAAACACTCACCAGAGAATTCTGAATGCCTCCACTCATTAGAAAAGGCCAAGAGTTCTCCCAGGGAAAGAGCACAGTGCACAACTCTAATAATTTATACATGGGCTCACTTTCCTTGAATAATTATAGATTATTATCCAGCTAATTACAGTGCATGGTATTAAAGGATCTGAAATTCATTACCCCATCTAGGAAATTACTTTGGCACGTGTTTTGAAAAGAAAAATGCTAAAAAAAAAAAAAAAAAAAAAAAAAGTAATTCCAATTCTTGCCAGCATTTTGTAAGGCAGTGGTTTCACATTCTTTTCAGCATGAGACAGGCTTATACTGCGTGTATCCTCCAGTTGTCCTAACCATGGCTTTCTGCCTCTCAGCCCCAAGTAACTTTCTCTTAAGTAGGGTTGCCAGATGTAGCAAATAAAAACACAAGTGAAGTTTGCATTTTAAACAAACTATAAATCATTTAGTGCGTGTGTCCCAAAGGTTGCATGGCACATGCTTACATTAAAAATTATTCACCGTTTATGTGAAATTTAACTCAGTGTCCTGTATTTTATCTGACAACCTTATTACCAAGGGATATTTGAAACAGCAAACAATGCTGAGGAGAGAGATTAAAAGTAGGCTCAATGAATAGTATCCAGATGTCAAAAACTGGGGGATCAAACTTCATACAAAAATGTGAATTTTTGACAGGAGAATGTTCAACATTAGGAGGAATTCTCAAATATGAGCCTTTGATTCCAGATCAAAATGGCAAGATAGTGAGCCATTCCATTGCTACGTGAATCTGATCCTTATGGAGGTCCCTGTCTGTCTCCAGCCACAAGAATCTTTGCAATAAACATAAAACAAGACGGAGGAGCAAAGGGAGCGTGGCCAGCACTCTCATGACATGGTCTGCATCCATATCCACTCCATCAACTGACATTGTCTCCTCAGGATGGCACCCTGATCTCCTTAAATAGGCTAACCATTTCCAACTCCCTCACTATCTTGGTGGAATCAGAAATACGGATGGTGATGCTAATATAGAACTACTAAGGAGCTCAGGGATAAAGAGGAGTAGAAAGGACATTTTCTAATAATAATGATAAAAATGTAAGTTTCTTATTTTTTACCCCAAACTAACTTAAAACTATAAGTATAAGAAATAATCTCTGACTAACACATTGGAAGGAAAATACAGTCTACATACAGGCCAAACTGCATGATACTATCTACAAGCAGAGTAAACTTTCAAAGAACAACTTCAGTATGAGCTGTTTGTAATGCAGGTAGTTTGAAGATCCCTCCCTTATCAAATACTGAGTGCCTACTATTGGATAGGCACTGTGCCAAGCACTGGGGCTACCACAGTGAACAAGACAGGCAACTGCCCATTTTTGAGAGGCTTCTATTCAAGGGGAGGATGAATAAGGTGGAGATATAGAAAAATAATCAATAAAGGGACAGATAAAATAAGAATATTTCAGGCAATATCAAGTGCTGTGGAGGCAATAAAACAGGATGATATGACACTGGAGATCTAGATAAGACTAATTCAAATGTCCAATGGCTTCCTAAGGATATCTGTAAGTTCAAGGTTTGAGATGGAGATAACCTAAATTTTCTTGGTTACCTCTACCATAGTTTTATAGAATTCATCCAGCTGAGAAATCAATTTACCTATTGGTCCTGTTTCTTTTCTACCCATTTCATCACAGACATAAAATACAGTTCTTTTTCATGATTCATATTCTCTCTCTCTCTCTCTCTCTCTCTCTCTCTCTCTCTCTCTATCTATCTCTCTCATATTCTCCTCCTTTCTACACATGTACATACACAGACAAAGCATTTGTGTGCAGTAGTTTAGTGATTATTTGCAAGAGGGACATAAAGGGAGTTTACCACAACACAAAAACTTAAAATTGAATCTTACACATCCCTGTTCTGAACCCCTATCACATTGCTCCTAACTTTTTTACTACCTCGTTTCAATATGCCTTTTTCCTATCTTTTGTTATCTCCTACTAAACAAAAGGCGTCTCCCTTTTTGTTTAAGGACCTTATCAAAGTTTTTCCTTAAACAGTCTTCCTTAAGAGAAATTCTGATACCAACTGTTAAGATAATAATTTAACTGTCAAATATCTCTGCGTATTTTTTTCTGTTATTCTGGGCATATGGATTGTCAGAATCCTTTGACTGTAGTAACAGTTAATTTAAATGAAACTAACACATTTTTTTCTTGAGAAAAAATAAATGTATATTTTATTTAACTAAAGAGAATCTGAGAATCTTGATACTAAGTCTTGCTAATAATGTATGTAATAGCTTAGACTAAATTTATTTCACACTCTCATCAATAATAGATTAGCTACTTTATAGAGAAATACAAGTATAGGTATAGGTAGTTGAAAATCTAAAAAAAATCACTATAAGCTAGAATTTTTTTAAAAGACAAATATTTGTTCTCAGCATTATGAAAATAAAAACTTATAAGAAACTGACCCATAGATGACAATATATCTAGCAAAGTTAACAAGTTAGACAAAGGTTTATACTGACATGTCTTAGAAATGTATAGCATGTGGAAACCCGGAACAAAATCAGGATCCTTTATGTTCTAGTTCATTCTCCTCTCAGTCCTAGGTACTCTCCAAATGACATTATTTTTTTTATAAGCTGACAGTTGCTATCCCTTCAGATGCTATCACCACTTCTCTAGCAAGCCACTGATAGTCACAGGGAACAAACGTCATCCTCTGTCCACAGCAGCTTGTGCTAGGTCACCAGGGACAACACTGCAAAACAAACTGGCACACACAGAAATTTTTTTAAAATCAGAATTCAGTCTTGCAGTTCAGTCTTTGATTACCACTTCTCTGTTTGTGCTACACAGAACATATGTTGCCTGCCATATACTCCAGAACACGTTGATGCCATGGTGGACTATGTTTGCATGATTGTTTAGACTTTAGAAAGAGAAAGAGAATACAGTGTTTTTTGCACTGTGTTCATGTATGAAAAAATGGAAGACAACTGTCAGTTTTCAAGGTCTTCAGCTAAAATTTCATAAATGAATTGTTAGGTATGTTGGTGTCAAAGAGCATCCTTTTCCTTAGGCTTACTGATGTTCAAATGGTGATATTCACAGGGATTCGATTTCTAGTATCAAAATCCACTGATTCCATGGGCACCCCATGAGTTTTAATCATGCTACCATTGCAGGGAAACCAATACTCTTCTTGAGTTTAGCTTGCCAGATCTTTTTTGTATCCCATCAACTATGTGTCTGTGCACAACAGGCTCTCAATAAATGTTTGATGACATTAATGTAATACAACCCACATGTGCACCATAGAGAGTGCAGAACTGACATGACAGTGAATCAACCCTCAAGAAAAGCAACTAGTTTATTAACAATAATTTGCCACTAGCACTTAAAAGTAGATTACTTTTCATGCTGTTTCTTGCTCTTACCATTAAAATATAAAGTACTGAAGGAAGGTCAGGTAGGACATGTCTCTGTTCTCTAAGATTTCACATTTAAAAATGTGTCACGTAGACTGTCTCAGGAGGAAATAGAAATTAATGGTGATCAAGCCAGAATTCCCTAGTTTTAGTCATTACCAGATCTTATCACTGTCTCAAAATTATTTCTATCTAAATAAAAGTGACCAACATCCTAACTGCCCTAGAATTTTATTGACTTTATTTAATAATTATCTCTTGCCTTCATAGCATTAATTTGGTCTTCACAACAATTTCTTAAAGTTGTGCTCATTCAAGGAAATTGTTTTAGTAGCTTATATTGATCTTTGGAAATAGTCATACTAGAACCTTACTTTGGTCTGAACGTTTGTGTTCTCCCAAAATTCCCATGTTGAAATCCTAACTCCCAAAATGATGCTATTGGGAGAGGGGGCCTTTGGAGGTGAGTAGGTCATGGCCATGAAGTCTTCATACATGGAATTACTGCCTTTATAAAAGAGACCCTGTAGAGAGCCCTCACTTCTTCCACCAAGTGGAGAGACACAAGATGACCATCTATGAACCATGATGAAGGCCCTCACTAGATACCAAATCCACTGATGCCTTGATCTTAGATTCCTCAGCTTCCAGAACTGTGAGACATAATATACTGTTGTTTATAAACCACCTAATCTATGACATTTTATTATAGCAGCTGAACAAACCTTTCACTTCAGCCAAGCCATATATAGTCCAACCTCTGATCTGTTGATTACCATGAATCCACTTGGCTTTATGTCAACCATTCCCACCCCAGAGGTGATCGCTGCCCTCTCTTTACTCTCCAAATCTTTACATGTACTTTCATCCTAGTAGTATGAAATTACAATATATTGTAACTATTCATAGTTAGCTTTCTTCGCTGGATTAGAAGCTTTTGGGGGGTAGATGCAATATCATATTCATTCTTAATACAATGCTTGAAGAGGAGTTTACTTACTTAACAAGTGCTTTCTGATTAAGTTAATCTCTTTTCCAGCAACATTTGCAGAGATGGGAACTGAGGGATGACAATGGAATTCAAACTTCTTCATTTCTATTTAATGTCCACAAAAGACTACTTCGAGTATTCTATAAATCTGCTCAATTCTTACTTTCAAGTTAAAATTTATGGTATATATTCTACTCAGCACAAGGATTGCTCAGGTAGTAAAGTAATGGTTTAACTTTCAGAATGTCTCATGGTAAAATCAATGGTTCAGTTGATAAGGATTCACTTAGTCTGTTCTTGGTCCATCTGAATCTCAAAATAAAGTTTTCCTTAATAAATTAGAATTAGAGACATGAAAAGCTAAAAGTCTGGCAGAGATCTATCTTTGATCTGCCCATTCATCATCTTTATGGCAAAGCAGACAGCCAAAAGAGGAGATCTTAATGAATAACCTCATAAGCATCCCCTCCCTTCCAGAATTCAAAATATTTTGGGAGAAAAGGATAACTTTAGACCAGGGCTATCAGGTAGAGGGGGATAGGAGTGTAAGACAATATGCACTGTTTAAACACACCAGTATTACCCCAAGCCATTTCTTAGCAGAGAAGGGAAATTCTTTAGAATCTGAGAATAAATCAATAGCAATAGTACTTATTAGCTTATCAGTTGGACTTAAAGATGGTTGGAAGGTAAATTTCTTTGAAGAGATACTCATATTTGCGTAAAAATTTTCAAAATATAAAGAAGGGACTATCAAGAATCTAGTCTACTTCCAACATGGTACATCTCTATCTCTTCTTGCCCATTTAAATCCTATCCACTCATCCAGTCCTAGTATAAGTTTCACCTGTTCCATCTGAACCCCTACAAAATTCATCTGTGCAAACACAAAAATCATTAGTTCTAGATTCAGATGATCCTGGGTTATTATCTCAGCTCTCCCAGTCCACTTTAAAGTTAAGACTTTCTAAATCTGTATACATCAACCAGCATGTATTAGACAGCCTGATACAGTACCAAGTGTTCCTTTTATCAAATTTACTGGATGATGCTCCTCTACCTGTTAAGTAAGAATGCTTTTCTACCTGCCAAGTTTGTGTCTTTGGACAACCTCTGAGTCTTAGTTTTCTAACCTGTTAATGGGAATAATTATATAAAAGTTGTTTTGCTTATGTTTAAATGGAATAGCACATAAAAAATGCCTGGCATAAATAGTAACTGCTCAACAAAAACTTACTAACTTGAAAAATGAATGATTTATAGATTTCTTTATTATAAAACCATTTTCCTCCTAAGAAGGATCTGTGAAACTTTCTATCTTGGAGACACTGTTCTTTCTCAGATTCTTAATCCCCTCACAGATTTAATAGTCAAAATATTCTCTGGCAATTCATTATCTTCCTGACTCTGAGATTCCCCCCTAGAATAGTATGTAGGAATAAAACTACTAATACAAACCAGCTATGGTCTGTGCTCAAGCATTTATCAATTTTTCCACAGAAGAACTAAAAACCATTTAGATTGCTAAGATATTGAAATGCTCTTTTTCTAAGTGGCTATCAATAGCTGGAAGAGCCTATGATTTTGCCTTGAGTTAAAGAGTGAGACAACAAATATGAAAAGTGGCTTCATGCCGGGACCGGTTTGGCTCAATGGATAGAGCGTCGGCTTGGGGACTGAAGGGTCCCGGGTTCGATTCCGGTCAAGGGCATGTACCTTGGTTGCGGGCATATCCCCAGTAGGGGGTGTGCAAGAGGCAGCTGATCGATGACTCTCTCTCATCGATGTTTCTAACTCTCTATCTCTCTCCCTTCCTCTCTGTACAAAATCAATAAAATATAAAATAAAATAAAAAAGAAAAGTGGCTTCATTACTGGTGTCTGAAGCTCATACACACCTGAGGCATTTGCGTTTCCTCCAGTTCATTCACCTGCTGGTATCCACATCAGCCTTGCTCCCATTTCAATTATCAAGAGCAATTTTATAAGGACAAAGTGTATAGTTGTCCCCAAAGGAACAAGATTAACTGCAAGTGCCCTAACCGGTTTGGTTCAGTGGATAGAGCATCGGCCTGTGGACTGAAGGGTCCCGGGTTCAATTCTGGTCAAAGGCATGTACTTTGGTTGCTGGCACATCCCGAGTAGGGGGTGTGCAGGAGGCAGCTGATCAAAGTTTCTCTCTCATAGATGTTTCTAACTCTCTATCCCTCTTCCCTCCCTTTCTAAAAAAATCAATAAAATATATTATTTTTTAAAAAAAATTTAGCTGCAAGCCTTCTAATTTTTGTACCATTTTATTTTTAAATAGCTTCAGACTTATATATGAGTTGCAAAAGTACCAGAGAATTCCAATATACTCTTCACCCTGCTCCCTCTAATACAATAATCTCACATAACTGTAGCATAATTATCGAAACTAGAAATTAACATAGGTAAAATATTGCTATTAAACCATAGACTTTATTCAGATTTAGCTCACTAATGCCTTTTTTCTGCTTTAGGATCAGTTCAGAATCCCATGTTATGTTTCATTGTTGTCACTTAAGTCTTCTCCAATCTGGTGCTATTCTTCAGCCTTTCATGACCTTGACAC
The DNA here is from genome assembly GCF_014108245.1 of Pipistrellus kuhlii. Taxonomy (NCBI): domain Eukaryota; kingdom Metazoa; phylum Chordata; class Mammalia; order Chiroptera; family Vespertilionidae; genus Pipistrellus; species Pipistrellus kuhlii. The sequence continues at coordinate 59,847,780 of NW_023425595.1, read as the reverse complement.
TCTTGAAGAGAACTAGAACTGGTCAGGTGTTTTGAAGCATGTCTCTTAAATTGGGTTTGTCTGATGCCTTCTCATGATTAGACTGTGTTTATCCATATTTTCAAAGAAAAGCACAGATAGAATAGGTCTTTTTCATCCTAAAAGAGAGTACATGATGCCTATGTGAGCTGTTACTGGTGATTTGAACTTTGATCACTTTGTTAAAATAGAGCATGCCAGATTTCCTAATTTGTATAAAATTTATTCATAATTAGTAAATCTTTTTCATTTGTCTTGAATAAATACTATGCAAAACCTTTTTCCCCACAGATTTTAGAATGCATCCGTGGATTTTGTCTGCAGCAATTATTAAAATGGTGTTCTACTGGTGATTTTTTTGTCCCTCATTTTTCCTATATCTATTAATTGAAGTTCCATTGTAAGGAAGAACGTTCCTTTATTTATTTATATCAGCATGTACTTGTGAATATTTATTTTATTCTTTGAGCTATAGCTCTATACTATTGCTATTTATTTTGCTTTCCAAGTTATTCAGTTGAGACCATTGCTCTTATTTTTCTTTTAAAATATCCTCTTCTTTTTTTTTTTTCAGCACTTGCTTTCTGACACCACAAGATACTCTAGGCTTAACTACTTCTCCAAAATGGGGACTACAATTTTTCCCCAATTTATTCAAATTAATGGGTGAACTTAATGTTATTATACTAATGGTCCTAAAAGAATGGCAACATTAGAGAAACCTAGTTGTACCTTCCAACTTAATCACATAACTCTTTGTATCTATTTCTATCAGAATATATCTCAAATTATATGAAAGTAGTTCATTTACATTTCTGCCCTGTCACCTAGATTCCTCAAGGGCTTGGACTTACATTCTTTTGTAATTTTCTATCCAATGGATATATGATGGTAAACAAGACAGGATCATCCTCAGCTCTCAGCTTCATAATACAAGTGCCTGAAACATAAGCATTCAGTCTACTCTTTGGGTAAGTGTTAAAAGAATTATCAGTGAAAATTAGTACAGTGAGATGACTACTTTGCCCATATTTTGTCAAAAATTAAAATCACTCTATAGTATAATTCATGTCCTTATTAACCACACTCAGAAAATAATGTATTATCATCCATTAAAAACTATTACCTTAATCCCCTCATTCTATTACCATCTGTCAAGGACTTACTATCTATTGAGAGAATTGTTTGCTTAGTAAATAAGTGCTAAGTATACACAGACTATAATTCAAGTAGTGATTCCCTAAAAATATATTGTTTTATTAACTCTATTTAATGTTTCCTTGAGCTACCTTGACTTTCATTATTCAAGAAAACTAGACAATGTCTTGAGGAAGAGCAATAATGTGTTATATCTTTTCATGTTCTTGTACAATTTCTGTAGTGTTCATACACTCCAAACAGGACAGAACCAAAATTAAAAATAATGGTGAAGTTTAACTTCCCTTCAAAAGTACAATAAAACTTGTCTACTGCAGAAGAAAAAATTGTTGCAAAAGTTACACAAAAAAATGTGTGTGAGTATAAAAAAATGTTTGTTAACAAATGGTTCAAACACCAGAAAAATTTTTAATCCTTTATAAATGTAGCAACAATTGCTTTTGCACATGATGGAATGACTAACATTAAACTTCTTTTTCTGCCATAAACAACTATAAAACTGGAGAAAAGATATTTGAGACTACTGTTGTCATGCATTAGAAAATGAGAAGCACAAGACCACAGTCCTGCTGAGATGACTGGATTTTGTGAACAAGGTACTAAATTTAAAATTTTGCAAAATAGGAGCCTCAGAACATTGTATAGAGGTTTTTCTCAAGTCCTTCACTAAACACTAGGCTGTCTGTATGCAGAATGAAATTTCATAACACTTAACAGACAGTGGCTCCTGGAGAATGAAAACTGAATGGAGATACCAATGATTTAAAAATGCCTAGATACACTAGCTGAACCAAAATAGTGAAACCTGAGTATCTCAAACAGGCATCTGGGACCCAAGAAAGACCATTCCTTGGGAATAAAGACTACATTGAGTAAGGATATGCCCTATGACTGAGGACAAAATAAAGATAAACCCACCCTGACAAAATAAAACCAAGCCTAACAGAATCAATAAGTTTCTCTAATAATTTAACTATCTGACAGAACAAAATTCAATATTATTTAAAAGAAGATAACATAATCCAGCCTCCTTTCAATATATTATTCACAATGTGCGGCATATAATTAAAAATACTACATATGCAAAGTGACCCAGAACCAAGAGAAGTAGAAGTCAAAAGAAAATGACCCAAAGATAACAAAAATACTGGAATTAACAGACAAGAAGTATGAAATAGCTATTAAAAAATATGTGGAAGAACTTAAAGAAAAAAGATAGGCAAATGAGTTAACAGATAGGGGATCTTAACAAAAATGTAAAAACTATTTTTAAAAGAACAAAATGGAAATTCTAAAATTGAAAATTATAATATTTGAAATAAAAATATACCAAATGAGCTTAAATCAGATTGGACTATACAGAATAAAGGGTAAATGAACTTGAAGACAAATCAATAGAAATACCCATACTAAGAGATGAGAAAATGTATACTTTTTATTACCAGATTGTCAATTATATTTGAAAAAATATCAAGTGATCTAGCATACAAGTAATTGGAGTCTCTGAAAGAGGAGAGAAATATAGTTGAGTAGAAAAGTTATTTGAAGAAATAATGATTGAAAATCTGATAAAATAAGTTAACCAACAAAATTTGGCAAACTTTAAGCAAGATAAATATGAAGAAAAGTCACACCACATTACATAATAGTCAAGCTGCTGAAAACTATAAATAAATAGAACAATGACAATAATGGCAGCTTTCATCAAAAACAGTGAAAGGCAGAGAAAATTAGATTACTCCTTCACAGTGTTAAAAATAATGCTAATTAAGAATTTCATATCAAGAAAAAGAACCCTTTCAAAGACAGGGTTAAAGACATTTTTAGATAAACAAAAGATAAAAGAATCTGTTGCCAGTATATCTACACTACAAGAAATACTGAAATAGCCGAAACCGGTTTGGCTTAGTGGATACAGCGTCAGCCTGCGGACTGAAAGGTCCCAGGTTCGATACCGGTCAAGGGCATGTATCTTGGCTGCGAGCACATCCCCAGTAGGGGGTGTGCAAGAGGCAGCTGATCGATGATTCTCTCTTATCGATGTTTCTAACTCTCTATCCCTCTCTCTTCCTCTCTGTAAAAAATCAAAAAAAATATATTAAAAAAAGAAAGAAAGAAAGAAAAAGAAATAGTGAAGTAAAGTTTTCAAACTGAAGATAAATAATTCAAATGAATCTATAAACTAGGGCCAGAAATGGCAAATACATGGGTAAATTTTAAAAGTACATTTTCTTCTTTCAATGTTTTAAAAAAACAACTGACTTGAAAGCAAAAAATTATAACATTGATTTATACAGAATTTAAAATATATACGGAAATTGCCGAAACCAGTTTGGCTCAGTGGATAGAGTGTCGGCCTGAGGACTGAAAGGTCCCAGATTCGATTCCGGTCAAGGGCATATACCTTGGTTGCGGGCACATCCCCAGAAGGGGGTGTGCAAGAGGCAGCTGATCGATGATTCTCTCTTATCGATGTTTCGAACTCTCTATCCCTCTCTCTTCCTCTCTGTAAAAAGTCAATGAAATATATTTTTTAAAAAAAAATATATATATATTGTATATATATTTATATATAAGGAAATAAAATCTACAACAGAAGACATTGATAGCTAACCCAACAAATGTAAAATAAACGTTTTTTTCAGGTAAACATAGAATGTTCGCCATGATAAACTATATTACATACCATGAAGTGTGTTGGCAAATTTCAAAAGATTGAAATCTTACAGAATATATTCTCTTCTAGAGTATAATATTATAGAGTATGTTCACAACAGAAATAAGTTAGAAATTAATACCAAAAACTATCAAATATTTAGAAATTAAGCAACATACTTTTATATAACACTTGCATCAAAGATTTGCCAGCAAAAATTTAAAATATTTTGAACAGAATGAATGTGAAAATACAATATAACAAAATTTATGGGATGCACCTAAAATAATGTTTATCTGTGGGAGTATGTAGGTTGAAATTCTTGTATTAGTAAATGAGAAAACTTTAAAATTGATTATTTAAAATTAAACATAAAGTAAGTAGATGGAATAATAAAGGTAAGAATAGAAATCTATGAAGTACAAAATAGGAAAAGTATAGAGAAAAACAATAGAACCAAATATTTCTTCTTAAAAATGAATAATAATGCAAAAGTCCAGCAAGACTGATACAGAAAAGAAAAAGAGAAAACATAAGTGATTAATTTGGGAATGAAAGAGAGGATACAGCTGAAGATGCTATTGATCTGGGTCACAAACTATGGCCCCTGGGCCTAATCAAGCACCACCTGTTCTTGTATAGCTTACAAGTTATGAAAGGTCTTTGCATTTTTAAATGGTTGAGAAAAAATCAAAAGAAGAATATAAAATTATATGAAATTTAAATTTTAGTGTCCACAAATAGTTTTATTGAGCCATGATCATTCATTGATATATTATTACCTATGGTTGCTTTCACATACAACAGTAGATCTGAGTTGTTATAAAAGACTAGAGGCCCAGTGCACAAAATTTGTGCAGAGGGACAGGCCTCAGCCCAACCTGTGCCCTCTCTCAGGGATGTTTGCCTGATGGCTTAGGCCCAATACCCTAGGGCAGTGTTTCCCAAAGTGTGGTACGCATACCCCCAAAGATACTGGAAAAGTTTGTGGGGGTATGCGTAGCACCAGAGTTTGGTGGGGATATGCACTGCACCGTGCTTAGCTGCGCCTAATTCTACATTCTCATGAGTACGAGGGGTACTCAGCGTTACAAAAATTATAGAAAGGGTACACATATGTCAAAAGTTTGGGAAACACTGCCCTAGGGGATCTCTCTCACAGTTTGGGGCTCTCACAGTCCAGGACTCCTTGCTCCTTACCACCCACCTGCAGCAGAAGGCATGAGAGGCTCCTGCCACCACCGCTACTCTCTCCAGCTCCTGGCTTAATGGCGCGCTCCTCTGTGGGAGCACGTTGAGCACCAGGGGGCAGCTCCTGCATTGAGTGTATTCCCCTGGTGGTCAGTGCGTGTCATAGCAACCAGTCATTCCACTGTTCAGTGGATTTGCATATTAGGGGTTTATTATATAGGATGCTACATGGCTCATAAAGCCGAAAAGATTTACTATTGGGCCCATACAGAAAAAGGTTGCAAGGCCTACTATAAACATTAAAAGGATAATAACAAAATATTACTTAAAACTTTATGTCAATAAATTCAACAAATTAGGTGAAACACAACTAACCAAACTGACAGAAGAAAAAAAATAAAAGATGTGACTATCCATTAGGCAGTGAATTTGTAATAAAAACTTTCCCCAAAAAGAAAACTTCAAGTTTAACTGGTTTTATATACTAAACTTAATTTTAAATTGATTGCATATCTAAATGTGGATGGTAAAATAAACAATAAAGAAAACTGAGGATAGTTGAGGTTAGAAAAGACTTTTTAACTGAGATATCAAATGTATTAATTGGACTTTATTCAAATTATGAAATTCTGTTCAAAAGAAGGTCTTTTAAGAAAATGAAAAAGTGCCCTAACTGGCTCAGTGGGTAGAGCATTGGCTCTCAAACTAAAGGGACTTGGGTTTGATTAAGGTCAAGGGCATATATCTCAGTTGCAGGCTTGATCCCCAGTATTAGTGGGACCTGTGTGAGAGTCAACCTATTAATTGATGTGTCTCTCTCACATTAATGTTTCTCTCTCTCTGTCTCTTCCCCCTCCCTTCCACTCTCTCTAAAAATTAATGGAAAAATATCCTCAGGTAAAGATTAACACACACACACACACACACACACACACACACATAAAGAAAGAAAAGAAAATGCAAGCCTCAGATGGAAGAAAATATTTACAACACATATAACTGACAAAATATTCATATCCTCTCTAATAAAAGAGTAATATGCAAATTGACCATACATCTGCTGCACCCATCTGCCAACTCCCACCAGCCAATTGGGAGCAAATATGCAAATATACCCAACCAAGATGGCTGCAGCCACAGAGAGCAGGAGGGAGGCTTGGGTTTCCCCAGCAATGGAGGAAGCCAAGCTTTCCACACACCCTGGAAGGCCCAAGCCTCAGCTTAAGGCTACAAAGTTTCAATTATAGAAGGTAAATAAATTCCAACAAAAAATGGCTACCACCACAGAGCAAGCAGGAGGCTTGGCTCCACTCCAGGCTACAAAGTTTCAATTGTAGAAGGTACATAAACCCCAGATACCAGGGCTTTTGCTTGGGTCACCAGGGGACATATACGGCTGCAAAGCATCACAGGCCCTTCACCCAGGCCGCCCCCATGTCCTAAGAGAACCCCCACTCTGATCCGGGACACCCTCAGGGCAAACCAGGTTGCCCCCATCCATGCACCAGGCCTCTATCCTATCTAATAAAAGTAACATGCAGATTGACCATTACTCCAACACACAAGATCAAGATAGCTGCCCCCATGTGGTCAAAGATCCTGCCCCCCTGTGAACACAAGATGGCCACCACAAGATGGCCAGCAGGAGAGGGCAGTTGGAAGGGACCAGGACTGTAAGAGAGGGCAGTTGGGGGCAATCAGGCCTGCAGGGGAAGGCAGTTAGGGGTGATCAGGCTGGCAGAGGAGGGAAGTTGGTGGTGATCAGGCCTGCACAGAAGGGCAGTTAAGGTTGATCAAGCCTGCAGGGGAGGGCAGTTAGGGGCAAAAAGGCTGGCAGGGGAGCAGTTAGGCATCAATCAGCCTGGCAGGGGAGAGGTTAGGGGGTGATCAGGCTGGCAGGCAGAAGCAGTTAGGGACAATAAAGAAGGCAGGCAGGTGAGCAGTTGGGAGCCAGCAGTCCTGGAGGTCCAACTGCCACTGGGATCGGGCCTAAACAGCAGTCAGACATTTCTTGAGGGGGTCCCAAATTGGAGAGGGTGCAGGCTGGGCTGATGGACACCCCCCTCCATGCATGATTTTCATGCACCAGGCCTTAAGTCTAAAATAAAAAAGAACTTATACAAATCAATAAGGAAAAAAAGAAAAAAACACAATTTTTAAAAATTAGCAAAAAACTGAGCAGTCACTTCATGAAAGAGGAAAAGCTAATTAGGTATATTAAAATTGCTCACTATCATTATTTATCAGGGAAGTAGAAATTGAAAACACAGTGATAACCATCTGTTGATTGCATTTAACATTTATTCCTTTTGTTTTTTTAATATATTTTATTGATTTTTTACAGAGAGGAAGGGATAGAGATAGAGAGCTAGAAACGTCCATGAGAGAGAAACATCACCCAGCTGCCTCTTGCACACCTCCTACCGGGGATGTGCCTGCAACCAATGTACATGCCCTTGACCGGAATCGAACCTGGGACCTTTCAGTCCGAAGACCGACTCTCTACCACTGAGCCAAACCGGTTTCGGCCACATTTAACATTTATTCCTTGTCCTTCTAGGAGTATCAAGTATTTCTTATAATCAAATTTTCTTTATAAAACAACCTTTTCTCCATTCTCAGCTCTGTGTGTTGGGTGGCATTCAAGTAAACCTTAACTCTAGGAATAGAACTTGACTGAGCCCAGCCAATAACACACACCACTTTCCCCACCATGACTGGTATAAACATAAAACCTGGTCAGAGCCAGTGAAGCATGAAGCTGCAGTTTCAACTTAAGGAAACTAGAAACACCATAAGAGACTTTTCCTTTTTTTTCCCTGTAGGATAGAAATGAACAATCTGAGATTTTGACTCCAGATTTTCTCTCCAAAAAAGGGAGAGAGAGACTAGAGCATCAAGGAAGTAAAGAATTGGTGGTGAAGGCAGGTGGGATGTTAAGAGATAAATTCTCTCTGGTACCACTATTAAGAGGGTAGATTAAATCTCACCTGAAGCTACATCTACCCCTGATTTTTTCAACCAACAAATTTCCTTTATGACATAACACGATTTGAGTTGAATTTCCCATGGTTCCAGTGTATAGTCCTAAATGATGGTATTGTGATCAGGTTAGTGCTTGCTAATATACCAGAGAATAGCCTTGGTGCCTTGCATAGTGGAAGGCAGAGAAAATGAAATTACTCCTTCACTGAAAATGATATGCAGAAGTTACACACACACACACACACACACACACACACACACACACAATGTAAATACAAAAACATGTCTTATGCCCAGCCAGGTGTGGCTCAGCAGTTGAGCATTGACCCAGGAACCATGAGGTCACCGGTTCAATTCCCGGTCAGGGCAATGCCCAGGTTGCAGGCTCAATCCCCAGAGGGGGGGTTTTGCAGGAGGCAACAGATCAACAATTCCTTCTCATCACTGATGTCTCCATCTCCCTTCCCTTCTCCCTTCCTCTCTGAAATCAAAAAATATATATATTTTAAAAAGACATGTGTTATGACCTCCATTTTACAGATGAGTAAACTAAGACACAGAGATGCTGAGTGGCAGGAAAATTGACACTCAAGCATACAGCTGGGTCTTCTTCCATAAACCCTGGGACTCAGAAAAGCTTTGCCAAGCAATGAGCAGAAATTGCACAGCATTTGAGTCACTTAAGCATGGGCTTAGAGAGCTTAGGGTCACATAATTTCTTCCAACACAATGGCTAGAAAGAGTCTAATACCCTTTTATTATTATTATTTCAAAATAAACAGCAAAGAATTAAGTGTAAAAAAAACAAGGGAGGTGGGGAGCATTTTGTAGTTATTCTGAGGGAGTTTGTATTTTTCCATGCTGTCCATCTTCCCGAGGAAATTTTTCCATTGATTTTTAGAGAGTGGAAGGAAGGGGTAGAGACAGAGAGAGAAACAGCGATGTGAGAGAGACCTATAGATTAGTTGCCTCCCACATGCTCCCCTGACAAGCCAGAGATCAATCTGACCCTTTGCTTGTTGGGCTGATGTTCTATTCAGAGCCAAACCTGTTAGGGTCATCCTTTTAAACTCTTTAAGATAAAGTTAAAACCGTCCAGAGAACAAAGCCACCAACTAGAGTTGTTGCACTGCTTTATGGCTCAAGGAGAGGTATAATCTGCTCCATGATCCACTTACTGTAAAGGACACAGGTAGCAGAAACCTACATCACAGGTTTCTACTGGCCGCCTCACTGCAGGACTGGGGGCAAGAAGATCCGGTGGCTCCTAGTTCCAGCATTGCCCCACGTCACCTGTTTATTTATCTGCAGCTCCTTCCAAGCCTCCTCTGAGCTCTGTTCCCCTCTTACCCCCAAGTCCCAGCCCAAAGGTGGGTATTCTGATAGTGGCAAACTATGCAAAGGCTGGTTCTCTTATGCAGAGGCAGAAAAAAAAAGAAAAGTCAATTTTCCTCACTGATTCTGACAATAGCAAAGGAAATAGGATCTGATTGGTTCATTAAAGTAGGAAGCCTGGCCGTTTTACAAAGTAATAGATTGACATCATTGGAATTTTTTAAAAAATATTTAATTGTTTTTTGCAAGTGATAAAAATAATACTTTTACTGTAGAAAATTTTTTAAATATAAACAAGAAATAAAAAGCAAAGACTGTAAACCCTATAATATCATTATTCAGAGGTAAATACTGTTATCTGTAAACATTTTCATATATACATGTTTTTCCGTTATTTTTTTACAAAAACAAAACAAACCAACAAGCACATGGGAATAATACAGTTTTATAAGCTCCTTGCATTTACTTGGTATCTTTTATATCAATAAATAACCTTTATAACAATGGCTAAGTAGTCTATTAAATAAGTATTATAAAAATCAATTTAACCAACCCTTTTCTATCTAATATTCAGATCATTTCCGTATTTTAAATCTGACATGTTGAATATTTTATAGTATAATATATCTAACCTTGCCATATTATTTTCATTGGATAAATGCTCATAATTAAAATTTCTTTTTTAAAAAATGTTTTTATTGATTTCATAGAGAGGAAGAGAGAGACAAAACGTCACTGATGAGAGAGAATCATTGGTCAGCTGCCTCCTGTACGCTCCCTACCAGAAATCAAGCCCACAACCAGGCATTTGCCCTGACCAGGAATTGAACTGTGAGCTCCTGGTTCATGAGTGGATGCTCAGCCATTAACCACATGGGCTGGGTTAAAGTCCTATTTCTGTGTTTAAAATAAACACTTCTAAAGCTTTTGACATGTATTATTATTTATTATCCTGAAAAATGTACAAATTTACATTTACAGACTCAGTCTTATCAAGTATTACCTAATAGTTCACCTATGAACTTGATGCCTACCTACCTTTAGGTATTTACAACAAGGGTCCGCTTTAGACTGCCTTATCAATAATAATAAAAGAGTAATTTGCTAATTAGATGGACATCCTTCTGGACGACCTTCCAGACGAAGCTGGGGCTGCAAGGGAAACCCGGGTCCCGGGTGCCGGAAGGAAGCTGGTGCTGGCGGCCAGGGGAACGAGGCTTACTCCTGCACCAATTTTGTGCAAAGATAAAGGGCACTTGCTGTCTCTAAACTCTTTCTTACTTTATGAATAAACTTGACTACCAGAGCTCACATATCGGGGACTTTCTTCATATCACTTCTCCATAAAGTGAAAACTCACATTTATGGAGCACCTACAAGTATGAAATGTATAGCCATATTAGACGTGATGGATTCTCAATAAATATTTTTGAATGAATGAAGAACAGCTGAGGTTTAACCCAGATCTGTCTGACTTCAAGGCCATTGTTGTAGACATCTCATGGGATGACTACCTGACTCAGACTAAGTTCCTTTTCTGGAAAGGACTTATATGATATTCCTTCTAGAAACTACATACATGGGGAGCCCCACATCTAAGTGGCCCATCACATTCTCTCCTGGGAATTTGAAATTTGACTGGGAGAGAGCTAAGTCTCGGACCTGGACTGCATTGATTTCAGGACTCCAGAGAGATCTACCAGGTCCTGCCTGCCATCCTGCTGAGACACCCAGCTTCTTCCCTACTTCATCAACTTCCTTCAGTCTCATGAACTCCCATTACTTTTCCTTTTTTTTTTTTTTTTTAGGCCTAAGCTAGCCAGCATCTATTTTTTACTGCTTGCATCCAACGAACCTGATGTATTACCCAGAATGTGGACTTTTTTTTTTTTTTATCATCATCAGTGTAGCTGTAGGCGAGGCAAGGCCTCAGGAAAAGAAAATTAACTCCTTGCCAAACACTTGTAGACCTGGGATGGAGCCCTGCTTCAGAAATAGGGACCAGCTGCTGGTGGCAGACTGCTGATAGCAAGCTTACAGATGTCCTGTTACCAGAAATTCCATGAAAATGTGGGCATAAATTACATAAATTTCAGAGCTCGCAGAGCACTGTGCTTTCATTGTTCTCTTCCCATATGTTACAAAAGAACATTCTGTGTCGCTCTGGATGTGTAGCAAGCTACAACAGTGGCAAAGGGAATTTTCCTATCGAAAAGCTGACAAAAAGGTAAAATGTTTCTTTGAAACACCGCAGGTAGAGCTCATACCTTCTGGAAACTAATTATGAGAACTAGATGTCCTTGAATAAACCTGCAAAAAGTGAAAAGCCTTGGGCTATTACTACTTTTAATGTTTTAGATTTTTAATAGCTTCAGGTTTATGGAGAATGAAGTTGAAACCATTGGACACCAGGGAGGGAAATAGTTTATTTATTTTTTTTAAGTTGCCTCATATGTCATATCCATCTTATGCATCTTCAGTCCTACTAGTTGTTTCTTGGATATATCTTTCCTTATCCACATCTTCCAAATCTGGCCCCATATTACCCACTCCTAAAATTAAGGCTCCAGTTTCTGCTCTCTACCCTCTTTCCTTGCCAATCCATCAATCACAATTATGCAAAACCAATCTTTCAAAAACTGCTAACTTGTCCAGCCTTTCCCCCATTCAAAAATCTACCACAGAAGACTCAGGTGCAGTGGGAAATGCCAGAGCTTTGAAGTCAAGGACAAAAGTTTAAAATCTTGTTCCATCAACCAAAGCTATTTAAATTTATAAAAGGAATTTAATATCCCGAGGCTTATTTCATTTGTAAAATAGAAATAATGCACACCATGAAGGTTATTACAAATAAATGTACATAATGTACAAAATACCTGGCCTCAGAAAGCACTCAATAAATGTTGCTTCAGTTTCCCCTCTCAATTAAGGTTGAAATCTTATAGCCCTATCTAACCAGCACCATCTCTTGTGGTCAGGACCCACCAAGGTTCTTTGGAATCTGATGCCATCCTCCATATCTAACCTGTGTCTCCACTGAAGGAGCTCTTGCCCCAAGGAGATTCCCACCCTCCTTTCCCCTCATTTGTACCTCAATTTCTTTGCTTATGCTCCATAATCATTTCTGCTTCCCCACAGCCCACTGTCCTGCCCTACAAATTCTTTAAAATCCAGCCTAAGTCACTCAGCCTTCAGCCTCCTTAGTCACAATGATTTCACCATTTCCAGAAGTTTGCAGTGGGTACAAGTTTCCCAGGCCACAAGCTCAGACGTCTAGGAATGTAATTCTTTTTTTTTTTTTCTCTCTCTGTAATTAAACGTGATTTCTAGCTCAAGCCCCCATTCCAACCAGAGGTAGTAATTTAATCTTAGTCACAGGTGCTTTTTCTTGCTCAGATCAGAATTTTCTCAGTCATTCCTGGATGTTCAGCTTTCTCTTTTTCTAAGGATTGTGTCTGAGTTCTAGGGACACTTTCATAATGCTTAAGTTGGGACATGGGTGGGGAGAATCTTGCCACTCTTTCTTCCAGCAGCTGCTGAGATATGTTCCCCCCACTGACCCAACATCAGTCTTCGGTACTTTGGGGTGTCAGTTCCCATGAGGTCTCTGGTTCTACAGACCAACCCAGCATCTTCTGCTGCATCTTATCTTTCTGTCCACAAAGCCTGGTCAGGTCTACTGGTTCACAGTCACAGTATCTCTGATAACCAAGGGAGGTTATCTCAGATGTCTTTCTCTAAACATCCCTCACAGCCATCTCTTCATTAATGCCCTCTTGCCCTGGAGAGAGGGAACTCTGATAAGATTGGTCACCTCCTCTCCCCCTAGACTCCAAATAGGGAAGTGGGACTCAGATCCCCTCTGCTCTCAGACCCTCCAATCTATATGGTGATGTTATTATCATCTCCCAGACAGAACTCAGGCCAAGTATGGGGTACATTTCTTTTTAGATGCCCACACAAGCTTCTGACACTATCCGTCTTCTCCTCCATTATCCTTTCTTCTCCCAGGAAAAATTTATCTCTTCTTGTTTGGAGAAATGCTCTGACAGACTCTCAGTCTTCAAATTCAAATTCTATGTCTGTGTCCTTCAGGGTTTTGACTTTTAAGACGGAAAAAGACTTATGTGTTTTATCTGCTGAGTTTTAAGTTTGCTACAGAACACAAAAGCTGAATATTGACTCATTCCTTCCCTGAAGCTATCAGTTCAGCCTGTCCTATACGACCCAAGATAAATAGATGGGTTACGGTGCAGAGGGAACTACCAGGAACAAAAATACATCATAAATGGAAGATTTCGGTACAGAAAATTAATGTGCAAAGCAAAAAGAACATTGGTTGATATCAAATATTATCCCTATTACATTGGTCAGAAATCCTCTCTTCCCATTTTCACTCCATCTTTCTTCACCTGACTAATTTCTATAAACTTTTTAGTTCTCTACTTAAATGTCACTTCCTTTAAAAAGCTTTCTCCTGCTCTATGTATTCCCATTCCAATCGCAAAATTAGGTGAACTGTTCATTCTATGTGTCCACAAGCAGAATTCAAGATGACCCCCAGTGACCCTCTCTCACATATAATTTCCTTCCCTGTGAATACGATAGGCCAATACCACTGTGATTATGTTGTATTGGGTGGCAAACAGGATAGTGTCAATGTAATTAAATTTACTAATCAATTGGCTATGAATTAATCAGAAGAGAGATATCCATGTGGATCTTGGGTGAACACATGAGCCCCTTAAAAGCAGAGTTTTCTCTGCAGAAGAGGAAGTAAAAGAGCATGAAGGAGTTTTGATGTGCCATTACTGAATTGGAAATGGAAGAAGCACAAGAAAAGAAACTTAGAAAGACCCCGAGAAAACAAAACAAAACAAAAAATCATAGTTGACAACCAGCAAAAAAATGGAACCTCAGTCCTACAACTTCAAGGAAATAAATTCTGCCAACAACCATGATCTTAGAACAGAACCTCGAGCCCCAGAGGAGACACAATCTGATACCATGATTTCAGCCCAATAGAACATGAAAGAGAGAAAAGAATGTGGCAATGCAATGCCTGTTCTTCTGACCTATAAAAATTATGAGATAACTTTTTGTTATTTGGGCCATTGAGTCTGTGGTAATTTGTCACAGTTACATCAAACTAATACCGTTTCATATGTAATCCATAGCACCATGTGATAAGCCTTATTACCAAACTACATCATGATTGCCTTTAACTCTCTATTTCCCAACTGAGACTGTGAGTCTCATGAGAGCAAACTGTATCTGGTTCACATTTCCATTAAAGTGATTATCATTTGAGTTAGATTAATTATATGAGCAATTATATGTAAAACACTTAGAATAGTGTCTAGCACATATGCTTTAGCTATTCTTATTATTCTATAAAACAGGAAACAAGCAGAAGGAAGGAATTGCTATTCCAAGCAAAGAGAACATAAAATATGAAACAAAGGTGAGAAAATCTAAGGCCTGAACAAAATATAGTCAATAGATCAATTTGGCTAGAAAGGTAGGTCCCATAAAGGATAAATGACAGATTGAATTGGGAAGGTATAGGTCATTATCATGTAAGACATTGAATGTCACACTCTGAATAGATGTGATCACTTAGGGATTAGGGATATAGTGATGGCTTTTACATGAAAGATTGAAGTGGTATACATAATATTTTAGAAAAGTATTAGATAATAATCTTCAGGATGGGTTTGAGAAGGGAGATTTGGAGGAATAGTGGTATGAGATATTAGAGCCTGCACTATCATGGGGGTTGGAGATGGCAAGATTATAAAAGAAGGATCTCCTCTAAAGACATGGATTATTAACAACAGAGATGCCATTTTCCAGCATTTAGACTTTTGAAGTAAATTGAAATAAAATGTATCTGAGTACAATTAGACTTTCTAAGAAACCATATCTTTCCAACAGGGGGAATTTCAAATTTAATACATAGCACATTTATTATGGATGATGAAGGCAAGATCCTGGGAACTGCTAATCCATTGTCTGCACACTCGGGCTGGAATCCCCTCCACCCAGTTGTTTCCTCTCAGGAAAAAAAAAAAAAAAAATGAGTTCTCCAAATCAAGGTGAGGAGTCTGGGAACAGAGCAATCCTAACTTTTGCTCAGGTCAAGAATGTATAAGAAGGTACACTGGAACTTTCTCCTACATCCCATTTGGAACCTGAAACAGAAGTACATCTTTCAGCATGTGCTCTGAGACCCTGAGTCCACCTGAGACCTCAGCCCCTGCAGCACTGAAACAACCTCAATGAGTATTTCATTTGGAAGGCGTGCCAGCATTATCTCTTTCCCATCATGACTCCCACCCAAAATGCCAGCCAGCCATCCTTTATCCTCTCACACCTTGATTCTCTGTGCTTCCTTTACTCCAATCACAACCCAATACTCCAGTCCTCCCACACGCTCCCTCCTCCCACTCCTCTCTTCTAAATACCACAATATTCTCAATCTCTTCACAGAACACTCCCTTCTTTGTCATGCTCTGGCTGAAGCCTGGCTTGTCTACAAAAGTGCTGCTGCTGTTGCTGCTGCTTCAGCCCAGCACACCTCAGCTACCTAACATGGTCATTCCTTGAACCTTTTTCTCTATTGCACTTCTGAAGAGCAACATTTATCACTTCTGCTCCTAATGTTTAACCTCATTAAGACATCCAGATAATGGAACCTCCACTTTTCCCCAAACTCTCACATCCTTCCATAAGCAACCTAGATGCTATGATCCATCATATAAACTACTCTTTGGCTAATACTTGGGCTGTTCACCCTTTATCCTCCCATCCCATTCATCTAATAATCCCTTATCCTGGTTCAACCCAGGGTTGACCTTTTCTGATGAAAGACAGAGGATTCTTCCAACCATATAAGGTACTTGGCCTGCGTGGCAATACATTTTACTTCCACAGTCGGCTCCTCTTGCAGTTCTATTAACAGCTGTTAGAGTGTATCTTTCTACTGGTCTATTTCTCAGTGAGCTTTGAGTTCAACATGAATAAAAACTGGTTTTTAGTTCTGTATCCTTGGAGCTTCCCATAGCCTAGTTCATAGGTACCTTTTAAAACATTTTGATTGATGAATTAGGAAATTTCTAAAGCCTTTTCAGCTCTGATATTCAGTAACTATGAAGCCCTGTAGGTAGGCACTTCCTTTGCCCAGACTTGAAACTACTTCTTGCAGTCCTGAACTCTACATTTAGAAAAGGCCTTACTTGCAGCAGCAATGCCACTACAAATGATTAGAAATGCCAGGGACACTCCTGCCAGGGGGAGATTCTGCCCACAGAGTGGTGAGAAGATCAAATTAGATGTGTTTGAGAACAGAAGCATACTCCTTATAAAGAGTGTGCTACTTTCCACTGTGTTAAATGCCCCACAAATTCCAAGAATATCAGGACCAAACTGTTTTCAGATGATCTTCCCATATTTGTTCCTGTCAGTAAAAGCATTAAAGTTTTAATCAATCAAGTTGGAAGGATATATTAAGTTACTTGTTGAGAAATAAGCCATATAAACTTCACAATTTTATTTAGATAGAAAAATGTAAATGCTGAGACCTAGTATTTCCAATTCTATTCACTGATATATAGGGTAGTATCGGTTGTGAATCAAACAGATAAAATACAATTTAGAATCAAAAGACCTGGATTTGAGGCCTGCCTGGTACTCTGGATAACCTACTTAATCTTTCTGTACTTTAATTTCCCTTCTGTCCAGGAGTGGTAGTCACATACTTCCTGGCAAGTATGGCAGAGGCACTGACCAGTTAAAACCAACCCAGCTGCCATGCTGGGAAAGCTCCCTGCTGTGCCGAGCACTGACCAGTTAGTTATTGAATTATGGAAAGGTTTGAGGATAATAGGCCAGATCAAAAGATTAGGGCTTCTTCAGGAGCTCCAGCTTCTTCTCATTGCACTGCTTCTCAAAGATTTGGAAATATTTTGATGTTTTGACAAAGAATATAGCAACTTTAGTGTGCAGCTGCTGAATATCAGGCCTTCTTTGATCCTTCCTAGGCTGTCGCTGTCTCAAATGAAAAATGGAAACTTTGACAATACTTTTCAAGGTATTTTGAGAATTGAGTGAGATACTATATATGAAAGGAAAAAAAAAAGCCTATTCCTGCTTGAGACACAGTAGGTATTTTGTAAGTGATAGCTGGATGAATGATGGAACAAATGAAAAGAATATCTGTTTTTGCTTTCCTCACAAAGGTAGGTTTTTTGGGGGTTTTTTTGTTTGTTTATTTGGTTTTTGGTAGATGGTAGATTTAATAAAGAACTGACATGCCGAAATCAGTTTGGCTCAGTGGATAAAGCG
This sequence comes from Pipistrellus kuhlii, assembly GCF_014108245.1. Lineage (NCBI taxonomy): Eukaryota > Metazoa > Chordata > Mammalia > Chiroptera > Vespertilionidae > Pipistrellus > Pipistrellus kuhlii. The sequence goes on along the minus strand of NW_023425595.1, from coordinate 59,830,091 downwards.
TCAGCCTGGGGACTGAAAGGTTCCAGGGTTCGATTCCAGTCAAGGGCATGTACCTTGGCTGCGGGCACATCCCCAGTGGGGGTTGTGCAGAAGGCAGCTGGTCGATGTTTCTCTCTCATTGATGTTTCTAACGCTCTATCCCTCTCTCTTCCTCTCTGTAAAAAAAAAAAAAATCAATAAAATATATTTTTTAAAAAGAACTGACATATGAGGCTTGCCTTGGTTGGCCTCAAGGCAAGTAGATCTCTGCACCAGACTTAAAAGATCTTTTTTTGTTTTAAATATATTTTATTGATTTTTCACAGAGAGGAAGGGAGAGGGATGGAGAGCTAGAAACATCGATGAGAGAGAAACATCGACCAGTTGCCTCCTGCACAACCCCCACTGGGGATGTGCCCATAACCAATGTACGTGCCCTTGACCAGACTTGAACCTGGGACCTTTCAGTCCACAGACTGATGCTCCATCCACTGAGCCAAACCGGCTTCAGCAAGACTTAAAAGATCTTAACTGGGTTCGATCATATATTTACTCCAGATCAATTTTACAACAGATTATTCTCAAAATGGTATTGTTGAAAATGGCTCCCGCCATGGGAACATTCCCAGGACAGGGGAACAAGGGAGGGAGGGAGGAGCTGCCAACGGTCGGGCTCTTACAGTCATGCATGCTCTCCTCTCCCTCAGTGTGCCCTGAGCAGTCAGCAAGGGGATCACTAGCATGGAAGTGGCTTGCTTGGCAGCCACTTGGAGGCAGTTACCACAGTAACATACCAGCACATGGAAGAGAAAACACAGATTAAGACAATGATTTCCAAAATAAGTGACAATTTTTCTACCCAAGAGCCCCATGATCCAAACCACTGATTTATTGAGTCCCTCCCTAGCCTAGAAGTCTGATCACTCAGGGCTTTCACTTGTGTCCTTGTGTAATTAAATAAGGATGGTACTTGAGCAGACTCATTATAACATTCTGCTGGACACCAAGCACAGGAGCTTCCTTGAGAGTCAGTAATAAGGTCCTGGGCCATCCATTCTGAAGGACAGCTTTTCTCATTAGAGACATTTCAGTGTTCAGTGAAGATAGGATTTGCTGGCTATTGCTTAAGGCTGTTGGCTCACAAAGATTTTAGGGAGAGGAGCTGAAATATTAGCTGTGGAAAAAAATTTTAAATGTCAACCCCACGTCTGTGGACTCTGTGTATTATTTACTATCTCCTGGAAACACATGCTTCCTAGAAGCTGCCCACGATCTTTCACTGAGGCCGTCAGCACACAAACTCTAGACCACAAACTTTAGAAAAGCAGACAGCACCCACTAAGCCTGGTACCTAAGCCCTCAAGTGCCTTTGGATCCACCCATAGCATATTGCTTAATGAGCAACATTTGAGAGCTATTTGTTAAATCTGATCCATGTTTCTTCTCTCGGACTCTGTACCCAGTAATGGGAATGATGACTCTCTCAAGAGCAAGTAACTAGTATCTGACTGCCAAGAGGAAGGCTGAGTGAGCAATCATTAAAATGAGTGTGTCTGCCAGCAGAGAGCCTCCTTGTAGGGAGCAGGCTCGCTGTACACATAAATGTCTCTTACCCTATCTTTCAGCAAATTAAGGAAATTGAATACTACCACATCCATGAGTTGATGAGGATTTGGTGAAGGAAATTAAGAGAAGGACCTGTAGCCATTTGATCGATGAGTGAGCTGAGAGGCATCATCCGCCCAATGCCATATTGCTGTTAAGGGGCCTGAGTTTGGCCTCAGAGAGCCCATACTTTTTCCAGAATGCCCAAACTCCCCCACTACACATCTCAGCAGTCAGATGTAGTAAACTGGTCATTAAACACAACAGAGACTATCTGGTTCTTGGATGAGTAATCCATACAAGTAAAACTCTATATTTGCAGGTAAGCTTTAATATTGTTTAAAATTGAGGTTCTAGCAACAACTGGACTGAGCTTCATTCAGCAGAGCAGGAAACTCAGCAACCTACTCAGAGACAAATACTAGGCCCTATGCCACAAAGAACTCCACGGAAGAGCAGTAACCCCTTGCTGCAATGGTCCTGGTGTGCATGAGTTGAATGGTGAAAACTCCCAGGACCACTGTTGGTCTCTGTTCCACGGTAGGCAGCTCCGTGCCTTTCTGTGGGGAGCTGAAGAGGCCTCGGCTGGCACACGGTCACAGTAACAGAGCAGCGGGACCCAGATCCCCTCCCTGGAGCATTTAATGCACCATTGCCCGGGAGAATGAAAATGTAGGCAATACTTTTAGGGCCCTTACTCTTGTTCTTTTTGCCTGGAACATTATTCCCCCATATTTTCAAGGTTTTTCTATTATTCAGTTCCATTTTGTACTCAACCATCTCCTCCTCAGAGGAGCCATTTGAGATCATCCTATTTCAAAGGACTCCCTGTCACATTATACCCTCTTTCTTATTTTTTCTTTGTAACATCCATGCCATACAACATTATTTTATGTATCTATATGTGTGTATATGTGTGTCTATCTCCTTCTACTGTTGTTTAAGCTCCATGCAGGCAGACACTGTCGGTTTTATTCATGGCCATGCCACCTGTGCCTAGAGCAGTGTATGACTCAGAGTGGATACTCAATAACTATTTGCTGAATGAGTAAAAGCAACGTGTATTCAATAACATGATGAATGCAGTACCTGCTTCTGTGACAACACAAGGGGGAAAGTGAAGATGTCATAAAGACCAAAGAAGAGCAAATGCCCAAAAGCAGCAACCACAAAGCTGTGCATTTATTTATACAACCCTGTCTGTGAAGAACATTTTTGCTACGTTCAGTGTCTTCACGTAAAAATATTTCAGGCCAGGACCGGTTTGGCTCAGTGGATAGAGCGTCGGCCTGCGGACTGAAAGGTCCCGGGTTTGATTCCGGTTGAGGGCATGTACCTTGGTTGCGGGCACATCCCCAGTAGGGGGTGTGCAAGAGGCAGCTGATCGATGATTCTCTCTCATCGATGTTTCTAACTCTCTATCCCTCTCTCTTCCTCTCTGTGAAAACTCAATAAAATATATATATATTAAAAAAATATATATATATATTTTAGGAGCTCACCACCCATGTTGTCACACTCAGTCCTCAGTGGCCAGAATGTCACCATCCTTTTATAATAAATGCACGCAGGCCGAGCAAGCCTATTGTGTCGTCTTGGAGAATACAATCTGCTACAGCAGTTTCTTCTCATTGCATTTTCTGAGGATTAAAGAGCAGAAGTACCAATTTCAAAACAAATGAGAGGCTGTTTGTGAAGTGGTAGAACAACCACTGGCGTAAGATGACAGATTTCTGTGAAATCCAGCCTCTGCCACTCATCAGCCTGCCCTGCACTCAGTTCTCATCTCATGCTGCTTCCCTGCTTCCGATGTTGCTGCTGCCTCTCCTCTTCCATGTGCAGCTGGGAAAGCTGCCCTGGTGACAGCAGGCCCACCTTCAGCTCCCACGGATGCTTTCAAAGTTTTTCTATGAAACTAAGCTCTTTGTGTCCTCCTTCATTCATTCACCACACAATTTATACCGTCAGTCTCAGGCACTATTCTAGGCACCAGGTATCTGGATTTATCACAAAGCTAATGAAGATTAAGCTTCACAGCCCCTTACTTATATGTACACCTCCTAACATGCTAGGAGGGGTCAGAGAGACATGTGACCATACCTTTCTTCCAGATTTGTACCAGTAAGACCCTTCCACCATGCTCAATTAAAACCACCCTCTCTCTCTCTACTCTCACCTCTTCTCAGGAGAAGTTGGAGTCACAATGAGCATTCTAGGGATCTGGCCAAGGAGAAGTCAAAGCGGTTATGTGTACTTTGTGTTTGTGAGGTATTTTTATGTGGCTCATGGTCACTTTTGTATACAGCTAAGCTAATATTAGCCTTCTTGAAGTATAAATGGCCTCAGGAAATACTCTTACAATGTACTGTGCCGACTCACCAGCCACTGTGACACAGAGGTGCTGGACCAGGTGTGATCTAGCCACATGTACCTACTCTGCAGTGCCCAGCACCAGGTGTATGTGGAGGAGATATATGGTTTAAACATACCAACCAGAAACTAGTTTGTCCATAATCTAATGTGAAACACTGTACACAGACCATTTTGTTTTCATCAACAGCAAGTGGAAACAAAAATCCCCTCCCATCCAACATGTATCCAACAATACAATGAATGCAGTTAGAAATGCATTCTGCATTTATTTTATTTTTTCAAAGAAATTGTTTTTCAGAAGGTCTATGCTCACAGGGCACAAACCTGTAAGTATCTGATACAGAGTGAGGATGTCTACGGATGCTCAGATAAAATCAAAATAACAAACTATGAAGCTGAAAGAAACTTTTCTCAACTTCCAATAATAACAAATCTTATCAACTAGGAAAAAATAAAATATAATTCTATTGTCTTAAATAGAAAAATTATAAAATTATTATAATAAAAGGGATGATCAAAGAGTATGTAGTCAAAACTTATGTGAAGAATAAGTATAGAATCAATAATGGGCATTTAATTAATGAGAATAGCATGTTATTTTTCTGGAATTTATGATGTTTATGTTATTTTTTAGCTTTGATAAATATGTGCATTTTTTATTCCAAACAACTATTCATTTAAAACTAATTTTATGTTAATAATTTTGTAATATTTTTCTTAAATGAAAGTTCCCAAAACTGTATAAACTTTAGGCCCCACAAAACTTATATTACATATATCTGCCTCCACTGTAGTAGAGGAAAACCATAAGCAAAACAAAAAGAAAACATTACGTAGTGTATTAGATGCTCTTAAGTTCTACAGGCTTGTCCCCACCAATAAACCAAGAGCTTCATGGAAACAAGAATAGCTTCTTACCCACATAAATCCCTGGTACCTAAGCACAGTTTCTGGAACAAAGTAGGTACTTGAAAAATATCGGATGAATGGATGGTTAGATGGATGGATGGATGATAAATGGATGGATGGACGAACCAGTGAGTGGTTAAGGGCTTGAGAAAATAATTTTATCTGTGTACTTCAGTTCTTATACATGTAATATGGTTAATTTATATGATTATTTTACCTAAGTATTTTATGCAATAATAAATTTTAACTATAGCTGTATAATTTATCATTGTCTTTAGCATATGGTTTATATCATTATTCAATTTTTAGTTCTATGTCTTATTTGCCCAACAAGATTTCAAGTTTCTTAAACTAGGACTCTATATGGTATGTCTTTTAACTACTGATATTTAGCATGGCCCTGCAGAGGTGTGTTTGCTGAAAAACTGCTGCTGAAACCTGCTGGTAAACAATGCTATATTAATCATTCTCCCTTTTGTCAAAACAATGATCCAGAAAAGGAATGAGAAGCAAGATCATGGGGAGGCTAAGCACACGAGTCACATTGCCTGGTCGGACCCCTTCTCTGGCAGGTTTTCATTTTTAAAAATTGGTCGTTCTCTTTCTCTCTTTGACAGAGATAATAATACCTAACTTATAGACTTGCTGTGAGAAACTTAATTAATGCCTGACATATAATAATTACTCAAAGTATGTTAGCTGTTTTCACTACTATGGATATATTCACAGGTGTGCCTCTCCCACTTTTTTTGCTGCCATCGAGATATGCTCTCTAAGGACCCCATTGGAACAATGAAATAATATTGGGATCAGTCTTCTTAATATGCTAAGTTTTTAAAGGGACTGTGAGTGTGTAGCAATCTCTAGACAAAGCCTGCTGAACCCAGTGTCTGTCTGACTGCCTCTTAGCACACTTGGGGACTCATTGCTTTTCCAATGCTGGTTTGTCTACTCTGGTGTAAGTTCAGTTTCTCCTATCTTCTGTCAATCCCTCAAAAACCCAACATCACTATACATCCATCAGGTTCTAGGTGCTGAAGAAAAATACCTAGAAAAAGTGAAAAAGACAAAATCCCTCCTCTTAAATAATACAGACTAGCTGGGAAGGCAGACATGTATGTGGTAAGAAATGTAATGTGACATGAAAGTGCTTTGGGAACAGGGATGAAGGAACCAAAGGTCATCATTATAGCCTGCCTTATTTGTTACGGCCTAAAGATCACAATTTTACAGTCATCTTTAGGCACAGTGACAGAAGATGGAACATGCAAAATCAAAATATGCTAAAAAAAAAATCCAAATCCTAATTATAGCAAATCGTTATAAAGGTTACTTGGCTAAGGGTTAGACTGTGCACATGCAGGGCAAGACTCCACAAAGCCTGGCAGAGAATGGTGGTTAAAGACACTCAAGTTACACAGTTCTGGAAAACCACTGATACTCTGGCTCAGTCAGAATAGAGAGACACATCAACACCAGACAATTCTAGAAAGGTCAATAAGAAAGGACCATATCCTAGAGTGAGATTTCATTTGGAGTAGCAGTAGCCACTAACCATATAAAGCAATTAAAATCAGATAAAATTTTAAATTCATTTTTGTCAATGTCATTGGCCACATTGGAAATGCTCAATAACTAGATATTTCTAGTGGTTGGCCAGCACAGATACAGAGCATTTTCATTTTCACAGGAAGGTTCATTGGATAGCCCTATTATCACAAAGCTGAAAATTAAGCCTGAAGAGATCAAGAAGAGACACCAAAAATTATCTATCTCAATATTCTTTAAAGGAAGGCAACATAATCCAGACTCTTTACAGTATCAATATATAAACATGCAATAAATAACTTTAGACATACAAAGAGGAAAATGTAGACCACAATCAAGGGGGAAAATATGAATTGAAACAGATCTTATGATGATATAGATGTTGGAATTCTCAGACAATGTATTTAAAAATCACTTCCTATATAATAAAACCCTAATATGCTAAGCGCCTGGTCGTCCAGTCATCTGTTCAACCAATCAAAGCATAATATGCTAATGATTTGCTAAGCCTGCTCAACTGCATTGACCACCAGGGGGCAGGCGCTCTGACCAGTAAGTTAGCTTGCTGCTGGGATCTGCCCAATTGGGGCTGAGCGAAACAGGCCAGACAGGCCCTAGAGCCCTCCTGCAGTCCCTCCTCAGATGGCCAACCTCCCGTGTTCCTCCCGAGCCCCAAGCGTGCACTGGTGGGGTACCTCGACCTGGTCTGTGCCCTCTCGCAATCCAGGACCCCTCAAAGGATGTTAAAGAGCTGGTTTTGGCCTGATCCTGCAGACCAAGCTGAGGGACCCCATGAATTTGTGCACCGGGCCTCTAATTTATAATAAATATCTTCAAGGACTTAAAGAAATATGATCTTACTCAGAAAGCAGAGATTACCAGGAAAAAAAATAGAAACTATAAAAAAGAATAAATGAAAAAGTCTATAATTCTAAATTATAATATATAAAATAAAATATTCACTCAATGGGCCACATGTACCTACCCTCTTGTCATTTCCAATGTTATATGCTAAATAACATTGGAAATGACAAGACAATGAATGGGTCAGTAAACTTGAAGTAGATCCCTAGAAAGTAAACCAGTGTAAAGAACACAGAGGGGGGAAAACTAATCATAACAAATGTGAGTATTCACACTTTCTGACTTTTCCTAAGATTTATTATTAATTAGTTTTCGCTACACTTGTCAAATTTTCAATGTGTAAACCAAACATGATCTGCCAAGTGTCTTTTTATATATCCAAATACTCCATCATATTACTGCCAACTCATAATAGCTAAAAAACTGATTTGCTGAACAAAGTAAAATCTCTGCCAATTTAACCACTACTGATTTTACATTATCAATATACTACAGGCCTAGTGCACAAAATTCATTCACAGGGGTTGGGGGAGGCCCTCAGCCTGGCCTGCACCCTCTCACAATCCAGGACTGCTGGCTCCTAACCGTTTGCCTGCCTGCCTGCTTGCCTGATCATCCCTAACCACACTGCTTGCCTGCCTGCCTAATGGCCCCTAACCACTTGCCTGCCTGCCTGATCGCCCCTAACTGCCTCTACCTCAGCCCCCACCACTGTGGCTTCATCCAGAATGATATCTAGAAGGTCATTTGGCTATCCAGTCTAATTAGCATATTATACTTTATTATTATAGATATCACAGTCACACTAAAAATTGATGTCAGATTTTCATCAAATTTGAAACCCTTCTAAAAGCTAGCAAAATACTATTGTTTTGATGTATGGGATCATTCTGCATTTTAAAACAAGATAGGAGCTGATAACATTTTCAACAAGCTGAACTTCTTAATGTGTTTCAATGAAACATGTTGGTGGGTAGAAGTTCTAGAAAAAAAATGTTCCTTTATTCAACAAGCATTCATTTCTATAGTAGAAAGTATGCTGAGGATATAGAGATGAAATAGGCATATACACTGAGTGGCCATGTTATTATGATCTCTGAACACATAATACGTAATCTGGCCACTCAGTGTATATCTTATATAATAAAAGGCTAATATGCAAATTGTCCTCTCCACCAAGAGTTCGAGTAGGCAGGATGGCCAACTGCCCATGTCCCCTCCCCCTGGCCAGGCTGGCCAGACCCCAAACATGCATGAATTCATGCATCAGGCCTCATATATATATATATGACACATATATACATATATACACACACACTGAGTGGCCATATTATTATGCTTTCAGAGATCATAATAATCTGGCCACTCAGTGTACTTATTATAATGAAGAAAGTCCCTTATTGATACAACCACTGGAAATTAAGTAATAACATTTGTCTCCTGTTCATCTTCCAAGGTTGAGGCAGAAGGTAAGTTGCACAAAGTGCCTCCAAGGAAAATAGAAAGACAAATTTCATTAACTATAGGGAAGAAGCCTGTAGTTAATTATAGGGAAGACAGGGTTTGACCTATGCCACAAGCACATCTAAGTTTTAAAGCGCTTTAGATTACTTTTTGTACCTGATTGAGATGGGATGAAAGAGCAATAATTGGTTTTAATACAAGGACCAAGACATTACAAAGTGATTAGCTCAGTTTGTTTCTAAGTGACTCAAATAAAATCCAGTATTTTTACACTTATCTTTGCAGACATTAATTTCTGATTTTCTCTAGAGAAATTTGAACATAAAATAAAGGTCTAGCTATCAATAATAGATATTAATACAAAATTTCAATAAAAATAAGTTCACATAATACATTGATAAAACAATATCAATAGACCCTACATATAAATAGTTTTTAATTACTTCATTCAAGCCTATTGTAGTCCATTGTACCTCAGATGGGAAATGTTTTACTTTATGTTACTTCAAGTCTGCCCTAACTTGCTCTAGGAAACCTAGATACATAATTTTTTAATGCCTCCATTAATGAAGTTAAAAAAAAAAAATCACAACATATAAACATCTTATCATCAGAATTCACTCCACATTTATCCATCCGGTAGGCCCTCTGGACCTTTCATTAAAAGGCATGCACAAGAGCCCTACCCATCATTTCTAGCCCAGCCTCCATCATTTGGATCTGCAATTCTGCAGAATAAGCCAAGCACCTTTACCTTGAAGCCTGGCCTCTCTTAGGCATTTTGGCTGGTGGTCTCTCCTCTTACATCCTAATCAGCCTCTGATGAACAGAGAAGCCAGAACAGTAGGGGCAGTCTTTAAGGGACATTAAAGCATTAGGTAGTAGGCCAGAGTTTGTGGTGTCAGTTTCCATCCATGGCTGCAGTGCAAGCACAATGCGGTCCAGCATAGAGGAAGTCAGTCCCTCATGTGAACATTTCATACAGCACTCCTCACAGGTGCCCGTCTCTGTGTTGACTATTTTCATGAGATACCAAAGCACATTTCGTTTTGCAGCTCCAGTGGTCTGAAGTGGGCAGCCCCATCCAGGCAACATTGGGTAATATCTTTGCTACAAATGAGTGACTTATCACTATCTAAATTGTATGACCACAGCTTGTCATATGACTTTGAAGAAGTCATCTGGTTTAGAAAATAAATTCCAAACAAAAAAAATGAGAATAAAGTAGAAACAAACAAGTTGCCTACCTTATAAGCCAATTAAAAAAATGACTTTCAAGATATTTTGAATAATACTTAGCAAGTATTCCTACTTAAATGACCTCTAGCCTTAGTGAGCGTAACTAAAGCGATCCAATCATGAGTGCCATAAAAACCTAGAAGTGAAAGATAAACTAAATAAGTTAAAACATTAAGTTTATTTGATCTAATGCATGTAATTCTGGACATAAAGATAGAGGCATAAGACTTTTATTAGACTTTTATTTGATCCCCTTCTTTATTTGTGTTGAACAAATATTTTTAAAATATTGAATTAGAGAGTGACCAAATTATTAGCATGCCTCTAGCACCCACATGTATCAGTTCACCCTGGGTCCTGGCTTATTCTATTTCTCTCTTAAAGTCAGAAAAAAATCGAGAGAAAATTACAAAAGTCAGGTGCATGAAGATTAAAAGTATCAACTATTTTTTTTAATGATAAAGCTATTGGAGAACATAATTAATTTCTTGACCAGTGGCCTTCCTCACTTCTAAGCCTTGAAATAATGCTATGCCTCCGATCACTGGCAGAGATGGCCAACACAAGCAGCATTAAAAACTATAGGCTGCTGAAATTGGTTTGGTTCAGTGGATAGAGCGTCGGTCTGCGGACTGAAGGGTCCCAGGTTGATTCTGGTCAGGGGCATGTACATTGGTTGTGGGCACATCCCCGGTAGGGGGTGTACAGGAGGCAGCTGGTCGCTGTTTCTCTCTCATGGACGTTTCTAGCTTTCTATCCCTCTTCCTTCCTCTCTGTGGAAAATCAATAAAATATATTAAAAAACAAACAAACAAACAAAAAAACCCATAGGCTTTTGACACTAAGTTTACCTCTTAGCCAGAGGAGAGCAGACAGCTCTTTCAGCAGATGATCCAAAGGAGAGAAAGAGGAGGCACATGTGTATACCAAACTCAGAATTTGATTTTATCACCTTGAGGGGTTGGGAGCAATGAGTGAGATCAGAAGGTAGGATTATTAATCTTCAAAATTATTCCACCTGGAAATAGGAAGAGGGGGAAATAGTATTTTCAACCTAGCACCCATTGGGGTGTCTTCCTTTCTTCCTTTTTTATCCCTTCCTTCTTCCTGCCTCCCTTTCTTTTCTTTTCTTTTCTTTTTCTTTTTCTTTTTTTCTTTTTTTTTTCTTTTTTTTTTTTTCTTCTTTTTTTTTTTTTTTCTTCTTTTTTTTTTTTTTTTACCTTTAAGCAAGTGATCTCAACTCCAGGCACCATTGCAAACACTGAGAGAACTTTAGAAATACTGATGTCTGGGTCCCATCTTCCAAAGATTCAGATTTAGTAGGTCTGGGAAGTAGGAGTTTTTTATAAGCTTCCCAGGATATTCTAATGAGTAGCCTCAGCTGAGAACCAGCTCATTCATCCCATATTCAAACAGATGAGTGGGGAACAGGTCAGAAGTCTGTCCCATCTCGATGAGGTGAGTGCAAACCTGGGCTCCTTCATGGGTTCTTCTGGGACCACTGGGGGGGGGGGGGGGGGGGCAGTTTAGCATTTTGCTCTCCAAGAGTTCTGAAATGGATTGCTGCAATTCATTAATTCAACTAACTTCAAAGCTGAAAAATTCACTCTCTATTCCATTTCTCATCCCAAATTTTCCCAGACATCAAATCTAATAAAGCCCACCAGATGTTCTGCAATGCTATTAAATAATGACGTATAAATACTATGCTATATTGATACTAACCTTTCTTTGTTTATCTGCATACCTAAAACCTCTAAATTTTTTCAGCTCTCTTTTTAGCTCTATGTTTGAGGGTTTGTGGGCAAGTAATCTAACCTATGAGGGAAGCATCCAAATAAGCTATTACCATCCCAGACTGAAGAAGTAAGACAAAGGAGCTACAAGAGCAGGAAATGAGCCAGTGAGTAGACACCTCAGCCTCTTGCCAGTCCTGCTCTCTGCTCCATGCTGACCTTCCAGTAGCCACACCCAACCAGATCTACAGGGTAGAGCAGCCTCAGGAAAAAAAAAATATGCCCCCAGAAGCACAAAGCAGGTCCTGGAAGGATGGACAATGGATATGGAGGAGGAAGTGGAGAAGATTGAGCACATTTTATGTTCCATTTCCATCTTTTTTGGCCCCGTTCCCTTCAGGAAGGCTCATTTGAGTTTCCAACTGTCTCATTTCATCTGAGGACATCCTTTTTGTTCTAACACAGGTAGTGCCAAATTGTTCCTAGAATCTGCCTATCATCTTCTTTTCTTTTACTTTCCCTTCTGGCCCAGATATATGATTTAGTCTTCCATATTTTTCTTTAGCAAAAACTATGAATGCAAAATAATTTGGGTTTATCACCATCCTCACTGTTCAAACCGTTCAATCTTCAAAGCCACATTGCATAGTCTCATTTACCAAAAACATTCTCCCATCAGATCAACCCAGGCCTGAATTTTATTTATTATTATCTGCCTGCACCCATTTAACATTCCCTTTTTTCTGTGTTTTCTTTTAGTGTACTACTTCCATACATTTCTTGGGTACATTCCCTCAAGGGACAAGTGCTATCTGTGTCATATTGGAGTTTTCCGAATCATTCCTCTTTTTGATAGTCTCCTGTCAACTTTCCCTTAGCCCCTGGTATAGCTGTTCCAGCACAAGGATGGGTGTCCCTGTTCTTACTATGCAGTCTTCATTTGCAGCTCTGAAGGAGTGCTTTTCAATCATGTCATAGATTCTAGCATCTTCTGAGAAGTAATTCTGGTTTTCTCCCTAAAATATTGCTTCTCTTGCCTTCCTTAGAGCCCAGTCACGATCTGACAGTAACATGCAAAATATATTACTCTTGTCCAAGTCTTAAGAGTAATTACACTTAAGCATATCTCATTTTCCCGTCCATATCCATAGTTTTCAAATAACTAAATTTCCAGTCGTGGTCAGGCAAGAAGCCTGGTAGAATAGGCTGCACAGGGAGAAAAGTAATCAAAACAGCTTGTCTCTCAACTCAATATGCAGACGATAGTACAGCTGAACCCTATATAATTGTATTAACCAATGTCACTCCAATGAATGTAATTAAAAATAAATTCAATTAAAGAACAGCTTGTCTCTAACTGTTGAAAAACAGTGCAGTCCGTCACTATCGACCCTGAACAAAGAGCACAACACCACTGGTCCCACCGTTCATTTTCCCCCACTCTTGGAACATTTTGGAAATGTCATGTAGACACTGCCCTTAGGAAGAGAGGAAAGTCATTTCCTCATCATAGGAAACCATGCCAGGGAGAGAACACAGGGAAGTAAAGCTTTTCTCATCCCTGCCCCTCCCTGCGGCTGCGGTGCTCAGACGCGAAGACCTCAGAGGCAGTGACTGCAGCACCGTTGTTGGCACAGTGATGCTCACAGCGACAGAGGAAGCTCTGGGCCTGAGACCAGCGTATTGAGAGTTTTCGTGAGGGCAGGGCCGTGAGGCAAGGGGCTGTTTGTTCCTCCATGTTGACAACGTTGGGTCACCCTGAGCTGACAGCAGCTTGATAGCAAGTCTCCTAGCCCTCAGAACCAGACACATGGGTTAGTCTGCAGCCACACTTGCAGCCTCCCCAGGGCTCTGCTGACCCCACACAGGCTCAGAGTCTGGGTCCTCAGAGTGTGGTCCTCCCAGAAGCAGCGGTACCACCACTGGGATCCTCACCCAGGCCCAGAGGCTCTGAATCCAGATGTTAATATGACCCCTTGGCTGAGGCTGAGAAGTATGAGTGAAGAAGGAGAAAGGACAAAGGAAAAGGCAGCAAGAGAAACAGAGATAGAAAGGTCAGACATAAAATTCGACTGCTTCTCAGAAGGGCTGTGAGCACATAAAACTTGCTTTCAATCTGATGCTTTCTGTAAGAAATCTCCACTCTTGATCAATGTGTGCCTGGGCCTTTGTGTACATTTCATAAGCTAGGGTTTCTAGGCAGTGATCAAAATATTCTACTACAGTCTAAGAAGCCAAACAGGAGCCATAATGGTGACTCTGAGAAATCACTAAGCAGAACAATCCAGAAACGAGATTTCCATCCCAGGGAGCCTGCCCAGGCCACCTGCATTTTTCAGCCTCAGGCTGCTCTCCCGCCTCCTCCATTGCCTCACTGACCCTGAGTGGGTCCCAGCCCTGATCCCTTCACACCTGAGCTGAGGACACATAGATCACTGCCCTCCCATAAAGCAATCAGTTCATCATAATCAAGAACTTACTCTCCAGATGGCCCCTCACAATCTAGATTAAATATAAAGATGTTTCTTTCCTTAGTGAAGACATTCTTGATCATTCAGGTTTTGAGGGGGATGAACAGCTTGTTTCTTGATCTCTTCTATCCTGGGCAACTCCTGATGTCTTTAAGTGAGCATAAACCATGGAGGTCCTGGCTGACCACCAAGCTGAAGCGTGCCCAGCTGTCACTGAGCCTGTGCAGTCTTAGGTGGAACCTGTCTTCAGAGGCCAGGGAGAAGGCTGATGAAGAGGCCAGGTGCAGGGTCAAGCCTGTAAGGGGCCAGTGAGGTCCCACAGAGGAAATTTCGGTAGGTGATTCATATTTACCCTCCTCGAAGCTGCACCCAACCTAGTCATACCATAGCTGGATGGTAATCAGGTCCCAGAAAGGGCAGGGGTCAGCCCCACGTGCAAACAGCCAAAAGTGCCTGTCCTGCCAACATAGACAGACAGGAGAACCAGGTATCTCTGGAAATCAGATTTATGCATAATTCTTCCTTTATTCTCGGGGGGTGGGGGGGTTATTAATTTTTATATGGAATACATTATTTTGGAATCATATTTAAAACAAGAACTATTTTAAAATGCACAGGGATTTGATTCAGAGAACCTAGATGTTCCCCATCACCTCTTAGCTTTGTAACTTTGGGGAAATCATGTACCCTTTCTAAGCTCCAGATTCCTCAGTTTACAATTACTATTTTAATAATTATCGCCTTACCAATTTTCTGGAGGTTTTGAGAGGCGCAAGTAAGATAATGAGCATTTATTAAAATTAAAAATGACTACGAACAAAATAAGCGACATGACTTTGGATAGCCTGCTCGTGCTTTGGAAGCCAGTTCTGAGGCGTGGTCTCTGTTGACGAACAGAGGAGCGGGCAGCCTCAGGAGCGGAAAGAGCATGCTGTAGAGGCCAGACAGATCCGAGTAGAAGATCCAGCTCTGGCCCTTATTATCGGTATGACTTCAAGCAAATGACTTCACCTCTCTGACCCTGAGTATCTCCATCTATAAACTAGGAATGATATCCGTGTGGCTTGGTGGTGAGAATTGGAACAAGCACATATCATTTGCCTAGTCCTTTGGAGGCAGCTATTATTATTGCCTAATGCTGGTCGGACCAGGAAGTGGGGCTTGAAGCATATCATTGTGTTGAAAGAGCATATAGATAACTAAAGTTTGGCCTGAATCTTCTTGAGTCAGTACGTTTCCTCCATCAAGCACGGTTCGGTTGAGGGGAAGGTTTAGTGCGCTCGTCACTTGCCAGAACCATGGCTGTGGGAGCCAAGAGCCCGGGCAGTAGCGGGTGGGACAGCTCTGTCCTGAGATCCTGCTTTCTTGGCCCCAAGGACCTAAGAATGGGATGAAATCAAAAGAATACAGGTTGTTCAGAGGAACCAGTTGTTGCTTAGTTGCCCATATATTAACATTGGTAAAGGAGACATAAAATGGTAGCCAGGGTGATTATTGTGGCATTAGCACCACAGAGACTGAAGTAGAATTACTGACATCAAAATTAGTGATGACCACAGTGGCCATGGCTACAAAAAGCAGCAGAACACAGTCCAATGGCATGGCCAGGGGCGGAGCCTGGTCTCAGTGGGAGAGGCAACTGGGATTGTGAGGTTTTTTTTAAATATACTTTATTGATTTTTTTTTTTTTTACAGAGAGGAAGAGAGAGGGATAGAGAGTTAGAAACATCGATGGAAGAGAATCATCAATCAGCTGCTTCTTGAACACCTCTTACTAGGGATGTGCCCGAAACCAAGGTACATGCCCTTGACTGGAATCGAACCTGGGACCTTTCAGTCCACAGGCTGACGCTCTATCCACTGAGCCAAACCAGTTTCAGTGGGGACTGTGATTTGAGGAAGCAAGCAGGAGGCACCCAGTGAGATGGGAAATGTGAAGTAGCTGCAATCCATAAAAGCTACAGAAACTGTGAAGAGGGAATGCCACCCCACACTGGATGTATGCCTTGAAGCTGGCAGAGACCAGCTGGATCCAGCATGGTGACTAATTCCACCTGAGGGAAACCCCTAGCCTCATTATAGGCTCATTGCAACACATCAGCCTATAATGTGCCACCAAGGTCAGAAACAGGAAGCCCACATAAGGACAGTCTCCAGCCCTTCCCTGGGAAGATGCTGAATATTCCTCCTGCTTAGTGAATACTCAGCCCTGTCCTCCATCCCCCCCCCCCCCCCCACCTCCTTGCCCAGATTAAATGAATCTCAATAAAGGAAGCAAATTCCACTAAAGGAGGCTATTCTGTGTGTGGAGTAGCCACTCTGTCTCACTGCTTCGCTAAGAAACTCGCTGTCCCTTTAAACTCCATGCTGCCTCTAGTTTGAATTCTTTCCTGGATGAAGCCAGGAACCCACGGTGAGTCTCAGACCCTCAGGTCCCTGGACCCCAGAGCACCTGCAACACAAGCAAGTGGTGAGGTTTCAAAGCTCTGCTTTTAGGCACAGTTTCCAGAACCTGAGTCACTAGGCGGGCGGAGGGGGGGAGGGGGGGAGCGCAGAAGGCAAGACTGCAAGAAGCCTCATGCCACTTGGAGGGGGTCGCCCGGAGAGTCTCCGGCTTTCCTGGGAAAGATCTGGGGATCGGGACTCTCCTGGGGACGCAAGTGGAGCACAAGGTGGTGGGGAGAGCCAGCAAGCCCTACCCTCGGGACTGTTTAAGAGGAGCTGAGTCTCACTCGAGAGACAAAGAGTTGGCGGGTGGTTAAATTTTCTAAAGAACAGAAACAATCAATCTTCCCTTGAAAACCTCTTCTTCCCCCTCTCCCCCCACCCCTCCCTGAAGAAGCTCCTTGTATAATGTGAATTACATATATGAAAACACATCGCAACTGCAAAGTGCCATGCGTCTGTCAGCTGGTTTTATTGCTGTTATTACAGCTAATGGCCTTCCAGAGGCCCCATCCCAGTGTAAAAAGGATTAAGACTCTGAGGGACACAGAATACTTAGATATCCACCCTCAGGAAGAAAATGTCATTTACTCCCCTGCCTTTGTTCTGATCTTCAGAGACTTCGTAATCTTCTCTGGCATTTCCGCACTGCCAAGAAACTGCTCTCTTTTTAAGCTAATTGCCTGGAAAAAGAAGTCCCTCCTCCCTCATACGCAGAACGTAAGTGCCTTCCTGTCAGGCCAAGGCAGAGTCCTAAATACGAGCCACGGAAGGCATGAATCCATCTCCATCATCATTTCCAGGCCGCAGCCTCCGTGTCCAGGATCCCTGGTTTACAATAGTTGGGTTTCTCCTTTCCGTGGGCAGCTTCCCTGTGAGGCACTATGGTGGTCTGACTGCAGGTCCCCTCAAATCCTTCCTACAGCCGTCGTCGTCGTCTTCTTCTTCTTCTTCTTCTTCTCCTTCTTTTAAATATATTTTTATTGATTTTTCACAGAGAGGAAGGGAGAGAGATAGAGAGCCAGAAACATCAATGAGAGAGATACATTGATCAGCTGCCTCCTACACACCCCCTAGCTGGGGATGTGCCCGCAAGCAATGTACATGCCCTTGACCAGAATGGAACCCGGGACCTTTCAGTCCGCAGGCCGAGGTTCTATCCACTGAGCCAAACCAATTTTGGCAGCACAGCCTCCTTCTGACTGTAAAATAAGTTGAGTTTTCCTTTAGAAGAATGACATTGGTAATATTTTTCTGTTTGAAGAGCCAGAATAATAAAAGACACAAAACGTGAAAAGCCTGTTAGTAGGATCACCTATTCGTTCATTCTCTCGTCAATATATCCTGAGCCCTCTTACACATAAGGCAGCTGGAAATAAAAAGGTGGAGAAGACACAAACCCAACCTGAGTTTCCCTTGACTTGATCAGGGGGCATGACCATCATGTTTCTCAGGATATGTGTTTGATCTTTAACTGGTTGTATAGTCCAGAAGACTTCGTGTCAAGAAGAGAGGGGTGAACCTAAAATCAAGGGGTGACTGACGATGGTCAAGGTCATTAAGCCGACTACTAAACTCTGGTCCATGCAATAAAATCCACATGGAGTCAGGGCAGAGAGGTTCAGATAATGAGGTAACACCCATCTGAGAGAGAAAAAAACAGAAGGAGCAAATATGAGAATCACTGCCCATCAGCAAATCTTGAGACCAAGGCAACAGGGACTGACAAGGAGGCCTTGCTCATAACTGCCCTCTCTGCCTAAGGCAGCCCACCTCCCCACCCAAACCCACCTTACTCCCTCTGTCCGTGCTGTGGAACAAGTCTCAGCATCGCTTTCACCAGGAAACTCATCCTCATTGCCATCTCTCCCCGCTGGAGTTGGGTAACCATTCCTGTAATACCTGGTGCTTTTTTATACCACTGCATTCCAAAGATTGGTATATAATTATCTATCTGCATATCTCTCTTCCCCACCACACTGTGAGCTCCTTGGGGGCATGGATTTTTATCTTATTTATTATTTAGCACAGTCCTGTTACATTTAGCTCTCACATTTTTGGAAAGGAGGGAGGGAGGAAGGAAGGGAGGGAAGAAGGGAGGGAGGGAGGGAGGGAAGAAGGGGGGAGGGAGGGAGGGAGGGAGGAGGGCTGGTACATTCTTCTGAAGCCTGGTGTTCACCCCGTGCAGGAATGCCTTCACTGACTTCACTTACACAGGACTTTGCAAATGAAAATACGCAGAACTATCCCTCTTTCCCTCAGGTCAAGGGCAGAGAGTGAGCAGTGTCAGTGAAGGTGTCTCAGTGTCTCCCCCTCAACTGGAAAGACAGGCCATCCACGGCTGGCAAGCTCGCCTCGTCTTTGTGCTTCTGAGAGATTTGGCTCTGAGGCTCTTCACGGGATCACACCATTTTATCCTGTCAAAACGCACTGAAAACCTCTCCGGGGTGATTCATCATGGACATGCATGTGGCGGGGAAGGGGATGGGAATCACAGGGAGCAGAGAAAGCCACTCTCAGCTGGCAGGATGCCCGCGGCACCTGTGTGTCCGCCCCTCAGGGATGGGCAGGCTCCCGTGAGAAGACCACCTCCTGGAGATAAATAACCATGGTCGGGACAGGCCCGCTCCAAGACACATGCTAACGCAGAGCAGCCACTCTGTAAACCCCGCCAAAGCGCATGGCAGGGGAAAGGGAGCCGGATGAATTTGCAGCTGCGGGAGATTCCTGAGAGGTCAGCTAAAATATGACGAGCTCAGATGGGCTCCCGGACATCAATAGCAGCTCCATCACTAATTTAAAGCCTGGGCATCCACAGCTAACTCAAGTCACAGAGAGAGAGAGAGAGAGAGAGAGAGAGAGAGAGAGAGAGAGAGAGAGAGAGAGAGAGAGAGAGAGAGAGAGAGAGAGAGAGAAGGACACAAACAACCCTGCATGGGAGGCTCTCTCCTGTATACCCGGGACTAGTTTGACTCCTCTCTCTTCACCTCCTTCCCTGGACACAGGGGCTCATTCAGGACACCCCCTGTTCTGTATAAGGAACTGGTTGTATGTTGGGATGTGTGCCAGTACGACAGCCTTAACAAATGTGGGCTCCAATGGAAAGCTATTGCCATTTGTCAAAGTTGCTTTAAAATAAAAGTGCCAGATTGCTCTGCAGGGCCTGAGGGGGCAGAGAGGGGCCGTTGTTCCCAGGCTGAGAGCTTGCTCTTCACGGGGCAGGATGCTGGGTCCCAGGAACCCAAAAACGGAGTACAACAGGCACCTGCCCCCGGGCCCGTGGATCTAGTGAGGGACATGAACCAGAGTCAGAGATTGAAAGTCAGCTAAAAGAAAGACCATTTCACGAATGCACAGTGCTTTGAAAGAGGCAAGCCCAGTGTCCTGGGACGGAGAGAAGCCTCTGCAGGGCCTGGCCTGGGAACAGCCTGCATAGGACAACACGGTGCCTTGTCTCCCAGGCCAATGTGTGGGTGAGCCAGCGGACCTCTCCTCAGAAGCTCAGCGCGCACCCATTGATTTTAGGGACTTAGCAACATTTGAAACCATGCAATTTCACTTTTTCTATTCTTTTTTTTAAAAATATATTTTATTGATTTTGTACAGAGGGGAAGGGAAAGAGATAGTTAGAAACATTGATGAGAGTCATCGACCAGCTGCCTCTTGCACACCCCCTACTGTGGATATGCCCGCAACCAAGGTACATGCCCTTGACCAGAATCGAACCCGGGTCCCTTCAGTCCCCAAGCCGATGCTCTATCCATTGAGCCAAACTGGTTTCGGCTATTCTTGTGTGTTCACAAAATTATCCTTTTCAAGGCAAATGGGGAGTTTGAAAATCCACTCACTATGAGGGGAGGGGCACTGGAAGCAAGTGGGGAGGTTTTCAATGTTTCAAGTTGTTCTTTTTCGTAAACACATTTTTATTGATTTCAGAGAGGAAGGGAGAGAGAGAGAGAGAGAGAGAGAGAGAGAGAGAGAGAGAGAGAGAGAGAGAGAGAGAGAGAGAGAGAAACATCAATGATGAGAATTGGCTGCCTCCTGCGCACCCCACACTGGGGATCAAGCCCACAAGCTGGTGCCCTTGGCTGGAGTCAAACCTGGGACCTTCCAGTCCATAGGCAGACTCTCCATCCACTGAGCCAAACCAGCTAGGGCTCTAGCTTTCTATTTAAAAAGGGGCTTGAAGATGGCCTTCTGGGTCTTAGACCAAACAAACACATAAGTAATACAAAGAATTATCAAAACTCAGAAAATTCTGCCATTTGTGACAAAATGGATGAGCTTACAGGACATTATGCTAAGCAAAATAAGTCAGACAGAGAAAGGCAAATACCATAGAATCTCATTTATATTGTATATGGAATCTAAAAGGAGAGAGAAAAAACAGAACTGATATATAGAGAACAGATTGGCGGTTGCTAGAAGTGAGCCATGGGGGACATGCAAATGGTAATGGCAATAAAAAAGTACAAACTTTTAGTTATAAAATAAATAAGTCATGGAGATGTAATATTTGGATGAAATATTTGAAAATTTCTAAAAAGTAGAACTTAAAATTTATCACAAGAGAAAAAATGTAACTATGCATGTGTGTTGATGCATGTAAACCAAGTTTTCTGCAGTGACCATTTATCTATAAATAAACTCATCAAATCATTCTGTTGTATACCTAAAACTAGTATAATGTTATACATCAATTATATCTTTAAAAAATTAGAAACTTTCCAGAATTTATAGTAGGTCTAGATTACTTTAATTTTACTATTTAATATGTATGCTACCGCTGATAAATAACCAGGATTTTTTTTTTTTTTAATTCATTGAAATCCAAAAAGCACTTTTTTTTTGGTGAATAAAAACTGGGTGACTTAGCCGAAACCGGTTTGGCTCAGTGGTAGAGCGTCGGTCTGTGGACTGAAGGGTCCCAGATTTGATTTTGGTCAAGGGCATGTACATTGGTTGCGGGCACATCCCCGGTAGGGGGTGTGCAAGAGGCAGCTAGTCGATGTTTCTCTCTCATCGACGTTTCTAACTCTCTATCTCTCTCCCTTCCTCCTCTCTGTAAAATATCAATAAAATATATATATATATTTTTAAACTGGGTGACTTAAAACAACAGACATTATCCTCTCATGGTCCTGGAGACTAGAAGTCCAAAATCAGGTGTCAGCAGGTGGGGTCGTTTCTTGGAGGCTCTTAGGAAGAATCTGCTCCTGCCTCCTGGCATTTGGCAGCTGCTGGCAACCCCTGATGCTTCTCAGCTTATATGTGTCACTCTGACCTCTTCCTCCATCCTCGCATGGCTTCTCCTGTGTGTCTACGTCTCTGCATCCAAATGTCCCTCTTCTGGTGAGGACACCAGTCACTGAGCTAAGGTCCACCCTAAGCCAGAATGACCCCACCTTACTTTGTTAAATTTTTAAAGACTCTACTTATGAATAAGGTCATATTCACAAGTTCTGGGCATTAATACTTCAACATATTTTTAGGAGGGGGGACACAAATCAACCTACAACAAATACTCACTAACCTTGCTCACTTTCCAACCATTAACTATTTATCAAGAGATCAGTTATTCATCTCCCAAAACTCAGGCATACCCACGTTGTCAGCTCCCCTTTTATCTTATTTTTCTCATCTTGAATATTGCCTGCATACCTCCCAAAACCATGGGGGTATTATGCATTTGGCAATAACCAAAAAGGAAAAAAAAAAATCTTTTCTGACTTTTTAGCTGAAGATCTGTGTGATCTACTCACTGTTCCCCACTCTAAAATGTATATGTATGTGCATATCCAAGAGTATTATGCTTGAATATAATATATCTGAAAGTTCTCTTTGTGGTTTTTCTATTTGCACTCTCATTTTTCTTCTTTCTATAGAGACTTGACATTCTAGAACACTGCACATTCTGAATAAAATGCTTCTCTTAAACAGCACCACATTTTGATAGATAAAAGGTGAATGAAATACTAAAAGTAATCTACAATTTTCTCTTAGCAAGTGGCAGAGAAGTAATTGGGGTAATGATGTTTTTATAAAGGAAAGACTAATTACAGTGGGAATCAAACATAGCAAAGACCCGGTTTTAATCTTTCAAAATATAAAATGTCACCAACACATCTGCATATTGTAGTTTTTTCATAATAATACTCGAAATAATCAAATTGGAGAACACGTTTGTACTAAAGTTGTCCTGAAGTTTGATTTATAGTTGGTCATCTTCCACTTGGTAGCAGATTAGGGGGAAAAAAAAAAAAAAAAGCAGCAGTAGTGAGAAGTCTGAAAAATGAAAACGGATCTATCTTCAAACAGAAGTGTGGTACTTAAAAGTTGAATATTTGAGAGAAAATCTTGTAAAATATTTTTTTTCTTAAAAATAATTTTATTAGTGCCAGCTGGTTTGGCTCAGTGATAAAGCATCAGACTGCAGACTGAAGGGTACTAGGTTTGACTGATCAAGGGCACATGCCCAAGTTATGGGCTCCATCCCCGTTATAGGGCATGCAAGAGGCAGCCAATCAATAATTCTCTCTCATCATTGATGTTTCTATCTCTCTTTCCCTTTCCCCTCTTCTCTGAATCAATCAATATATATATTTAAAATTATTTTAATAGAATTAAAACTGTAGAAAATAG
This sequence comes from Pipistrellus kuhlii, assembly GCF_014108245.1. NCBI lineage: Eukaryota > Metazoa > Chordata > Mammalia > Chiroptera > Vespertilionidae > Pipistrellus > Pipistrellus kuhlii. The sequence goes on along the minus strand of NW_023425595.1, from coordinate 59,806,816 downwards.
CATATTTCAAAAGTTGTATAAGAGATCTATTCTAATTTCCCTTGCTTTCTGGAGCTAGATAAATCTATATATAACCATCCCTGGTATATGCTTCACTCATTATCTCTATATATAGATCTGTAGACAGAATATTCACTGTGAACATAGGTCACACTGTATTCACAGGAGGATTGTATCTTAAAACCTTGAATCTACAAAATTCCTTAAATAGAATTGGCCCTGGGAAGTGAGAAGTCAGAATATATATATATATATATATATATATATATATATATATATATATATATATATATACACACACACACACACACACACACACACACACACACACACTAGAGGCATGGTGCATGAAATCCATGCACTCAGGGGGATCCCTCAGCTCAGCCTGTGCCCTCTTGCAGTCCCAGAGCCCTCAGGGAATATCTGACTGAAGACTTAGCCTCACTCTCCATGGGAAGCAGGCCTAAGCTGGTAGTTGGACATCCTTAGCACTGCTGCAGAGTGCTAAGCTTCTACCTGAGAGACGTTCCCCCTGTGGGAGTGCACTGACCACCAGGGAGCAGCTCCTGCATTAAGCATCTGCCCCTGGTGGTCAGTGTGCATCATAGCAGCTGGTAGTTCCACTGTTCAGTTGATTTGCATATTAGTTTCTTATTATATAAGAGATATATGTATGTGTGTGTGTGTATGTATATGTATATGTATATGTATATATGTGTGTGTGTGTGTGTGTGTGTGTATATATATATACACACACACACACACACACATATATATATATATACATAATATATATATATATTAGAGACCTGTTGCAGGAATATTCCTACAAGACTTTCGGCAGGCTTCCCTCCCTCCACTACCACCTCTCCTGCCCCCCCCACCTCTCCCACTGTGGCTGTCAGGGTGGAGCAGGGTGGGTGGGACAGGTGGGGCACACCCAGCCTGTCCCACCTGATCCACCATGCCCACAGCCACTGCCGCCAACACCATTTCCACGGCCGAGAGCTGCCACCACCACTGCATGCCCTGACCCGCAATGCCAAACCCACCATGCCTGCTGCCCCTGCTGCCTCCCGCCACCACTGCTGCTACCTCCACAGCCATGCGCGCCACCGCTGTGCTCCTCACCTCACCCTGCCCTGTACCCACTGCCAGTGCTTTCCCTCCAGCAGTCGCAGCCACCTTGCTTTCCACTTTCCCTCCCTCTTCCTTCTATGCTGTCTTCATTCTTCACTCCTCCCAACCCCCCCACCGCATATGCAAATTAACCGCCATTTTGTTGGGTTAATTTGCACACTTGCTCTGGTTGGCTGGTGGGCGTGGCTGGTGGGTGTAGTGGATATCACACACCTCCTCTACATAAAATTTGCATATTACTCTATTATTAGGTAGGATATCCATTAAACAAACACTGAGAATTACATGTACACACTTTTGTCTATTGCTGTAGTCCCTGTCCTCTAAGATACTATTTAATAAAAGGGTAATATGCAAATTGACTGTCACTCCCACACACAAAATGGCCACCATATGTGGTCAAAGATGGCTGGCCCCATATGGACACAAGATGGCCGCCACAAGATGGCTTTCAGGAGAGGGCAGTTGTGGGCGTTCAGGCCAGCAAGGGAGAACAGTTAGGGGAGACCAGACCAGCAGAGGAGGGCAGTTGGAAGGGACCAGGCCTGCAGGGTAAGAGGGCAGTTGGGGGCAATCGGGCTGGCAAGAGAAGTCAGTTAGGGACCATCAGGTGGTAAAGGAGGGCATTTAGGGGTTACTGGACCAGCAGGCAGGGCAGTTGGTGGGGACCACATCTGTAGGGGAGCAGTTAGGCATTGATAAGGCTGACAGGGGAGTGGTTAGGGATGATTAGGCTGGAAGGCAGAACGATTAGGGACAATCAGGCAAGTATTCTGAAGCCAGCAGTCCTGGATTATGAGAGAGATGTCTTAGATTAGAGAGGGTGCAGGCTGGGCTGAGGGACACACACCTCCATGCACAAATTTTGGTTAATCTTATTATAATAAGGGGAGAAGCCTACAACAATTCTAATGTTGGCATTGTGGCTAACTATGCCACATTTAATATAAGTAAAGGAATCCTTTTGATATAATAGAAGTATTCCCTGCAGAAGTAACAAAAGCAAACTTTGAAGCATATTGTTGAGACAATAAGCATATTCAAAGAGGATCATTGCTTAATGATAAAAACTTCAATAAATAAGGATCATCATATGTACCAAATAAAATAATCTCAGGATTTCAAAATGGTGACCAAATAGGAAGAAATATCACACACCTCCTCTTGGGGCCAGGTCAGAAAAGCAACTAAATCAGAGAACATCCACCCAGAATTAACAAATAAGATGCAGCTGAGGAGGCAATTTTCAATAAGGAAGGGCACAGGACACTTAGAGAATGCCACTTACCAGCCTTGGCCTCCATGGAGCCACCACCATGCCCTAGCAGTGAGTGGCACAGTTCCTCCTGGCAGGCTCCCAGACATCTGCAGTGAGTGCTCACCAGAGTGACTTCCCACACCAGGAGTCCTCACCACCCTCAGGGACCCACATCCCAAGATCCAGCTCCAGGACCCTGTAGTGAGTGCAATCCAGGGGAACCCCTGTGCCCTGCCACTGCCCCAGCCCACAAAATGTGCTGCCAGTCTGATCTGGAGCTATCCAGCACCTGCTGGATAATGTATAAAAGAAACTGCAAAACTGTGATTTTCAGAAGCATTTGAGATCTTGTTTCCAGCAATTACCATCAGTTTGGCTCAAATAAATTCTTATAAAATTTTTTAAAAAACATGACTCATATATATGCTGTCTACAAAAGACCCACCTCAGAACAATAAAGGGATGGGAAGCTTTATTACCTCATTGACATCACTGGATGAATCTTCTAGACAAAAAATCAACAAAGAAACAGCAATCCTAAAAGACTCACTAGACTAGATAGAACTAATTGACATTTTCATCTTCAGAAAATTCCACCAGAAATCACAATGCCATTGTGATCTGAGATGTTTGATATGATTTCTATCTTCTTGAATTTGAAGAGACTTAAGCCTGTGTCCTAATATGTGGTCTATTTTTGGAAATATCCCATGTGAATTCGAAGAGAATTTATATTCCATTGTTATTGTTTTTTTGGTGAAATTTTCATCAACAAATCAACAAACAACAAGTGCTGGCAAAGATGTGGAGAAAAAGGAACCCTAGTGCACTGTTGGTGGGAATGTAGATTGGTGTAGCTACTGTGGAAAACAGTATGAAATTTCCTTTAAAAAATGAAGTGGAATTCCTATTTGACCCAGTGATCCCACTTCTAGAAATACTAGAGGCCCAGTGCATGAAATTAATGCATTGGGGGGGGGGGGGGTTCCCCCTTAGCCAAGCCTGCACTCTCTCCAATCTGGGACCCCTTGAGGGATGTCTGACCCAGTGGGATCGGGTCTAAAGGGGCAGTCGAACATCCCTATCACAATCCAGGACTGCTGGCTCCCATCTGCCTGCCTTACTTATTGCCCCTAACCGCTTCTGCCTACCAGCTTGATCACCCCCCTAACCACTCCACTGACAGTCTGATTGATGCCACTTCCCTCCGCTGCTAGCCATCTTGTAGTGGCCATCTTGTGTTCACATGGGAGCAGAATCTTTAACCACATGGGGGCAATCATCTTGTGTGTTGGAGTAATGGTCAATCTGCATATTACTCTTTTATTAGATAGGATAGAGGCCTGGTGCACTGGGGGTTGGGGGGAGGGGGGGCAGCTGGTTTGCCCTGAAGGGTGTCCTGGATCAGAGTGGGGGTTCCCTTTGGGCATTGGGCGGTCTGGGCAATGGGCCTGTAGTGGTTTGCAGGCCAGCCACGCTCCCTGGGGGACCCAAGTGGAGGCCCTGGGATCTGGGATTTATGTATCTTCTACAATTGAAACTTTGTAGCCTAGCAGAACTAAGCCTTCTGCTCCCTCCATGGTCGCAGCCATTTTTGTTGAAATTTATTTACCTTCTATAATTGAAACTTTGTAACCTTATTAAGTGGAGGCCTGGACTGGCAAGGGCAGGCAGAAAGCTTGGATTCTTCCATCAGCAGGGAAACCCAAGCCTCCCTTCTGCTCTCCATGGCCTCAGCCATCTTGGTTGGGTGTATTTGCATATTTGCTCTTCATTGGCTTATGGGTATGGCTTGTGGGCATGGCTTGTGGGTGTAGCAGAAGTATGGTCAATTTGCTTATGACTCTTTTATTAGATAGCCCAAGAAAATAGAAACACCAGTCAGAAAGGATATATGCACCTCTATGTTCATAGCAGCACAATTTACAATAGCAAAGATCTGGAAACACCCTAAGTGCCCATCAGTAGATGGGTGGATTAAAAAAACTGTACTACATCTGCACAATGGAATACTAGGCTGCTATAAAAAAAAAAAAAAAAGAAGAAGAAGAAAAAAAAGAAAGACCGCCCATCATTTGCAACAGCACAGATAGACCTAAAGAGCATTATGCTAAATAAAATAAGCCAATCAGAGAAAAATAAATATCACATGATCTCATTCACTTTTAGAATATAATGAACAACATAAACTGATTAATAAAAATAGATCTATAGACCATCAAACCATCAAACCTCAGAGGAAAGCAGGGGATGGTGGTGGTGGAGAAGGGGGTGTTTAAGAGATTAACCAAAGGACTTATATTCATGCATAAAAGCATAACCAATGGACACAGATAGTAGGGGAGTGAGGACATGGGCTGGGGCGTGGAAGCAGCAGGGGAGAGGTAAAGGAGGCAGGGAGGAGACATATATAAAACTTTAAACAAAAAAGAATTTAAATTTTAAAATAACCTCAAAATATATAAGATGAATGTCAAGTAATGATAAATTTATTATCTTTCCAGGAGTTTTCAGCATTTCTCTTTCAATTATTGTAATCAAACAGACGAAATTTTAACTTAAAGCTTGATCTAATAGATATTGATAGGGCCATGCATCCAACAATAAGAAATACATATTATCCTCAAGATCCATTGAACATTTACAAAAATCATCTCAATATTAGGCCATTAAATAAGTCTCAAGAAATTTCAAATTATCCATATCACACAGAGCATATTCTTTGACCACAGTTAAATAAGAAGTTAGTAAAAAAAAATAATTTAAGACCCTATGATTGGAAAATAAAATATTTTAAATATGAGTCAATGAAGAAGTAATGTAAATTAAAATATTAGAAGTGACTAGTAATAATGCATATTAAAATTTTGTGTGCTTACCAGAGGAAAAAAGCTAAAATGTTTAAGTTGAATGTCTTTTTTCTTTTTCTTTTTAATGTCTATCTTTTAAAAAATTAAAACAGTATAATTTTTCTAGATGAAACTTTCTACTATCCAATAAGCTTATGTCCTGGTGATTTCTAAAGTGGCATGGAAATGGCTCTTCAAAAAAACTATATTTCACTACTTCATAGGGAATATAGTTAAGAATATTATAATAATTAAGTATGGTGCCAGGTGGGTACTTAAAATATTGAGAGAATCACTTTGTAAAGTTTATTATTGTCTAACCACTATACTTTACACCTGAAACTAATACAAAATAATATTGAATGTCAACTGTTATTGAAAAATAAAATTAGCCGAAACCGGTTTGGCTCAATGGATAGAGCGTCGGCTTGGGGACTGAAGGGTCCCGGGTTTGATTCCGGTCAAGGGCATGTACCTTGGTTGCGGGCATATCCCCAGTAGGGGGTGTGCAAGAGGCAGCTGATCGATGACTCTCTCATCGATGTTTCTAACTCTCTATCTCTCTCCCTTCCTCTCTGTACAAAATCAATAAAATATATTATAAAAAAAAGAAAATTAAAAAATAAATCTAACTGATTTCTACATCATCTTTAGGACAAAACATAATATAAATATATTAATAATAAATTATACCCTTAAAATGTTTCAAGAAACATTTTAAAAGAAACTATGTTTCAGATAAATATCTATGTCTTAAAAAAAAAAAAAAAGGCAATGGAAAAAGGCCCAAAGAAACTAAAAAGAAAAAAAGAATAATTATAAGAGCAGAAGCAAACAGAGAAAACATAGCTTTAAAATAGAGTACCAAGAAATCCAACAAATATTTCTCTGAGGAGACTAATAAAAATGCTAATTCCCTGGTTATACTAATCAGGTATAAATGAGTGAAATATATAATCAAGTATAAAAGAGCAAAGACAAATAAACAACAGCAAAAAAAATAAAACAGGGAGCACACTACAGATAAAGCAGAAAATTAAAAAGATAATAACTTCGGCTAAGAAACTTTAAAACACATAAAGTTGACACTCTCCTAGGGAAGAAAAAAAGCAATTACCATAACGTGACTCATGAAGAAATAGAGAACTTGAAGAGTTCCATAATCACTAAAGAAATTAAATTAGTAGTTAATGATCATCCCACAAAGAAAAAAAATAAATGGAATTTAAATCTTTTAAAAACTCTTCTAGGGAATAAATACAAAGAATATTCTTCAATTATATGCAGTTGAACCTTGAAAAACATGGTTTTGAACTGTATGAGTCAACTTATCATTTATACACAGGTTTTTTGTTTTTGTTTTTTGTTGTTGTTTTTTTGTTTGTTTGTGTGTGTGTGTTTGTTATTTGTTTGTTTGTTTTTTGTTTTTTTTTCAATAAATACCTGTACTGTTCCCAATCCAAAATTGGGAGTCCAGGAATGTGTAGGGCTGACTGTATGCATGTATCTGTGCCACTTTATACAGGCAACTTGAGCATCCACAGACTTTAGTATCCAGGGGGAGTCCTGGAACCAGCCTCCAGAGGATTCCCCCTGGTCAGGGCACATACCTGGGGACCAGGCTTAATCCTCAGTGTTGGGCATGCAGGTGGCAGCCAATCAATGATTCTCTTGCATCATTGATGTTGCTATCTCTCTTTCTCTCTCCTTTCCTCTCTGAAATCAATAAAAATATTTTTGTAAAAAGTGTCAACTATGTATCCTGGACAAATCTGCAGATATGTACTAGAAGACAGAGCAGTTAATGGGAATAAAGAGCAATCAAATGAAAACCATTTAAATGTGTATCACCGAGAAACAGAAAAAAAAAATATGGCAATTTAATGCTACAGAATCTTCTAAGTGAGGTGAATGAGCTACAGCTGCACAGATCAAGATGGATGACTACAAAAAAGTGGGGGAAAGCGGTCACAGAAAAATGTATACAGTATGATATCTATCTAAATGGAAAGGTGTAAAAAATAATAAATACAAGTGATACCAAGTGTCATGGAAGTTCTGAGGAATAACTTCTGCCGATGGGAATCAGGGAAGTAACATTTGAACTGGACTTTGAGCAACAGAGACAATTTCTGGAAAGAGACAGAGAGGATCGAATACATGTAAATGCAGTCCAAGCAGAAAAACAGACTAACTGAGGTTCCCTTATTCTTCAGAAAACAATGTAACTGAAAAATGAGGCCTGTCATGGGAAATCATAAGAGCAGAGGTAAGGTGAGAAAGAGACAGGTTGGGGCTAGGGAGCTAAGCTCCTGTCTGCTATATTGGAGGGATCTCTGTTCTTGTCTTCTTCCTTGAACAGTGCCCTGTCCTGTGAGCCACACCCTCTCACCTTCTCCCAAGTCCTCACTCTGCTCCTCTTTCCCACCACCACTCCTATGCCCAGCACCTGAACATAACAGCAGATGCTGCTGCATTATGGTGAACAGCACTGCCTCCAAATGAGTGTGAAGTAACACCAATAATCTGGATAGAAAAAGTCTGCATTGGCCCAAAACATTCAGCGAAACCCTGAAACCTTGGACCCACCAAAAGAAGGCCCCCGTGTATACCTGGTTGGGGGGGGGGGGGGGTCCATTTGCTGACATCTGTCCCTTGAGCAAGAGTTCTCACACACACATACCTAATTTGGGAGACAGCTCCATAAACAGACACCGTGCTTTCCATCTATATTCATCCCACACATATTTATTCATCACTGAAAGCCAACAGGACTTGGGTCTTCCTGGCACCCTGCAGCCAGTCTCATCATGGCCGCTCCTCCATCCCAGTGGTAGTTTTCAGGGGTAATAGCCAAGTGTTATTAGACACGATCCAGAAGTGATTAGCCACTTATTTTCAATTTGCAGAACAGCCATTCAGTGTTCATTCAAGCACTAATGCTTTCTAAAACCAAATGGGAACGGTATTGAGTAAAATACTCTTCATTGTACTGAAAATAGTTTGTTGTTCAAGGTAATGTTTGAGATGTAAACAAAAAAATCATTGGCAGAATATCAATTTGTACTTTTTAAAAAATCACTTTCTCTTAGCATTTTCCCTCTAAAAATAAGAACAGAGGAAATATATTTTGTGTAATATAACTCAAAAGAAGAGCTCTATTTATTTCCAGAGAAACGGTGAGGGGAGGGGCTTATTTTTCCTTGCCATCTCTTATTTCTCTCTTAGAAGATTTTACAGCAAGTTGAACTCAGCTGAACATGAATATGGAGGCTTCTCTTTGTAAGGAAAATAATGTTATTGACCTCTGATCAAAAGGAGTGATGATGAATTTTAACTGATCCAACCCTATGCTTTAAAGTGTTTCCTCAGTTCCTCCTCAAACAAGGCTCCAGGAATGGAGTAGACAACTGAGTGGGGCTTAGGGTGCCAGGTATTACCCATGTATTACACTCACGTGTAAGAGGTGCTGGTTGAGAGCCTTAGCCAGAGGCCAAACTCAGAGCTCAGAATCCAGGGTGCCAGCCTGAAGCTGGGAGAGCAAGAGCAAAGCACGGAACATTTTTTTCAGTCCAGAGGTCTACCGAGCACACATTTATGTTACGAATCGAGGGTTTGGAATCCTGGTCTCCATTTTTAAAGAGGTAGGCCCAAAGCTGAAATTTCTCAGAAAAACAAGACTAATGTTTACAAAACATAAGCCGAGAAACGGATGAAGTAAGTGAGTGTTGGAACAGAGCCCCCCAATACAATGCAAACCCTCGGCTTCGTTAGCATTGAGCTCTAAACACTTAAACTAGCCAGCCTGCTGTGGAACTCAATTCATCAACAATTGTCAGGGCTACTCAAAAAAGTAAGTGATAAAGTGAGAGCATGAGAGCTATTTTTTTTATACATGTGGGAAGCTTAACCAGAAATATAGTTAAGGCAAAGAAAGTGTATTCAGGTGCATCATGGAACCTAAGCCAGTCATGTTTGGACCCGAATAAGATCTTAAAGCGGAAACATATTCACCGCGAGGATTCCACTCCCTCCCCAGCCTCTGCTCCTCGGGTGCCCAGGCTACATTCTGCTCTCCATGGTGACCAGCCACCCTAGAGTTGTAGGTCTTCAAGCTCCAGCCCTCAGAGACTGACTTACTGCTCTCCCTGATCCCAGTGCAGAAGTTGGTGGCCCAGATCCAGTCAGATGCCCAAACATAAACCAGTCAGCTCTGGCAGCACAGCAGGCTACTTTGGCCCCAGGTGGATCAGATGTTCAACCTTGTACTAGTCAGTGGTGGTCAAGGGATGAAGTCATGACAAAATACAGCCATTCGGGCGGAAACAAGAAAGATGAAGTTGGGAGCTGTCATTTCCAGAAGCAGCAGATGCTGAGCATATAAATAGCACATATTCACAAAACCAAGTAAATTAGCCGTGAACTACACATGCTACAATTACAGGGTTAATAACACAATATTTTATTAGGTCAGGAAGAGAGACTCAGCTGCCCCTGGTTATAATCATGTCCTTTATATAATCTTCTTTAGGAATCATTGCAACTCCTTCTCCCAGATGGAGGTGAAACTTCTACACTCCTCAGTTTCTAAATCTCTCCCCAGAACCCACGGGCAGGTGAAGGCATGGTACACAGTTCATGCCACACCACCAAAGTCCCCCAGGCAGGGTAACCGAGAAGGGAGGACCAGCTTTCCTGACAGATTTGGTTCACATTCTAAATCCCGGTGCACTGGCTTTGTGACTGTGGGCATGTTGCTGAACCTCTCTGAGCCACAGTTCCCTCACCTGCAAGATGTTGGAAAGAATACATACCTTGCAAGGTTGTATAATGGCTGTCTATGGAGCACTATGCCTGACACATGGTAACTACTGATTATGAATATGAATAACTCCCTCTCAGCCTCTGAGAGTGAGTACATAGTTGGCCCTGGGAATGTCTGCAGACCATGTTCCATTTCATATTAACCTATTTCCTTGTGAAAAGCTCCCTTTTCCTTCCCTGAATACCCAGAAGACACAGCTAATATAGATTCCAATTAGGCTGTACTAAAAAGAACGAGGATGAGATGGGGGAGGGCAGTTTTTACTTTGGCTTTTCCCATAGATTTTCTTACTTTATCTGAAATGATGCCACAAAATATCTCAAATTCAAAGATAACTTTTAAATCTGACCTAAGAAATATGATCTAGCAGCACTAATACCCTGAAATGTGTATGTATGTGTGTATGTATATATATATATATATATATATATATATATATATATATATATAATTTTTAATATATATTTTATTGATTTTGTTTTTTTACAGAGAGGAAGGGAGAGGGATAGAGAATTAGAAGCATCAATGAGAAACATCCATCAGCTGCCTCCTGCACACCTTCCACTGGGGATGTGCCTACAACCAAGGTACATGCCCTTGACTGAATCGAACCTGGGACCTTTCAGTCTGCATGCTGACATTCTGTCCACTGAGCCAAACCGGTTTCAGCTATATATATATATATATATATATATATATATATATATATATATATACACATATATATATATAATTTTATATAGAGAAATAGATAATATACTAGATATATCATTATATTTTTTGTTTACTATTTAAAATATTATATTATACATTTATAATATCTTTTTTGTAATTTTATTTTTATTTCATTTTTTAAAAATCTGCCCAGGTAATTTTTAAGTGAAATATTCAGGAAAACAATAGCTAACATTACCTCCAGTGCATAGCTGCCCACCAGGAATTCAGAGTATTAATCCTTTTATTTTACAAATGAGGAAAATAAAACTCAGAGAGGTGAACTGACTTGTCTCGGGTCAGCCAGTTTAAATATCAGGGTCAACTTGAAGCCTTATTTCCAGCCCAGTGTCTCCCTCACACATCCTGGCGCGTGTAGCTACAGGAGGAAAGCAGGCCACTCAGCAGGCCCCAGAGGAGAACAGAAAGAGCTGCACAGAAATTGGAGCAGATCTAGATCCCTCAAATACACTCTCTGATAAAGGGGAGGAGAACAGGCCTTACACCCCACACTTTCTCCTGACCACTTTCCTTGGCCAGATGTAAGTGACTTGAGAATTATCTATTATTTTGTAATGTCTGAAGCTCTATTAACATAAATAATAATAAAAAATAAAAAACAGCTTTCAGGCCGGGCTAGTGTTGCTCAGAGGTTAAGCATTGACCAGGATGTCACAGTTTGATTCCTAGTCAGGACACATGCCTGAGTTGTGAGCTCAGGCCCCAGTAGGGGGCATGCGGGAGGCAGCCTATCGAAGATTATCCCTCATCATTGATCTTTCTATCTCTCTCTCTCCCTCTCCCTTTTTGACATAAAAAAAATTTTTTTAAATAGCTTTTATTACAGTCCCTCAAATAGCAATAGTAATAGAAGAAATAATGTAACCAGCACATGATAATAAATTATTCTAATAGTCCTGCCAAAACCGGTTTGGCTCAGTGGATAGAGCGTCGGCCTGCGGACTGAAAGGTCCCGGGTTTGATTCCATGGTTGCAGGCACATCCCCAGTAGGGGGTGTGCAAGAGACAGCTGATCGGTGAATCTCTCTCATCGATGTTTCTAACTCTCTATCCCTCTCTCTTCCTCTCTGTAAAAAATCAATAAAATGTATTTTCTTTTAAAAAGAATCATAAAAAAATCTATTCTAATAGTCCTGTCTCAATCTCTGACTTTGATTCATGTCAACTAGAAAAATACAAATGCTTGTGACTTTCCTGTACACCCCATTCCTTGCTTCCATGCTTTTGCTCCTGCTCACCTGCTGACTGGAATTTCCTTCTGCTCTTTCCTTGGCTCACCATCCTTTGAGATGGGTAGCTCAGACATCACCTCCTCCAGGAAGCTTTTCCTCACTCATCTTTGAGCCCTGGTCCATCATAGGCCTCAGTGAAGATGTACTGAGTGCTTTATGTTGAATGGAAGAGGTATTTTGCTATAACTCAATCCCAGAATTCCCCTTTTCCCAATCCCAACCTACAGCAGCCATCCCAACAGCTCCTCTAACAACACTTAAAGGCATGTAAATTAGGCCATGTCTGTCACAAGCCACTGAAGCTACGGAAATGTCTGCTAGAAAATGTAGGCTTCTTTTTCTAACAGGGAGGAAAGGAGGTAGAAAGCAGTAAAACAGCGGTGGGGGAGACAGGATGATGTGGGCAGAGAAATCACACAGCAGTACTTGCGGCAGGAAAGCCTAGGTAACATGCACACCCATCTGACCTTGCCCCAAACCACTGCTTCTTCTCTTGTGGTTTTTAGCAACCTGCCTTTTGGCCCAGGATTCCTCAGTCTGCAGTCACTCCCAGCAAAAAGCAGAGGGCATATGAATTGAATCTGGGCAACTGCAGCCTCCACAACCAAGGTCATTATCTCTTTAAATGACTCCTAACCCAAATTATGCCTACAACCCAGAAGTCCGTACAGCAGGACGAGAGGGACAAGTGGAGGACCTAGAAAGTATGGGCTCTGCCCTAAGATAGAATTCAAGAAGACATGACATGATTTAGAGGAAAGACAGCAGGAAAAACAGGTTGGCCCACCCAGGTGAGGTGTCCCAGGGCACAGCCATGTTCCTCAGCTACTGAGAAAGTCTACCCAGGACCAAGCCTGGCACAGATGACTAGCTCCAGGACAAAATACAGGCCAGATTTCAAATCTGAATTCCTCTGATTCTGATTCTCATTTGTACAGCTAATAAAATCAAGCTTATTCAAGCTCACTTGCTTACAAACGTTGGCTGGCATCCAAGTCACCAGTCTGAGACCCTGGAGCTCATTGCGTCCTATGGTCTGTGGTCTTCTATAGCCAACAATTAGCTCCAGCATGCAATACAAGCTGTCATTTCCATTCTGGTCATGGTTACCATGGGGATCACCTTATGCTTCTTTGTAGGAACCAACTATAATGCTTTTGGTAATGGCCCATAGCCTGGACTCCTGGGAGACTAGATACATTAAACAATCAGAGCACTTGTATTTGAAATTCCTCTCCTTCCCTAGGAGCTTACGTATGGGTGAGAAGGTCAAAGGACACAGGAGAGGAGTGTGCACCTCTTCCATTAGAAAAGATGTTTTTGCTGCTCCTTTCCTTTGCCGTTGGAGTCTAGCTTTTTTTTTAATATATTTTATTGATTTTTTTACAGAGAGGAAGGGAGAGAGATAGAGAGCTAGAAATGTCGATGAGAGAGAAACATCGACCAGCTGCCTCTTGCACACCCCCCACCAGGGATGTACCCGCAACCAATGTACATGCCCTTGACAGGAATCGAACCCGGGACCTTTCAGTCCTCAGACCAACGCTCTACTGCTGAGCCACACCAGTTTCGGCATAGATATTTTTAAATTAAAAAAAAAAAAAAAATAGGGGAGGAAAAATGGCAGCCAAATAGGCAGACCTGTTGTGTACCCTCCCAAAGCCAGACTGTAACTGCAACTCACCTGGAATTACCAACTGAAGGACACACACACACACACAAAACACATCTATAAAACATGGGGTTCGGGGTGCAGACTGTTTTTCCCATGGGTTCTTGTTCTCATGAAGTTTGAAGAATAAACTCATGGACAAAAAGGTTTTTTTGATTTAAAGAAATGTAGAAGTTTACAGGAAACAGATACAAACTTCATCTGGGTAGGGCTGTGCCCAAAGGAAAGCCCTGGGGAGGGGTCCCCAAATGGGAAAAGCCTGGTCTCTCTCAAAATCAATCTTACAAAAAAATGTGTCTCATGTCTCTTGGTCTCTGGTTTATATAAGCTGCAGTTCTTTGTCTGAACCTGACCCTTTTTAATTGGTCCTTTCGTTAATTTTGGACCCCACCTGCTTTTCTCATTGGCCCTTCTGCTACATAGAATTAGTTTCAAAGCTCAAATGCCCCTCTTCCCCCCCGCCCCTTATCTTGCTAGTTACAGTTGCCTTTGATTTCCCATCTGCTCAGGCAAGATTCTCTCTCTCTCTCTCTCCTCTCTCTCTCTCTCTCTCTCTCTCTCTCTCTCTCTCTCTCTCTCTCTCTCTCTCCCTCCCTCCCTCCCTCCCTCCTTGGTTTATGGCTGTTTTAATGGTTAATGGTTCAGGCCAGAAATATTCCCATCTGCCTGGAGCATTTCTCTAATGTTCCCATCTGCCTGGAGCATTTCTCTATCCTCTGTACAGGTAAGATAAGCACCTGGCGTCTTCAAGTCTCCCTCTATACATTCCTGTCCCAGGGACCCTCCTTAGTGCCGAAGCCTTCCTAATTAAGCTGGCTAGCTAACCCTTTCACCTGGAGACCCGAAGGAAGGGCCAGGTCCTGGAGGAGCTGACCCAGCTTCCCGGGGCAGCAGGCCAGCAGGCCAGAGAGAGTGAAGAGGGAGCTTCTGTCCATGGGAGGGTCTCTTTCCTCAGCAGAGAGAGGCTCCTGAGCCCGGAGCGCCAGAGCCAGTAAAATACAGCTGTGAAAGGCGACACTGCTGCTGGCCACGGCAGAATCTGGGGCCGATAGACTAGAGCCAGTCAGGGAGAGCTGCAATTTCATTTTTTTTGTTTTGTTTTGTTTTGTTATTTTTAAAGCCCAGAGCACAGGAGTTTTCAATGGCAGCTACTCACCCATTGGTACAGGGAGGGAGGTGTAGGCTCGAGGTGCCTGGGAGAGGCTGGGGTAGGAAGCATTGTGGGAAGAAGTGGTTGTAGGCCTCAAACCGGAACAGCTATTTTACCCCCTCCTCCCTGCCCTGTCCCCTTCTACCTCCCAAGAGAAGCTAGCCACTCCAAGCAGCCACAGGGCAGAGGAAAAAAAAAAAAAAAAAAGCCTTAGGTGAGACAGCCTGATCCACCCTCAGGAGCCCTGTATGCCACACCCAGCATTTTGTCCTTTTCAGAGGAAACAAAAGCAGAGGCTAAGCACACAGGTTTGGATGGTGTTAGAAGCCTAGGTGACTGGATTGGAGGAGGGACCATCTGCCCCACTATCCTGGGAACCAGGCTGGTACTTTTCCCACACGGAGAGCTGATAAAAACTCCAGGTTTCCAGCCAGTGCCTCAGGTCTCTATATAAGACTCTCCGTCCAGCAGGGTAAAATGTTGGGCCACTCGTGGAAAAGTAGCTCTGGGACAGGGAAACGCACCCACCACATTTCCTGGATGCTAAATAGCATCTCCCCCACCTAAAGCCCTTTCAGAAAAAACTTTGAGTGATTAAGACTGACAGCTGGCTAGCAGGCAAAGGCAGGCAGAGGCGGAGTCCAGGGGAGGAGGGGAAGTTACCTGAAAGCAAAGGAGGACAGTTCCTGACAGTGATTAGCACCTAAGTATTATACCTCACAGGAAGTCCAGAATTGGCAGACAGAAGAGAGGACTAGACTCCAAAGGGAGCACCTTAAGGGCACTAAACTGTGCTAAGAGAACACCACTTCACTTTTATTGTTTCTTTTTTCTTCTTTTTCTCTTTTTCTTCCCTTTTTTCTTTTCTTGTTTTTTTTTTTTTTTCTCTTTCCTCCCCCCACCCCCATTTTAATTTATCTTCTTTATCCATCTGCTCTTTGATTTGTTATTATTCTAGTTTCGGTAGTTTCATTAATTTACCTAATTTTTCTCTTCCCTTTTCCTAGTCAATTTTATTCTTTTTTCTTCTTCCTTTATTTTAAACCATTTTTCTCCCCCTTTTCCACTAATTCTTTCCTTTCTTTATTCCAGGTCTGCATCTACATATTCTTCCCTGCCCCCATTTTTATTGTGTGTGTGTTTGTGGGTTGTTGGTTTTTTTGTGTGTGTTTTTTTATGTGTGTGTATGTGCTTTGTTTGTTTGTTTGTTTGTTTGTTTGTTTCATTTTGTTTTCTCCTATTTTTTCTTCCTTTTCTTTCTATCATTTTTGCTCTCTTTTCTCTTTCCTAATTCTTCCTCTTCTGATGGTTGCTTCTATTGGTGCTGTAGAGATCTTGTTTTTGTTTGGTTTCATGTTTTGTTATGTTGTATTTTGTTCTGTTCAGGCAGCACCTCCACCACAGCTCCTATGATGTGGTTGGAGATAAGTCGCATAGTCAGCCCGCCTGAGAGGAGACTCCATCCATGAACAGGACAGTAACATTCAAGTCCCAACTACAATAGGAGAACCTGGGAGGCCTGGGAGGTACGGGTGTGAGGTGGAGGGGAATCAATAGGAACAAACAAAGGGGACATCTGTTGAAGCACAGTAACTTCCATCTTGTGTAAAAACTGCTGTTTGAAATTTTATCCCTGCTATTCTGGCTTCTGTAAATGCTTGCTTACTTAAACAATAGGTAGAATAAGACTCTCCCATTCCAGAGAGGTCATAAACTATGCCCCAAATAGAATTGTCAGTGCTGGCACTGGGGGGCCTTACTATATGGTCTCACTGCCCTGTCCCAGCACACAGGACTTCTTTCGCAGAAGGTCTAGAAGTCTTGTTCAAAGTTTGGAAGACAAATAGCTGAAAAAAATATAAATAGGGAAAACTTCCACCATGTTGGGACCCAGAATTTGACAGAGATATTCTACTCTGAGCCTGGTAGGGCTGTCGTGATAATAAAAGACTCCAAATTAATTAAGGCGTCTTCTGATTTACAATATAACAGTGTAATACTTTCAACAATAAAGATAAATTAAATTAAAAAAAACAAAACAACAAACACCTGACTATTTAGGCAGGGACACTGACCTTTTTTTCTTAGATTGCCAAATAAAAAAATGACCACAGCCAACAACAACAACAAAAATAGATACCACAGTTCAAAGTGGAGAACAAAACACGTGGGTTCTACACTTGACTTAGCCACCAACCCTCTCTGTGAGATAAAAGACTAAAACTCTTTTAGAGCCTGATTCCTTATCAATAAAGTGAAGTTTGACACACAAACATTTTCAAAGTTCCATCAGCTAATATTTTGATAATTTGTTCTGCTCTCAAGGTACAAAATAACTTCTCCCCTACGTGAACAATGGTACAAGTGATCAAGTGAAAAGATAAGAAAAAATCGCAAGACTAAAACTAATTCAGGTCATGAGGCCAAAGGGTAGAGGATTCAACAAGCCAAAAGTTAAGATGAAGTTTGGAGTCTGAAGTCAGGCAAGTGGTCAGTCATCAAGGATCCCAAAGAACAGATTCAAATATTCAGAGAGAGGACACCATGGCCAAAGTACAAGGACATCAAGGAAACCTAAAGGAAGAAATCATAACTGAGTGACATGATGGAGTAGATTATGTCTACTCCAAGTCAGAAAATCATGAGTCAAAAGCCAAGGAGAGGTCAGAATCTTGAGCAACAGCAGGAGAAAATCAAATCCCAATAACTTGTCCTCTAAAACACTGTCATATGTATCAGTCCATGCATGTCACGGGTCACTATGGGAGCTCTGGAAAATATCTGATGGAAAATGTCAGTTCCCTTCCCAAGTATGGTTCCCAAAAATGCAAGTGGACAAAGGAAGAAAAAAAAATCCTAGAACAGTTCAAAATCTATGGGAGCAAATGAATGGAGGTCTGTGTCTGGGATGCAGGCATCCAGAGGCTCATTTTGGACCACAGGTTTTGCTGCCTTAAGGTCTTTTCGAAGCCCCTCGGCTGGACCTCGATAAATATGTCCTCTCATCTCTCTATATCCCTTACTTAATAAGAGCTCTATTTCCTCAAAGTTTGGGGCTTGAAGATGAAAGTTTATTTATTATTTCAACAAATATTTATTATTAAATACCTACTATAAACCAAATACCATGGTAGGAACTTTATATAAATGTATATTGATTGCTACTTAAAAGTCCAGTTTTTTTTGAGGTTCATTTTCTGATCCCATCTGAATTCCTTGGTGCTATACAATCTAAGGAGCTTTATAGACTCCTAAAGAACATTTCCCCAGGCCTTGGTTCCTCCAAATACAGTGAGCAAATAACTGGGTTCTTATCCAAGCTCTACCACCAACCTGTTTTTGGCTAAGCTTACATCACAAAAACATTCATGCTCTCAGCTTCTGCCACGAGGACTTAATCTTCCCTCCTCTCTCTCTTTCACCAGCAACTGGAGGAGTCCGTGAACTAACACTTGGGAACAAAAATCACTTTGAAATTTGGTTTCACTGGTGACAAGCCAGCACTCAGCAAAGAAGGGGGTTTCATGGGAATCAGGGCTTCTGCTTCAGCCTGGCATCCTTAGCCATGTCAATCAGCTGTCATTGCTCCTTCTCCTCTAACCATGCAAATTTGAAAAGCTGCAGAGCTCATCTGGAGTTCACATGCCCAAGCTTCAAACAGACAAGGACAATCCGAAATTGGAAATCAAATGATGGCAGGTTCCGCTGCTCTCTGTGAAAAATGTGCATGGCGGAAACAGCCCCACTGCCCCCAAAGATGCCGGATGGTTATGAGTGATTCCAAACTCACTAAAAAGCCCTCATCCCCATGAACACATTTTGAAGATAGAAATCAATCTTACAGTATAGCAGGAGAGCGAATCTATTAGGGAAAATGAAAGGGAGAAAAACCACCTAATTCTAGAGTCCTTTCTACTAAATAAATGAATTCTAGGGAAGACTGCATCCATATTTTCCCCTCACTCTTGCCATTTACTAAGCAGCTGCAAGAGGTGAGATTGAAGAGAGAGACTGTCTAGGCCATCTTACCAGCCATTACATCTCAATAAATTGGGCTGGATGCCACCAGCAAGAGCTTGCCTCCTCTGTCATTTCACCTCAGGGACCTCTCACCACATTCTTGGCATTTTGTACTAGGCCAGGGTTTGTCTATCAAACAAATAACAAAGATCCTAACAGAACCAGTCACACTATACACTACAATATAATGGGAATTACTACACAAGGATAGGCTACCACAATCCTCTTGGGGCATTTGTGATCTTTAAAATAAGGCAGCAACACACAGAAGTTTAATTTAACCCCTAGACCGAGATGACTTCTACTTCTCAGATCCTCAGACACTCAAGAATAAGGTCCTGACAGGCATACTGAAGCCCACAGCTGGAAATCACCATAGAACACATTGCACTGAGAAGCCAACCAGTTTTAGGCAGAGGTAAGTTATCAAATAAGGTGGAAATGAGCTAGCAAAGTGAGGGGGAGGAAACAAAATGTACTGGGGTGAAGGGCAACAGAAAGACATTTCCTGAATAAAAGTGCAAAATTGACTTCCACCAGGGCATGCTTACACACCAAAAAGTCCCTTTAATTCTTTCATTACTCATGGGTTCCATAATCTGGAGAGTTCCAAGTGCATTGCAAAAGATTAATAAAAAACAGGTCTCCTGCTGAAAAGAGAAAAAGGGTTGCTGCCCTAACCAGTTTGGCTCAGTGGATACAGCATTGGCCTGTGGACTGAGGGGTCCCGGGTTTGATTCTGATCAAGGGCGCGTACCTTGGTTGTGGACACATCCCCAGTGGAGGGTGTGCAGGAGGGAGCTGATGGATGTTTCTCTCTCATTGATGTTTCTAACTATCTCTCTCCCTTCCTCTCTGTAAAAAAAAAAAAAAAAAAAAAAAAAAAAAAAAAAAAAAAAAAAAAAAAAAAAATCAATAAAATATATATATTTTTTTAATTCTAAATTAGCTGTGACTGACTCAGAGACCAGAGAAAGAACTTCTTATATATAAGTATAGAGAAACCACAATTTTAGTTATACTCACCTTTTCCAAGTGCCTCTACTAGTAATAAGAACTCCAGGTGTCAAATGTGTTATCTACAAGCCTTCAGCTAAGAGGCCTTTTCAGTAAGGTGTTATAAAAGACTACTTGAAAGGATTTGAGACCCATATTTGATGTTAGTGAGCTTTGCATTTTAAAGTTATTCTTCCCACAGTCAGCAAATAGTCTATAAACAACCCAAAAATAAAGGATAAATCTGGGAAGAATCAAGATGGCTGGATGAGAAAATAACATATTCCTCAAGAGCAAGAGAGGGAAGACACTGAACTCAAACAGGATTGTGACAAAGGTGTCCCATTAGAGAGACTAATCCGTGAAGGTCTTGATGTGGAGGGCAACAATGAAAATGCAGAGATAAGAACTGAAAGAGAACAAAAAAAGCCCAAGGTAAGTAGAAGGAAGAAAATAATAAAGATTAGAGTGGAAATAAATAACATAAAGATTTTTTTAAAAAATACAAAACATCAATGAAACAAAGAGTTGGTTCTTTAAAAGTAAATAACATTGATAAATCTTTAGCCAGACTTACCAAGAAACAAAAAGAAAGGACCCAAATAAATAAAATCAAAAATAAAAGTGGCAAAATAACAACTGACATCACAGACATACAACAGATCGTAAGAAAATACTTTGAACATCTTTATGCTAACAAACTGGACAACCTGGACAAAATGGACAAATTCCTAGAAACATTTGATCTTCCAAAACTCAATCAGAAAGAAGCAGAAAACCTGAATAGATTGGTAACAACTGAGGAAAGTAAAGTAGTAACTGAAAAACTCCCAGCAAACAAAAGTCTTGGACCGGATGGCTTCACAGGTGAGTTTTGCCAAACATTTAAAGGATAACTAATACTAATCTTCCTCAAATTATTCCAGAGCATTCAAGAAAAGAGAAGATTTACAAGCTCTTTTTATGAAGCCAGCATTATTCTAATGCCAAAACCAGATAAAGACACTACAAAGAATGAAAATTATAGGCCAATATCACTGATAACATAGATACTAAAATCTTCAACAAAATATTAGCAAATCAGATCCAACAATACATCTTTAAAAAAATCATACACCATGACCAAGAGGGATTTATTCCAGGGATGCAAGGGGTTCAGTATTCAAAAATCAATAACATGATACACCACATAAATAAAATAAAGGATAAAAATCACATGATCACATCAAGATGCAGAAAAAGTATTAGACAAATCCAACACTCATTTATGATAAAAAAAAAAAAAAAACTCACAGCAAAGTGGGAATAGAGGGACCATACCTCAATGTAATAAAGGCCAAATATGACAAACACACAGCCAACATAGTCCTCAATGGGCAAAAACTAAAAGCATTTTCCTTAAGATCAGGAACAAGACAAGGATGTCAATTTTCACTATTTTTACTCAGCATAGTACTGGAAGTCCTAGCCACAGCAATCAGTTAAGAATAAATAAAAGGCATCCAAATTGGAAAAGAGGAAATAAAACTGTCACTAATTGCAGATGACATGATATTGTATATAGAAAACCCTAAAGATTCCAATAAAAACAAAACAAATAAACAACAACAACAATAAAACCCTGCTAGATTTAATAAATGAATTCAGCAAAGTAGCAGGATACAAAATTAACACCCTGAAATTGATGACAATTTTATATACCAATAGTGAACCCTCAGAAAGAGAAACTAAAAAAAAAAAAAAAAAAAAGAAAGAAAGAAAATCCCCTTTACCACTGCAACAACAACAAAGAGACATCTAGGAATAAACATAACCAAAGAGGTCAAAGACCTGTGCTCAGAAAACTATAGGACATTGAAAAAGGAAATAGAGGAAGAAACAAAAAAGTGAAAGCATATACCATGTTCATAGATTGGAAGAATTAAAATCATTAAAGTGTCCATACTGCCCAAATCAATCTACAGATTCAATGTAATACCTATAAAAATACCAATGGCATATTTCAAATATCTATGCCAAATATTCCAAAAACTTATATGGAACAAGGAAGACCCTGAATAGCCACAGTAATCTTTATAAAGAAGAACAAAGTTGGAAGGACCACAATAGCAGATATCAAACTATACCACAAAGCTATTGTAATAAAAACAGCCTGGTATTGACACAAGGATTGGCATATCGACCTCTGAAACAGAACAGAGACCCCAGATGTTAACCCATGCCAATATGGCCAATTAATATTTGACAAAGGTGGTGAGAGCATACAATAGAGTAAACATAGTTTGTTCAATAAGTGGTGTTGGGATAATTCAACAGGAACATGCAAAAGAATAAAACTAGACCATCAATTTACATGATACATAAGAATAAACTCAAAATGGATTAAAAAAAAAAAAACTTAGCGTAAGTTGTGAGGCCATAAAAATCCTAGAAGTCATATGCAGCAAAATCTCAGACATCTTTCATAGTAATATGTTTACTAGGGCAAGGAAAACAAAGGAGAAAATTAACAAATGGGACTACATCAAACTAAAAAGCTTATACACAGCAAAATAAACCATCAACAAAATAAAAGGAAATCCACTATATGGGTTTGTTTGCCAATGATACGTCTGGTAAGGGGTTCATTTCCAAAATATACAAAGAACTCATATACATCAACACCAGAAAGATAAACAATCTAATTTAAAAATTTTTAAAGGACCTGAATAGATACTTCTCCAAAGAGGACATATAGATGGCCTAGAGACAAATGGAAAAAATGCTCAAAGACACTAATCATCTGAGAGATGCAAATTAAACTAACAATGAGTTATGACCTTCTACCTGCCAGAATGGTACCAACAAGTGCTGACAAAGATGTAGAGAAAAGAACCCTAGTACTTTGCTGGTGGGAATGCAGACTGATGCGCCCACAGTAGAAAACAGTGTGAGGGTTCCTCAAAAAATTAAAAGTGGATTTGACATTTGACCCAGTAATCCCACTTCTGGGAATATATCTTAAGAATCCTAAAATATCAATCAAAAAGAATATATACACCCTATGTTCATAGCATTATTTACAAAGCTAAGACCTGGAAACAGGCCAAATGGAATACTTTAGTAGATGAGTGAATAAAAATGGAATCTACAAATGGAATCCATTAGTAGATGAGTGAATAAAAAAGTTATGGCATATTTACACAATGGAATACTTTGCATCTGTAAAAAAAATAAAGAAGGATCTTTTACATTTGAGACAGCATGGATGGACATGGAGAATATTATGCTAAGCAAAGTAAGCCAATTAAATAAAAGCAAATATCACATGACCATACTTCTAAGTGGATTCTAAAGAATTAAAAAAAAAAAAAAAAATTGACAGACAAAGCCGAAGCTGGTTTGGCTCAGTGGTAGAGCGTCTGTCTGTGGACTGAAAAGTCCCAGGTTCGATTCCGGTCAAGGGCATGTACATTGGTTGCGGGCACATCCCCGGGAGGGGGTGTGCAAGAGGCAACTGGTCGATATTTCTCTCTCATCGACGTTTCTAGCTCTCTAGCTCTCTCCCTTCCTCTCTGTGAAAAATCAATAAAATATATATATTAAAAAAAAAAAAACTGACAGACAAAATAGAGCCAGAGGTATGGATGCAGGAACAGAATAACAGTCTTCAATGGTGGGTGACAGGGGTGGGTAGGGGAAAGAGGACAGGAAGAGAGTAACCAAAGAACATATATTCATATATGCAAAACCCATGGACACAGACGATAGCATGGGGAATACGTAGGGTGGGGTGGGGTTGGGGACCAAAAAGGGAGAAAATGGGAGATATCTGTAATACTGTCAACAATAAAATAAAAAGAAAGAGAAAATACAGAGGCAGACAGACCCAGGTTAGAATTTCTTCACAGTATTAATAGCAAAAGACAGTAACACCTGACCCCAGTCCAAAGCCTATTGATCCTTAGACTCATGTACTGCAATTTGAAATAAAGTTGTCTGGAAAAAGGAGTATGGCTCTGGGCATTGTTCCAAACCCCAAATCCATCTGGCTAAGCTGCTTCATTCGCTGAGTCTGTTCCCTTCCTAGGCTCTCAGTGCCAGCGGCCCTATCTGAAGGGCTAGGATGATGGGCCAGTGAGGTAAATATGTATAAGCCCCTTAGCATAGTGTGGACCACATGTTAGTTCTCTCTCCCTCACTTCTGAAACCAGTGTTTAAGATTGTATATAGGATTGCAGATAAATATCAAAGCCTGTGATATTTAAGGGAAAGAGTACTAGGCTAAGAATTCATTCTCATATCATCCAGCTCTGTGCCTTTGACAAATCACCTCACTTTCTGATGAAGCAGCTTTGACACAAAATGGATGAGATAACCTCTGAGATGTCCTCTGGCAATATAGGATTATGATTTAAAGATGGGAATAGATGTAAGTGCTAGAAAAAAATGTCATATCTCAGGTTATAAAGACATCAGCTCGGGGTCCCCCAGAATTACTGAATGAGTTTAGAATTGCTATCTCAGGATCTAAAGATTCTGGATCAAACAGAACTCCCTTGTATAATACTCCTGGCAGTTGGGGTGTGGTGGGAAGTTGGGTGAGAGAGCAGGAGTAAAGAAACAATCTGCCACCTCATTGAAATCATGGCTGCAAGTTCAAATGAAAGAGCCTCCTACTCTACCAGCTCGGACAGACTTGAAACTTTGAGCACCATTGATGCTAGCTGGCTAATCCAGGTTCAACTCTATAATGGAGTTCCTATGTGTTCCCTACATACATCAGATAGGCAGGGTAAAAGCACTGGAGAAGAAAAATAAAAGTGAAAGCCAGCTTTGGAGGTGTGTTGGCCTCCTACCCACCTTACACACACACACACACACACACACACACACACACACACACACTTCTATGCCCCTCATGAGTCCACGGCCCTATTTCTTATATTATGTGTCCCTCCCACCTATCAGCCAGCCTAAAACTTATCTAAAGCTGCCTCTCTCATTGAGGGTCTATGAGACTTTCATGAGAAACTGGTGGGGCTGAGAAGCTGGGGCTAGCTGGGCTGAAGGAGTCACAGCATATTCTTCAAACTGCGTGGGCTGAAAGAATAAACAACCTTAAAGAAAACACAGTTAGCAGCATGCCATAAAACTTCATAGAGAAGTGACTCTCTCCTACACCTTGCACCATTCCACACATAAAAGCACACAAACAACGATCCATCAACCAACAAGAATATCACACTGGGACTGCTTCAGAATAGAATCTGAGAGTCATAAAGTATCTTCTAAAATACTCTACAAAAACACAATTCTCACTAGTCATCCTTGATGACCCTCTGCCTCTCTGAAATACCACCAGCCCCCACAGCCTCTGAAGAGTTTCTTAGTAGACAGTACTAAGCTCAGCTCAATGCCTCCCAAGACTCTGGCCATTCTATGCTGCATAAATATAACTGTCTTCACTTCCACCACCCTTTGTACCCACTCTATCCTGATTGCTCTTCTGTCTGGCCAATTCTCACCCTTAGATCTCAGTATAAATGTCCTCTTTTTCAAGAAGTCCTTAATGACTCAATAAGGTTGGCTTCGGTGACCTTTGTATGTGCATCTTCATGTATCTCAACATTAGCTGGCCTACTGCAATCGTATGTCAACTTATCTATCTTCTCCACTAAACTCTGGGTTCCTTAAGGACAGAAACTGTTATCTCTAGCACTTAGCACAGTGTTGGCCTTCAGCAGTGCTCAATACTTATTTGTTGAATAAGTGAATGAATTGTATTAATAGTTGTAATAAAAAAAAAAATTACTCAGCTCTACTGAGGATAAACCAATATACTTGGTCAAAAGAAAGTGGAAGTCCCAGACATGAAAATGTGTATTACCCTAGAGTTCACAGCTATATGAGTGAGCCAGGGATTGGTGCTGTTGAATGAGCAATGCCAGAAGGCAGAGGAAAGATGAACAAGGTAAACTAGCTGTTCCTTGTAAGAAAAGAAGGCAAGGAATAGCCACTTATAGAGCACCTGCATACATCCCATTTAAGTCAAATAAAAGCTTGCAAGCAAAGTATTGTCGCCATCTTCCTACAGATAAGAAAACCAGTGATCAGGAAGCAAATAATGGGTCCAGTAAATAACAACATTGATACTAGAAATTGGACCTGCTGACACCAAAGTCCACACTTTTTTACTCTCCTTGCATCTCAGATTTGATTGGCTTGGATGTTTATTTTCACATTCAGGTTAGTAAGACAATGATCAGGAAGCTGAACACCCCTGAGTGGTAGCATTGAATCAAGAAGCAGATGAACAGGCATTCAGACCCATTCTCTATGACCAGCAAAGGGCTCATGTTGCCAAAGACCTTCTTGTCTTTGAAAATAGTTTCAAGTCAGAGAAGAGAATGTAGAGGAGAAAGAAGAGTAGAGAAATGTCATGACAGGCTCCTCTAGATTGATGTATAATAAAACAAAATTATATAAAAACATCACAATGCACACTCAACCACTCACAGAAAATGCATCTCAAAAAACTGTCATTATCAACAGGGACATGAGTCATAGCCACGGGGCTCCACCCAACTATCAGCACAGTCTCCTGCTCTAAAACAAAGGTACTGCACTGAGAGTGGAGAGAAAAGCTTAGAGAAAATGAAGTGCATCCAATTCCCACTCAAATGAAAATGCTATGGGCCTAACGCCAAAAATGTTCTTGACCTCATGGTGTTCACCATCCTAAATTTAGTCACCTGGAGAGCTTTTTTGAAGGAGCACCTTTTCAACCTTTTGCAAGACGGAGATTTACTTCCTAATACAGCTTGCTTCTCCCCGAAGCTGGTACACTCTGTCCTTGGCTTTGTCATTCGTGGAGGAGGAAATGCCAACAAAAGCTCTGCTGTGATCACCCAGCTCTGCTTGTCTGAATGAGGTTCTTTAAGGACAATGCTGAGGCTAAGAGGCCTCCCTTCCCTCAATAAGCCAGCCCACCTTCCCCATCTTCCCAGAAATCATCATATAAAATGAGAAAACTTTAGAGAGACTTTGCATATCCATTAACATACCAGGTCTATGCAGAGCCTAACATTGCTTGCCTCATTTGATCCCTATGCCAACACTGTATGGAAGGTTAAAAAAGCATGAAGCCTTCACCTGGATTGAAAACCTTGCTCTTTCACCCAAACTTCAGTTGCCTCCTATGAAAAATAAGGATCATGGTAACTATTAGTATCTGCTCAATAAATAGAGACTAATGTTATTTTAAATAGAAACTAATGCTATTTTAGGTGGTTATTAATTTTAGAGGTAGAAGAACTGAATGATCAAGTGCATGGCCCTGAAGCCAGATGGAGATATCATGAGCTGTGCTCGTCAGAATTTGGGAGAATTGGTGTGTAAAATCAGTATCAACACACAAGTGAAAAGGATGCCAGATCTGTGGGAATCAGTCAGGAGTCCTCAGAAGCCAACAAAAAAATGGGGTCAGGATGAGGGAGTGCAGTGTCATCCAATTGATCTGTAGCCCATCATATTTTATTTTTTTAAAATATGTTTTTTATTGATTTTTTACAGAGAGGAAGGGAGAGAGATAGAGAGCTAGAAACGTCGATGAGAGAGAAATATCGACCAGCTGCCTCTTGCACATCCCCTACTGGGGATGTGCCCACAACCCAGGTACATGCCCTTGACCAGAATCGAACCTGGGACCTTTCAGTCCGCAGACTGACGCTCTACCACTGAGCCAAACCGGTTTTGGCTGCCCATCATATTTTAATTCATCTTGTAGTCACTCCTAACAGCTGGTTTTCTTTGGGCAATCAATTGTTATTCAAATGCTGATCAAGAGAATAGGTTTGGTGCACTTGAGGTTGCAATAAATTCCATCCAGACTTTGGCAGAGGACATGAAAATATCCTAAGAACAGAAGTAATAAAACTCAACATATGAAGGGTGGTGATAGTCATGTACAGCAGTAACTCATCCTGGAAAGCCATTGGTAAATATGTTATCCTAGAAGGAAAGGAGAAAACAGAAGGAAGAAAAACTACACATATACATTCACATAAACACACACACACACACACACACAAATTTACAAATCAAAAGAACCCTCTGAGTGTCTAACACAATGAAAGAAAAGTGACCCATACTTAAGCACATTTTCAGGACATTTCAAAGGACTAGAATTGAAGAGAAGTGTACTATATCAATGGTTGGCAAACTGTGGCTTGAGAACCACATGTGGCTCTTTGGCTCCTTGGGTGTGGCTCTTCCACAAAATACCACATGTGGGCACGCACATACAGTGCGATTGAAACTTTGTGGCCCATGCACCGAAGTCAGTTTTCAGCTCTCAAAAGAAATTTCAAATACTGTTGATATTTGGCTCTGTTGATTAATGAGTTTGCTGACCACTGTACTATACCTATCCAAACTAAGTTCAAATGTAGAATAAAGTAAAGGCATTTTCAGGAAAGGATGACATGAGATTGGAAAGTGAGGGGTAGTTGATGATTTAAATATTTAGATTCTATTCTCATAAATAAGAAGCCACCAGAAAATTCTGACCAGAAGAGTGGCATGATCTGACTTATATATTATCTGATAGTCTATTTAATCTGATGTTAGCTCTTATAGTCTATTTTTCTGATTATTTTATCAGTCTGTATCTCTTATGGCTGCTGTTTACAGCTTATCTTTTTCCATTCATTTACTTTCAACCTATTCGTATCTTTGAATCTAAAGTGTCTCCTGTAGACAACACGTAGTGTGAGCATGTTTGTTGTTGTTTTAATCCAGTCTGACAATCCCTTTTTTTATTACAGTCACATTTAATATTATTATTGGTTAGAAAGTCAATCATCATTCTGCTTTTTGTTTTTATATGTCACATATCTGTGTTGTTTATATATTTTTCCTTTACTACCATATTTAATATTATTATTGATTGGTTAGAAAGTCAATCATCATTCTGCTTTTTGTTTTTATATATCACATATCTGTGTTGTTTATATATTTTTCCTTTACTACCTTCTTTGACTTAAGTGGCCATTTAAATTTCTTTATTGATTTTTTAAAATTAATTTCTTTATTGATTAAGGTATCACATATTTGTCCCCAATACCCATTCCAAACCTCTACCCCCACCTCATGCCCCCACCCCCTGTTGTCCTTGACCACTGGTTAGGCTCATATGTGTGCACATAAGTCCTTTGGTTGATCTCTCCCTTTTATCCCCACCCTCCCTTTGAGGTTCAACAGTTTTTAACTATATTTTAGTCATTTTCTTACTAGTTTTTCTAGAACATATAAAGTACATTTTAACCTTTTAGAGTCTACTTCAGATTTATACACATTTTTTCCCAATATATTTTATTGATTTTTTACAGAGAGGAAGAGAGAGAGATAGAGAATTAGAAACATTGATGAGAAAGAAACATCAACCAGCTGCCTCCTGCATGCCCCCAACTGGGGATGTGCCCTCAACCAACATACATGCCCTTGACCAGAATCAAACCTGGGACCCTTGAGTCCACAGGCTGACGCTCTATCCACTGAGCCAAACCAGTTTTGGCCAGATTTATACACTTTTACTTCTACTAAAACATTAAACTTATCTTTATATTGATCCATTTCCTCTCTCTTTTATGTGCTATTATTGTTATAGATATTAATGTCTATATTATGTTACAAACCCAACAATACATGTTATTACTGATTTTTATAATATTGTCTTTTATGTAAGTTAAGGGAAGAAATGAGAGCAAAATATGTTTACAATATTTTTTAAATATATAATCTTATTTACCAATTGTGGTTACTTTTATTTCTTCCTATAGATTTGAGTGTCATCTTGTTTCATTTACTCAGATCAATATAATTTCATTTCTACTCTCTCCTTTATGATGTTATTATCAAGTATATATAAGTATATTTCTATATGCTGCTATACATCCAATAATACCATTGAATAACTATTGTTTTATTTTAAATTAGAAAAAAATATGTAATTATACCATCTTTTACCATTACCTATAATTATTTTACAAATCTCTTTATTTTTTTATGTAGATTCAAATTACTGTCTGTTGCCATTTCCTTTCAACCTGAAAAACATCTTTTGGTATTCTTTATAATCTGCCAACAATAAATTCTCTCATTTTTTATTTATCTGATGCCTTTAATTCACTTTCATTTTGAAACTAGATTTATTGGGTAAATCAGAACTTTGAATATATTGTCCCACTGCTGTCTGGCCTATATTGTTTTTGATGTGAAGTAAGCTGTTACTCTTACTGCAGTGAGTTATTTTTCTCTTACTATTTTCAAGATTTTTTTCTTTATCTTTGGTTTTCAATATTTTGAGTATGATGTTTCTGAGTGTGGATTTTTTTTTTCTTCATTTATCCTGCTAAGACTTCATTCAGCTGCTTAAATGTGTATATTACTGTTTTTCACTAAATTTTGAAAGTTCTTAGTCATGGTTTTTTTAAATACTTTTTCTGCACCTCTCTCTTCTCTCTTGATTCTACCAATCCATATATGTTGGTGCATGAAATGGTGTATGAACCAGTAGCCCTGGATGCTGGCAGACGGGAAAGCCCCTTCTTCTTGGCAACACTGTTCACAGTAGATGCCCAAATTAGAGCTTCTGTCACATGGACCTGGGAGAGGGAGAAATGGGTGCTCAAATGCCAGACGCATTGTTCTTACTGAGATTGGGAGGTTTTCTTGAATACATATTTCTTTACTAGTTGTGTGCTCTAAGAAAAATTTGCAGTGGCTTTAAATAGTTTTTTTCATATATGTCATTTTCATCAGTGAAATGATTATTTTGCAGGGGAAAGGGCCCACCAAACTCCTCCCACCACCATTACAGAAATCCCAACTCTGACTCAGATTTTAAAATAACCCTCTTTCCTGCTGTGTGGGGAATGGGAACAGAGTACACTCTATATTAAAAATATTCATCATTACCATTTATATGTGCAACGTCTTTAATACCGCCTGATGCAGAGCAGTGCTCATAACTGTTAGCTTCCTTCAGCAGAAACTGAGTCCTTTGCAAGGAGGCCTGTTCCCCAGTGAAGAGGCCCCATATGCTCAAAGATGTCCCCCAAAACAGTTCTTCTTGTCAACCTCCAATTCTCAACCAAGATTTTCCAACCCCATCCTACCCAGCCCACTAGACTTCCTCAAACTAGCCTACTCCTCCTGTAACCAGGACCCCTGCACTTCTCGTCCAATCTACACCCATGGTCTCACCTTCCAACCCCACAGTTTTCTGTCTTTGATTCATATTTCCCAGTTTCAATACTCAACCTGTTTGCATAAGCACTTTCCAGTTCCAACTTGGGTTTTCCTGCCTTCCCTGTGCAACCTCCTCCGGTACTTATTGCTTGTCCCTATATAAGCATCATCTCACTTGCCCAGACAACCTGGTCCTCACTCCCAGATAATGCCTATTCCCACTACCTCTGGCTTCTTCTCTTTCAGTTTGTACTAATCTCTGGCTATTTCCCCACTACCCTTGGCCTTGTGCTGTAGCCTATTGTTAACTTATACTTGTTGCTGACACACACGCCTGAGTATCATTGGTTATTTATACCTCTTCTGTTTTCCTACCCAATTCTGATTCAGGAACTTCTTCATGGGCTTCAGTATCAAGCTTCCCTCCCCACCAACCCTATATGTCTCACTTAGTTCCCCCGCTGCCAGTTTCTGGCACTCCCCTCAAATCACTACTGTCCTGTTATCTGTGCTTTTTACTTGGTCTTTTTCTCCTAATTATCTTACACCCAAGTCTCTGTCCTAGTTGCTTGCTCTGCTGCCAACATTCCAAAGACAGAAATTTACCTCTAAAGCTCTCTTTGTACTAGGATTGACTGAATTGCACTTAACACACATTGTATCTGGCATTAAGTACAGCAGAGAATAACCCAAAACAAAGAGATTCTTAGTAGATCGCAGTGGCTTTAAAATAAACCAAAGTGTCTGAAAAAGTGTGGAATCGGATTAATAAAGGAAACTATTATCTAACGAATACAAGACCCATGAGGGCAAGGATATTATTTTATTTATCACTGTATCCCCAGCACCTAAAATAGTGCTTGACATATAATAAGCTCTCAATAAATACTTGTAGAATGAATGAAAAGTAAATTTAGTAGAGTTTAACTAACTCTAACATTAGAAACAAAGCATTTTTACATTTTTACCCCAACTGGCCAAGGCTCCTCAATGTACAATTACATCCTTATGGTCTCATAGATCATTTCTAAGACATTATCTCTGTGATCTTAGCACCTGGTGATATGCATTCATTTGTCCTTCAATGTCTACTCCCAACTTAGTTTTGTTTGTTTGTTTTGTTTCAAACTCTACCCAAATCTCTGATATCTTAAAATTTTGTTCAGCGTGCTAGATAAAACTATTCCGACTCTGGTCATAAGTTCCCCACTTAAAATATCATGACTGTCTGCCTACTGAACTTAAAAGCAAGATGGGAGGGGTTGGGTGGGGACTGTGTTCCTTTGTAAATGGTGGGAAAGGTAAGAGAAGCACCTGTGTCAAGTTCTGTCTGATCCTCCTGATGTGGGCAGGAATCTACTTGGCATCTCTCTGAATATATCACGTTTTTACTATTTTTCACCTAAGTGTAAAGCTTAAGTAAAGTGTAGGAAGCTAGAGAAAATGGCAGAAATTATCACTCTTTGTATAAATAACATTAAAAAAAAAAAAAAGGTAGCTAGTTTTGCTTATTTTAAATTTCTGATCACTAGTGTAAGTAAGTTCCATTTTCTTCCCAAATGATTTACAGAAATTGATTGATGTTAGCCTGGTCTGGTGGGAGACCAGAGTACATTTCTTTAATAGGTCATATTATCATAATTTAAATTAATACTCTTCCATGGGTTTTAATTTAGCCATTTTTATCCCTTATGATCTTTGCAGTAACTTTCAAAAGGCTGAGATTTAGGATTTAGGAATCCCTGAAGAAAAGAGGTACTAAGTTTGATTAATTTTGTGTCATGCTTTTGGGTATATGACATTCTTCAATTTTATTTTACTCAAGAAAGGCACCAAGATTACAGATGCAACCACCACTCATCAGACATGTGTGGTCCTCAGATCTCCACAAGGCTTTTGAGAAACTCTTCTTTATAAAAGTATCTAAATAAAGAGAATAATAATAATAATAATAAGCAATTGCAATAAACAACACTTCTTATCAGTTTTTATCCAAATAACTAAAACCTCATGGTAATATAAGTCACTCCATGCACAAGCACATAGGAGGGGGGTTAACCTGGCAACATATCCCTCACCCACTACCTCCCCACATTCTTCCTTAATCTGTTTCTAAGTGGCATCCATATTTGTAACTATGACTAGATGTAATTCTTTATTTAAGTCTCCCTTAACTGTGACCTGTGAACTGAAGGGTACTGGTACCAATGGTGGCCCTCCTCTATGGCTCAAAATGAAGAGTGGTAGTGATCAAAAGAGTTGCCAAAGAAATGAATAGATCAAAAGACCTAGGAGGTCACCTAATACAATCATTTCCTGAGATTTGAACCTACTACATAATTCCCCCACATTAATGGGACTTGTGCACAAAACACCTGCAATCAAACACACCTGATTCATTAGAAGCATTAATTAATTTAACATCCAGTTACAAATAACAACTCAGAGTGGCTACCGAGAGGCCACAATGTAAAAGCATATTCCTAGAGAACAGATTCCTTGGAATGTGTGCAGTTACAGTAGTCCTTCCTTATCTTCAGGGGACACCATCCAAGACCCCCAGTGGTCACCTGAAACCCTGGGTAGTACCAAACCTTACATGTAATATGCTTTTTCCTAAGCATCCATACCATTTATAAAGTCTAGTTTATAAATTAGGCATCCTAAGTGATTAACAACAAAATCTACTAATAAAATAGAACAATTATTACAATACTTATAATAAAAGTCACGTTAATGTGTTCTCTCTCTCTCTTTTGTAACAATTCTTATAACAGAGAAGGCTAATAAGTGACTAATGTGCAGGTAGCATATACAGTGTGGATACACTAGACAAAGGATAATTCATGTCTGGGGTAGGACCATGCAGAATAACATGAGATCTCGTCATGTTACTCAGCACAATATACAATTTAAAACTTATAAAATATTTATTTCGCTAAATTTCCATTTAATATTTCCAGATCATGGGTAATTGAATCCACAGAAAATGGGACCATAGCTAAGGGAAGACTACTGACCAGTGTGGCCCAGGCTAGGAACATCTGAGTCTTCACTGAAACCCAATAGCTTTGACCAACATGATGAGGGAAAGAAGTCTGGAAGTAGAAATGAAACAAACATCCCCAGAAGTACAGGAGGCTTACATCTGGGGAAAGGCACTGAAGCCAGTGCATAAATACACATGTAGGCAGATTGCTCCTGAATGGCAGATGGTGTCTAAGTGAAAAAGACAACAGGCTAGGAAAAGAAGAAATCAAGGCAGATGACAGAGATCTATGCCAACCAGTCTACAGCTTGAGAACAAATACCTGAGATGGAAGGAAGTTCATTCTGAATCAAATTCAAAACTAATTTTATTGAGAGGTACCTGCCCTTTGAAAACTCTTCTCCTTTTACATTTCTTTGTTTCACTTTTCCTTTTATCTTTTCAAGTTCCTCAGACCCACCTCCTGAATCTCCCTCAATATCCTACGCCAGCTTTACACTAGAATAAATTGCAACTCCCTAAATCTAGTATATGAGGTAAGGAGCAGGCAGGCTTAGGTGGAGTATACTACTACACCCACCCCACTCTGTTTCATGTAAGTCAGAGGACAGCTAAGGAAACTTTGTTCAGTCTTTTATTTCATAAGCAGGAACTACCAACAATACAAGCTCAAGGAGCTAACAGTCAAATGCTCCTTCGTTATCTTCAGGGAAACGCAGCCTTAAGCCCAGCCAGTGTGGCTCAGCAGTTGAATGTTGACCCAGGAACCAAGAGTTCACCTGTTCGATTCCAGTCAGGGCGCTTGCACAGGTTGCAGACTTGATTCCCTTGCAGGCAGGAAGCAGCCAATGAATGATCATCATCCATGTTTCTATCTCTCTTTTCCCTTTCCCTTCCTCTGTCTCTAAAAATCAATAAAAATATATTTTTAAAAATAAAAAGAAAGAAATGCAGCCTCAAGAATCAGAATAAATGGGAAAGAAAGGATTCGTGACAGAGAAGTTTCACTTGAAAATCAGTATCAAGTAATACCATAGTTTCCAACATGTTCCAACCACTTGCACCAGAAAAGTTTTCTGCAAAAACTCCATTTATAAAAGAGATAAAAACATAGATGTTCTGGCTGAAGTGGCCCTCAGGGACCCACAATTTCATATAGTTTGTCTCCCCTTCATCACCATCTCCTCCTGCTCCTTCCTTTACAACTGCTTGTAAGGCATAGCTGTAGAACCCCAGGGCTATGCAGCACAATTTAAAAAGTATTGGCTAGTGATTAAATACACAGTCTTCTGAATCAGAAGATCCTAGTTCCAAATCCCAATCATCCTATTTATCACCCATGTGAATTTGAGATATTAACTGAAACTTCTATATATGAATTCCTCATCTATAAATGCAAATAGCAACCTCAAAGACTGTTTTGGAGGTTATATAAGATTATGCATGTAAAATACTCAGCATTGCCTATCTATAATAAGAATTCAATAAATGTCAGATATTACTATTATTACATTTTAATAATAGTAATATCTGACATTTATTAATAAATCATAGTAATATCTGACATTTATGAAATTATATTTTATAATCAAATATAGAATACGTTAAAGGTGGAGGCAATAATTTGTAACTCTTGCCCCTAAATTTTTCTCGATTATTGTTTCCCAAATTGTGTTCAGCAGAACACATTCCCATGAAATATTTCATTAATAAAGCCTTATGGTCAAGTCTATTAGGAAATGTTGTGTCTCCTAAAGCCTCCTAAAGCAGTGTCGGCAAACTCATTAGTCAACAGAGCAGCAAACTGTGGCTCGCAAGCTGCATGTGGCTCATGAGCCACAATTTTCCAACCACTGTCTAAAGGTTCACAATGCATAAGAAAGGCCAGGTGTCTGGGACAGAAGCCAGTGAGGCACATGATGAAATTTTGCCTTAGAAAGATCACTCTTGTTTGACTATGGAGAAGTGAAGAGGCAAGAATGATGGCAGGCACTAGTTAAGAAGCTAATGCAATAATCCAGGGAGGTTATGGCAGCCTGAACTAGGGTGGGATAAAGAAAAGTGATCAGATCCAAGAGGAAAAGGGGGAGAGGGGAAAGAAAATAAAAGTCAGTGATGAAGCCCAGGTATTTGGCCTAGATAAGGGGATGGAAGGGGGTATCATTAATGACATGGAATACAGAGCAGGGCCAGACTGGAAAAGGGGAGCTTCATTTTGCATTAGTGAGTTTACTAGTAAGATGCATATTTCCCAGATATATTCCATTGCAAGGGACAGAAAACTATTAAACTGACTAGAGTAAAAAAGGAACGCATTAACTCATGTAATGGGGGAAGGGACGGGTGAGTCTTGGACTTTGAGCAATGTCCATTGTCCACCCTGTGGCCAGTGTCATTTTCTTTCAGCTTGGCAAGAGAGAGCCTGTACCAGCCTGATTAAGTGGGAATCTTTCTGACTCTAGAGAATCCTCTCAGATATGACTATGCCTCCCATTGCCTTGACCTGGAAAACCTACTTTGCAACCCTTGCTCAAAGCCACTTCACCCCCTCACAGACCCACACCTATGGACAACCTCTTAGCTGGATTCTCAGCGAAGTCCGGGGCCTATCTGTGCCACAGGGGACTTACGAGATGCTTAGAAAAACTAAAGTTTAAAGCTTCTCATCCTAACAATATAGCAATGCCAAATTCTCTTCCATAGAGTTAGTTTCCAGTCCATGGCATCCTCAGTTGGTGTAGTAGGTGTAGGTCAACCTAAGCGATGGTCACCACAGAATTGCAAATAGGAGTGTGGGTGAGAGAACCCTGTGCCCTCAGTGTCATTCTCACTCTCTCATACTCCTTCCATTTCTGAGCTGAAGCTTTAAGAAGAGAAAAATAGAAACATCCATCTCTCATGCCTCTTTCCTCTGTCCTCCCAAAGGCCCTGGATTGAAAGGGGTGATGTCCTCTTATCAATGGTTCTCTTAGTGTGTATCAGAAATGCCCAGAGAGCTTGTAAGCCCTAGCCCTAGAGTTTCTGTTTCATAAATCTGATCTGGGACTAGGGAACTTGCATTGCTAACAAGTTCCCAAAATATGCTGGTGCCGCTGATATGGGACCACCCTTTGAGTTCTATAAGTCATTCTTCCTCTCTAATCCTGTGGCTAAACTTCAATGCAAACATTGTGTGTGTGTGTGGGGGGGGGGGGGGGGGGCGGGATTTATACACATTGAAAGAACTCTATGACCTGAAACATCTCTTGAATAAGGGTGCTTTCTCTACATAAGAGGAGATGAATCCTACCAGCTTAGCCCTTGATTTGTTAGGTAGCACCTAGATTAATTTAATAAATATTTTATTGCTTTAAAATGCCTGGTTTTCAAGCCCATTGTCTTACTGACTTCTGTTTTGCATGCCAGAAGCTGAATATTAATCTGTGCCTTCTCATTTCATTCCTTCTGTAACATTTCTAACATACCTAAAGGCAGATGGATATCCTTAGCTGAGGAGGAAGTCATGAACACCAAGAAGATATATATATATATATATTTTTTTTTAAGATATATCTCATTCTATGTATTATTTTTGCCACTGGAATTGTAGGGAAAAAAATTTCTCTTCAAACAAATGCATTTTCTTTCTTCAATTGTAGCTACATACTCATGTGCCTCCTTTTTTGACCTGACATAGAAATCTCAGTACTTAACTTTAGGTTCCTTTTTAAGTTGTTTTCTAAGTAACTTTTCTCCTTACCCTACCTTATTAGTCCCCTTTATGACTGGATTTTAAAAGTTTTCCATTTAGAAAAATTTAGGGGGAAAATGTAGGTGTTCTTTATTAAAGGCTCATTAGCATAAACACCACAAAAGTTATTTTTGAAAAGCACCACCCTTTCTCAGCTGTCCTGAAGGGTGAAAAGGAAAGGGGTCTGTGCCCAAGCGCCAGAGCAGGGCCCAACCCGGAGTGAGGAGATGTCAGAGATAATGAAAGGAGAGGCCCTGACCTCAAGTGAGAGAATGAAAAACAGAAAAGGGTGTTTGGGGACTAAGTGGGCAACTACTTCTCCCATGGGAAAAGCAAGCCAAGGGGAGGGAGGGAGCCAGGACCCTCTGCTACCAAATGTTCC
Source organism: Pipistrellus kuhlii (assembly GCF_014108245.1). Classification (NCBI taxonomy): domain Eukaryota; kingdom Metazoa; phylum Chordata; class Mammalia; order Chiroptera; family Vespertilionidae; genus Pipistrellus; species Pipistrellus kuhlii. The sequence goes on along the minus strand of NW_023425595.1, from coordinate 59,768,606 downwards.
TACTCCCAACACATGAACAATGTTTCCTTCAGGCTATTCATCTCCAGATAGTCCCTTGTAAACACCCCCGTCCTGGTAGGGAAGCACATCCAAGACAAGAACGTTTCAGAGGACAAAGGGGTAGAGGAGGGTCAGCTGAAGATTGCTACCCAGGAGGGGTGAATCCTGCCACGGATTCCCTGGAAGCTAGAAGACAGCGCCAGCTCACATGAGAGAGGCAAAGCTGGAGCTGAAAGCCCAACAGATAGAGAGGTGGGGCACCTTAGTCACTGGGGAACATCAGACAGTCAGGACCAGAGCCCCAACACGGGGGTTCCATTCACATATTAGGATGGCGACCCTGGAGGCCATGCGTGCAGCACAAGTCCTGTGAAGCCAAAATAAACTACCACCAGGAGGCCCTAATCGGTTTGGCTCAGTGGATAGAGCATGGACCTGCGGACTGAAGGGTCCCAGGTTTGATTCTGATCAAGGGCATGTCCTTGATTGCGGGCACATCCCCAGTAGGGGGTGTGCAGGAGGCAGCTGATCGATGTCTTATTCATATTTCTAACTATCCCTCTCTGTAAAAAAAAAAAAAAAAAAAAAAAAAAAAAAAATAAATAAAATAAAAAAAAATATTTTTTTTATTTTCTTCCAGGAGATGACAGTGCTCCCAGCCCTTGCTCTCTGTCATTCTCTACTGAGCGAAGGTCCCTGGGAAAATGCTGAATCTCAAGCTTTGCCGCGTTTGACAAAAACAGCGTGCTCTCTTTCAAAGGACTTTATTTATGAGGTTAACTACCAACACTGTGCATGGCCTTCAGGCTACACAAGGAGAAAAACATCCAGACTTCCACTGCTGCTCTTATTTTTTTAAATGAATCAAAAGAAGAGCCAAAGACCAGCGGGAAAAATATAAAGGTTTTTCCATTGAAACCTAAAAAGGTCCACAGGAAGGAAGGACCCCAATCAGAGGGAGCTGAGCCCCATCCCAATCTGTATCTGAGAGAGCCTCCTTCCAAAGGGAGTCCAAGCTTCTCCCTCCTCTCCAGGCGCCATGAACTCTCCCCTGGCCCCTGGGCACCTGCTGTAACTCGCCAATGGGCTAGTCCCTGTCCACAGAAGACTACCTCACCTGTGATTTATTTTGTTCAAAAACAGTATCAGCAAATTTGTCATTAAGAGTCCATATAAGCCCTGGCCAGTTTGGCTCAATGGATAGGTTGTCAGCCTGCAGACTGGAGAGTTCTGGGCATGTACCTCTGTTTCAGGCTCATCCCCAGGCCTGGTCAGGGGCTCCTGTAAAAGGCAACCAATCAAAGTGTCTCTCTCACATGGATGTTTTTCTCTGTGTGTCTCTCCCCTCCATTACACGCTCTCTTTAAAAAAAAAAAAAAAAAAAAATCAAAGGAAAAATATCTTCTGGTGAGGATTAAATCACACAAAAAAATAATAAATTAAATAAATAAATAAATAAATAAATAAATAGGAGCCTATAGAAGACAATTGTGTCAGCAGGTGAATTTCCTCAACTATGCTGTAAACTAGAGCTAATTAGCCAGGTGAACTTGCACTTGATTCTCCCTCCCTAAGATTCCTTCCAGCTGTAACACTGCAGCCTATGCCTGACTCTCTATGGTTCTTACAGCCTCTTTCCCAGGAAAAGCTTTGTACAGACACGTAGGACCAAGAAACCCTTTTTGTTGAAGTGAGCCTTGATTATGTACCCTACATACATAGCTAGCTCTCTCACACAAAATAATCTGTACCCTGGGTCCGAGACCCTGTGTGGATTACTATTTGCATAGTCCTTTACTCATTTATTGCACAAATATTTTTTTATTATCTACTACAAACCAATTATAAAATAAAGAGAATGCAACCAATTGCAAAATATGTTATTATGCCCATTTTACTGATGGGAAGACAGAAATCCCTTGTTTACTGCACCACATCTAGTAAATAGCAGAACTCTATTGGATTCTGGGCCTTCCTTTTCTGAGAATTGGGTTCCTGCATTGCTCCTGCCAATACCATCCTCCCTTTCATTCCTTCACTGCTTTCCAAACACCAACCATTCTCTAATTTTCTGAATGTGTCCTACAATTCAATACAATTCTTACACTAAGTATCGAAGTTGACAGACCCCACAGGTTAATGACTCAGTCCCACAAGACACCAACTATAAATGGGGTCCCAAGGATAGCTACACATATTCCCAGACAATTATAAATATAAGAGTTCCTATGGCTCATCTTCAGGTTTCACAATTCACTAAAACTACTCATGGAACTCAGGAAATCTCTATACTTAGGACTGCAATTTCATCATAAAGGATACAACTCAGCAACAGCCAATGGGAGAGATGCATAGGTGGGCATGGGGCATCGGGAGGGCAGAGCTTCCATGGTCTCTGTGGGCGAGCCACCATCCGAGCAGGGCCAGGGGATCACAAACTTAGAAGCTTCCCAAAGCCTGTTGTTCAAAAGTTTTTGATAGACTTTCTTACATAGACACAATTGATTATGTCATTGGCCACTGGTGATTGAACGCAATCTCCAACCCTCCTCCACTCTCCAGACATTTAAGAGTGGACTGGAAGTTCCAACTCTGATAACAGGTGTGGAGCCAGCCCCTCCCTGGCAACTATCTGAGGGGCCACCTTGAGTCACCTCATTAGCATACCCTCAGGTATAATAGAAAGGGTCTATAGAAAGGGTCTCTTTATGAATAACAAATGGTACTCCCATCACTCAGGAAATTCCCATCGTTTTTGAAACTTTGTGCCAGGAACTGGGGGCCAGACATTATACCTTCAAGCCCCAGGAATCAGAGTCAAGGCTTGAAACTATGTTACCTGCCATCAGACTTCCCTTGAGAGAGCCACCTGCCTGGATTTCTTCCTGGCTCCCCATCACTGTATTCAGCACACCTGTCAGAGCAGCCAGTCTGCTTACCTGGAAACTCTTCCTCCTTCTGGGTACTGCGCTCTGGACCAGCCACAGCCAGCTCTGTCCATCCCTTCCATCCCAAGCCTGCCTCACTCCAGAGATCTGGACTCCTACCAAAACTCCCTCTCCGCCCCTCCACCGCCCCCCACCTCCCCACCCCCCACCGCAGACCCCCAAGTCTGTGCCTATAGGAATTACCTGTAATGCTCTGCCAGACACCGCAGGCTTTGCCAGTCATGGCAGACCACAGGCTTTGACATTGAAGAAGTTAAAGAAAGAATTGGGTCAGTACGAATCACAGCAAGGGGAAAATCTATAGGGTATTAGATTTAGAGAATATTACTCTCCAGTATTATTAGAACACCTCTCTGGCCACACTAGCGAGGCCTGCATCAGCGGTTCCATTATAAATCCTATTTCCAAGGGTTTATGACTTGCCGTAAAAATTCAATCGAGGCTGAAAAGCAGCACAGTGAGTTTGCAGTCCTGAAAGCACTTTGATTCAAAGAAAGGATAAGAAGTTAAGACAAAACAAACAAAGAGAAAAGAGAAAAAGGAAACAGGTTATTTCAAAGGGGGAAAGCTGGAGTGTGGCCCTGCTTCTCTGCCCCTGTGTGATTTAAAGAGGAGTTTGTTTTTAAATTTGCGTTTTCACAGGTTATTAACTCCCATGTGCAAACAGGCCTCTGAGGACACTGAAGCCAAATGCATCTAGCAGCTCCATGATGTGTTTTCCCATTGGAAAAGCTGTGGTGGCAGCATGTTAACCCTTGCTCTACAGGGGGTGCTCTGGGGAGCAATGCCCCCCAGCAGAGACTGCGTTCAGAAAGCTCTTGGGGACACCTACCAGCTCTTTGCTGGTTCAGTAAAAGGCAGAGAGGGAACAGGAGATGCTCGGTAAGCTTACCCTTTCTGATGAGGTAGAGGCAAGTTATGACCCAATTACTCACTTCCTGAAAAGGCAACAACCATCTATGTCTCTCTCTGCTACCCTAGAGCAGTGGTCGGCAAACTCATTAGTCAACGGAGCCAAATATCAACAGTACAACGACTGAAATTTCTTTGGAGAGCCAAATTTTTTAAACTTACACTTCTTCAAAATAGACTCGCCCAGGCCGTGGTATTTTGTGGAAGAGCCACACTCAAGAGGCCAAAGAGCTACATGTGGCTCACGAGCAGCAGTTTGCCGACCACTGCCCTAGAGCATACTTTGAGGCAGGCACCGAAGACCTCTACATCTGTCACTGTTTACCTAGTTATAATTTCATTATAAAGTGGCCCAAGGAATACCTAGCACTCCTGCCAGCTTTACCCCCAGCCTACTTCCCAAGGAGAGGTTGTTTCTGTTCATTCAGAATCCTTGGAAGTGCATGACTGGAATGCACCAGTAACCATATTCCACTCTGTCTAGTTTGAAAATGTGACTTTTCTCCAGTTTTCAATAAAGAAATCTTGGGGCAGTTCGGGGGAACAAGGAGAAGACAACAACGAGTTTTGGGATCCAAATTTTCTATGTAGGGGAAACGCAAGGTTGGCTGTCTAATTGGAGGCGGGAAATAGGGAAGTTGTCTTGGCTGTGATTTCACAGGTGATCTTACTGTTACTCATATCGTTGGACTACTTGTGGGTGCTTTAAGAGAGAAATAATGGAAATTATGTGGGGGACACTACTGCCTGTCCAATTTTCATTTTGCTGCTGCAAAAGTAAGAGTCTGTCTGCATTCAGTGAGGTGATTTGTCTAAAGTTTATAATTTGATCATACGTAGAGGGTTGAGTAAAAGGAAAGGAATGGAATTTGTTTTTATGAAGCTTCATTGAGAAGCTGTGCCAGACAGCATGCCAGTTGCTTTCTTATACATTATACCATATTATACCATGTAAACCTTATAAACACCCTATAATATTGATGGATATTGTCCATGCCCCTTTAATAAAGATGAGAAAATTAAAACTAACTTATCCAAAGTTAGACCACAAGCTGAGTGGCAGAGGCAAGATTAAATCTACACCTTTCTGATTTCAAAGCCCTTGCCTTTCCACATCAGCTCCTAACAATACTTCAAAGGATAAGTTGCAGAATGAAAATGAATTTGAGATGCTCTGGAAGTTTCAGAAATGATGTTCTTTAGGGTAGAACTGGGGAGAGGCCTGGTAATAATCACCTGCACAAAGGAAGACAGACGTTAATTATGCTAATTCCTTACATCTACAAAAGTAAGTTTAAGTTCAGAAAATAAAAGGCTTCTGGGATTGTAAGAGCTTCCCACTTTTAAGGCAGTAGTGTTTCAAGTCTTACATTTTAGTCTTTAATCCACTTTGAGTTTATTCTTGTGTATGGTGTGAAAAGGTGGTCTAGTTTAATTTTTTGCACCTATCTGCCCAATTTTTCTAGCACCATTTATTGAAGAGACTGTCTTAACTCCGTTGTATGTTCTTGTCTTTTTTATCAAATATTAATTGACCATTAAAATCTGGGTTTATTTCTGGGCTCTCTATTCTATTCCATTGATCTATATGTGTGTTTTTTATGCCAGAACCATGCTGTTTTGATTACTATGGCCTTATAGTGTAGTTTAATATCAGGTAATATGATTTTTCTAACTTTGTTCTTCCTTCTCAAGATTACTGTGGCTATTTGAGGTCTTTTGTTGTTCTATGTAAACTTTTTGAATATTTGTTCTAGTTCTGTGAAATGTACCATTGGTATGCTAGATGAAATAAGGCAGGCAGAGAAAGACACAAATACATATATGATTTCACTTATATAAGGAGTCTAATGAATGAAATAAACTAATGAACAAAATAGAAACATACTCATAGATACAGAGAACAGACTGACAGCTGTCAAAGTGGAAGAGGGATGGGAGCTGAATATAAAAGGTGAAGGAATTAAGCAAAAATAAAAAAGCACTTCATAAACACAGAAAACAGTATGGTGATTGTAAGAAGGAACAAGTTCTAGGGGAGGTAGAAGAGGATAAAGGAAGAGACTTGACTTTGGATGGTGAACACAATACAGATGTGGCATTGTGGAAATGAACACTTGAAACATATATAATTTTATTAACCAGTATCACACTAATAAATGCAATAAAATTTTTAAAAATAAAGAAGTTATTATTTCAATTAAAAAAAAAAAATAAAGGTTGTAGTGTTGGTGATTAACATGTTAAGGGCCATATCAGTCACCGGTGACTAAAATGGAAAGAAAGGCTTGGCACTTAAAGTGTTAAGCTATTGTCTCTCAGTTCCCAATCCACCCTGCTATAACCTGCTTTGTGATGCTAAAGCTGGGACCCTGAAAAACCTTATTTCTGCTTTGCCAGCTGGTGCCCTATTAGACTCTGCCAACAGGGGATGCCAGAGGGAGGTTGGCAGGCTGCAGGGGGCACTCTATCTCCTTGTATGCTGTCAGTACCTACAGAGGTAATGCAGTAGGTCCTAGTTTCAAATGCTACCCACATTCCCAAAACCAGCATTATTGCATCTCTTTATTTATTTATTTTTAAACATATTTTGTTGATTTTTTCAGAGGGGAAGGGAGAGGGATAGAGAATTAGAAACGTCAATGAGAGAAACATCGATTAGCTGCTTCCTGCACACCCACCACTGGGGATGTGCCTGCAACCAAGGTACATGCCCTTGACTGGAATCGAACATGGGACCCTTGAGTCTGCAGGCCAATGCTCTTATCCACTGAGCCAAACCAGTTAGGGCTATTGCAGCTCTTTAGAGATAGCAGCACAGCCAGCTGTCTGGACTCTTCTGGATTCTAGATTCTTTAACCCCAACTTCTTGCCTCTGTTCCCAGCTGTAGAGGTAGCAGCTTCTTCCTGAAGCTATACTTATATTACCTCCATGTTCCATTTGTCTTTAACTATTTAAATATCTAACAAATTCTGTTTATTAAATTCTCTATTCAAATAACTGGTGAGGCTCATTTTTGTGAGTAGGCCCTGGCTGATACGATGTCACAAGGGCAGCTTCTTTAACCTCTTTCTGGAGTTCAGTTCTCCTTGCTGCCTGAAAACTCCTTTCTACACTATATCTTATTAAAAATTAACCCAAATAATTTATTTATAATAGATAGGTAAATATATACAGACATACATATGAGCATATACATTTGCTACAAATCATTATGTTGCAGACTAATACAACGTTATGTGGCAATTATATTTTAATTTTTTAAAAATAACCTATTCTGCCTCCAGCACTTACTTATTATGTGACTTTGAGCATAGTAACTTCACTTTTCTAAGCCTCAATTTGGTACACATGGGCAAATAGTTGGGTATCAATATCTATGCGGTAGGGTTATTTTGAGGACTAAAAGGAAGAATCTCTATGCACACACATAGCTAGCCCATACAGATGTTTGTGATAAAAATAAAACATCCCTTTATTTGAGAATCACCTCCCCAATTCCATAGTAATCCTAGTCCAACCCTATTTAAAAAAAAAAAAAAAAAAGAAGAAGAAGAAGAAGAAGAAAAGGAAGAAGAAGAAGAAGAAGCAGCAGCAGCAGCAGCAGCTAACCCTTCAACTCAAGGTAAATATGTGCTTAACCACTTCAAAGTAATTCACCTCTCTGGATTGTCACCTTCCCATATTGAAAGGCTGAAGGAGAGTGTAGCCCCTATGAGAGAAAGTAGGCATTTCTCCAAAGAAGATACACAGGTGGCTAATAAGCACATGAAAAGGTACTCAACATCATTAGTCATCAGGGAAATGCAAATCAAAACCGCTTCACACCCTCTAGGATGGCTATAATTCATTTAAAGGGTGGGGAAATTGTGTTGGTGAGGATGTGAGGAAATTTGACGGTTGTACATTGCTCGTGGAAATGTAAAATGGTTTAGCCACTGTGGAAATCAGTTCTGTGGTTTCTCACAGAGCTAAAATGCAATTGCCATATGATCCTGCAATTTTATTTCAAAGTATGTACCCAAAAGAAACAAAAATAGATATTCAAACAAGTACATGTACATAATACTCTCAGCAGCGCTATTCACAATAGCCAGAAGGCAGAAACAAGTCAAATGTCCATCAAGGGATAAGTAGAGAAGCAAATTGTGGTCTATACATACAACGAAATATTATTCAGCCATAAAAAATAGAGCACTGATATATACTACAATATGAATGAAACTCCTAAACATGATGCTAAGTGAAAGAAGCCAGGCATGAAATGCCACATATCATATGATTCCATTTATGTGATATACCCAGAATAGATACATCGATAGAGACAGAACACAGATCGGTGGTTGCCAGGGACTGTTGGGAGGGAGAAACTGTTTAATGGCTATGGCTTTACTTCGGAGTGATGGATATAATCCCATTCAGATGATACCTTCCTACAGAAGTGGGGTTGCATATCATTGTGAATGTACTGAAACTGTTCACTTAAAATTGTTAATTTTATGTTATGTTAATTTCAACTCAATAAATTATTTTGGGAGGGAGGAAGGGAGGAAGAGGGAGAAAGAGAGGAAAAAAGGGAAGGGAAGGCAGGCCAGGAGATGGAGAGGGAAGAATGATGTCCAAATGACGTGACTGAGACCTCGGATCAACGTTTCTGAACTGGACAACTCATGATATTGTCAGTTAAAAACAAACAAATAAACCAAAATAATAATAATAATAATAATAATAATAATACTTTTTTGTTTGAGTAAATCTGGATTGGGTTTCTCTCCTTTTCAACCAAGAATTCTGAATAATATTGCCTTTCATTAATGGTAATTAACTTTTAACCCAGAATACGCTAAGATCTAATCTCGTTTCCACCAGGCTTCAGTGGAAGTAAAGAAGAGCTTGATTCTGGCTTATCTGGAAAGGCCACGTGCAGCAGACAACTCACGCCCTCCTCAGCTGTTGCTTTTCCAGGCAGCATGGTCCCAGCTGTCTTTATGAACTGGTATCTAAAGCAGAACAGCACATTATACTTTAGAAAATTCCTTGGCAGAAGTCAAAGATAAGAGATACATTCTCAGCAACAAAAGAAACAGACCCTGGGTCTGGCTGAAGAAATTCTGCCATGCCATCCACTGGAGCGAATGCTGAACAAAAATCTGAAAATTCACCCTCTTACGCTTCAGACTTGCTCACTCCTCCCTCATCATCACCTTATTGTTTCTTCCGTATTATCAGGGAAGAACTAATCACATTTTAATGCTGTAGGCAGAGGTTTGATTGTTAGTTTATAATTGAATAGCCCTAAGTTGAGGGAACTAATTGCCTCCATAAAAATTTGATATAATTCTGTCAAGTGTCCATCTGGAGCTGAGAATACCCCTACAGCCAATGAAGTTCATCAGTTCACTGATTTTCTATAAGAGATTGGATGTTATTAACTGTCCTTGCCCTCGATGGCTAGCTTACTCACCCGGATACTGGTGCAGAGCTTGATGTAACAAATCCCACCACCTGCAGGAATTCTTAGACGTGGTACTATTTGTAGGAAACCTGAGAAAATGTTGATAATGATGGATAGCAGGCTGCATAGAGAGTGCCTCTTTCTCTAAGATAGTTAACCTAGGCAAGTGGTTTAATTTCTGGCCTCAGGTGCACTTTCTGTAAAGGAAGCACTTGGCATAGGTATCTTTGGTCTTTTTCAGCACCGAAATGCTGTGTTCTCCATATAAGAATGAGATTGGTTATCAGCTGAGTTCACCCATTACTAAGAAACATGGTATCAATCATTACCCCCATTATACAGCTGTGTAAATCTGGCAGCAGCTCAAGGTTTGAATGAGAGCCCACCTAGTCAGTGTTCAGTCAGTCAGACCATACTTATCAGGGCTACTATGGTAGGAATGCAACACGGTGCTATTCCAGAACCTCCCAGTAGAGACAAAACCTGGAAGAGCATTTCAGAATATCATAGTCAACCATCACCAATTGCTAGAATAATAAAACCAATACCATATACCCAAAACCAGTGGAGGCCAAAATTATTAAGTCTTTTCAAGATATAATCCCATTGAGATGATACCTTCCTATGCAATAAATAAAGTCATACATTTGTAAGATACTTTTCTTGGTCCAGAGTTCAATTACTTCCCAAGCCAGAGGATTTGATATAAGTCCAGCTCACTTCACAATCAACTAAGGAAATACCAAGAAAATACAGAGAGAGAGGCAGTGAATTTTGTATTTTTTAGATTGTGAAATGGTGAAACTAAATGTGGATCAATATTAAGATGACATCAGGGGGGGGTGTCAATCAACAATGGATGCTAAGACATCAATGGAGATTTCATGAGAAGGAACAAAGTATTTTGCAAGAGTTTTTCAGGGCATTTGACTATGTGGTTGGAAGACATTTTTAAAAACCACTTGGGGTTGAAGGAGTCCTTCACCCACCCCAGGAACATGTTCAAATAACACGAGATGGCATGTTCATGAGTTGCTTTGATCGGATTAATGTCGAGATTTCTCTTTTCTAAGTTGAGCACACAAGTTTGGGGCTGACATAAACTGCTTAGAGTTAGAATCTGCATCTCTCCCCCATGAAATAGGTCCTCAGCCTCTGATGAATATCGGAGTGATAGGGCATCAAGTTATTGGCATATTCCTGGGATATGCCCAGCCCTTATACCACACACTCTTTTTGGGTCTGGAAGAAGCCGAGTATGCAGGGAAGAAATCATGCAAAATTAGATCCCAGGCAGCTAAGGAGATTTCTGTCTCAGTCCATCCATGTGCCTGCTCAAGCAGTGGAAAGAGAACCAGCCTGCAAAGCACAGCCAGTACTTGGTGGAAGCTTGGAGGTTCTTAGAGTGAAACCCTTTCTGTTTTGCTTTGAGTGATTTATGATACATAGTTCATATAGTTACAGCCTCATTCATTGACATTAAAAGTTACTTATTAAAACATACATAATTTACTAAGTTTAAAATATTCAACATCAAGCTGCTAAAAAATAAAATGAATGTGAGAAGTCTGTCACCAGTGCGGAGCCCGGCACCTCCTCTGCGCGCACTGCGATGCTGAGCTCTGGGGATCCACAAATGAGCAAGCACAGCTGCTCCCGGCCCCTCCCTGCAAAGTGCTTTCAGGGCTTGATTTCAGCAATGGCTCCCCCATGTTTTAATGTATCCCTAGATCTTGTTTCTCTACACGTAGTAGAGAATATACCAGAAGCTCCCCAGGCCAAAGAGATTTAATTGTTCAACAAACATTTATTGTGCATCACTCTGTGATGGATACTGCAGTAGCTGCTGGAGGTAGAGGGATGGATAAGATGAAGTGCTTGCCCTTGGGGAACTCAAAGGTAGGAGCAGCCTCAGACAGTTCAGCTGTCAGTGCTGGAATGGAGGTAGCCACATAGACCCAGAGAGAGGGGATAAAAATTGCACGATGTGATTCCATTCAATGATGATGATGACAAATGATTCAGTGCTCAATCCTCTATGTTCACTATTTCCTTTAATCTTCTCTGCAACCTTGTGAAGTATTAATAGCCCCATTTTATGAGTCAAGATATGCAGACAGGTTTATCTTTTTGTTAATAGCAGCTGGTCAGAGAATCCTTCTCTAAGGAGAAAGCTGGCTTTGTTGAAAAGCAGTTTTAAAAAATTAAAATTTAAAGCAGTTGACACTGATCCATGTCTAGAAGAATGAGCTTCCCAGGCAAAGGCACTGGATTGGACTCTAGATTCCCTTCAGGAAGCAAAAGGCTATTTGACATCATAAAGACAGGAAACAGTGAATGCCCAGGAAACCGGGAAGAACTGTTTGGGGAAAGTAACAGCAGAAAGACAGAAACCTGGCTCAGGCATAGGAAGGAGGGAAAATGGAAGTGGAGACCAGACCAAGATTTTCTGTGAGAAAGGCTGTGTGCCTTGTGAGGGGACCAATCCTGTGACCCGGACATTCAGTAAACTTACTTAAATTTCCTGTGGAAACCAATCGAAGCTCTCTGAATCTTACCGCAAAGCTGAGAAAAGTGCACACAACTGATGAAAGGAAGGATGAGCATCTGTTTTTATAATAAAAATGGGGAATCTGGGATGTAAAGATTTAAGCTCAAAATCCAGGCTCTAACCCCTTTTGAGATACAGAAATGTTGAGAGACCAGAGCATTGTCTTTGCGTCTTAGGGAGACCAGGGCCTGGTCTCTGGTCACGTGCTCACACGGCCACACTTGCCGGAGGCACAGTCCCAACTCCAAAAATGACAGATTGGGAGTCAGAAGGCTAAGACCATAGAAGCAGATCATATGAGCAACGGGCTGTTAGGAAGGAAGTATTTCTGGGTCTTTGTAACAAGAAAATATAAATAAAGAAAGAAGATTTATGATCCTGCCACAATGAGTCTGTGAAGCAGAAATGCTGATGTAAATCACCATGCAAAAGTGGAAAAGTCAAGAAAAGGAAAAAGAATGGAGACTTAAAGGCATATGGGCCATGATCCAGGCGAGGGATTAGAGCTGAAACTCAGGGTGGGAAAACAGAGGTCTTAGCCCTGGGAGATAATTGTAGGAAACTCTTCTACATAAATACCTTGAATAACCTCTATTTTGTAAAATGGGTATAAATGAGTTTTACTTTCAGGAAGGGATATGAATGCGTAGCTGGGACTGAGAGGTTGAACAGGAAACCCAATTCTATCTCCATGGCCTCTATGGCTTTTCTGTGGGAATTGAGGTTGGAGAAATTGGCAGTTATCATTGAAAGAAGCTCTTCTGTCTGTCACCCTGAGGCTTGGAGGAAAGAAATGGGATAAATGGGACCTGTGACCCCCCTGTAGGGAACCACTTTCACATCCTGCGTGGTTCAGGGTTCAGGTTCAGGATTCCGGCTCTAAAGGAGGCCTCACGCAAATGAAAGAGACTAGAAAATATTAATTTGGAAATATTGGGAGCCAGGTGGGAGCCCAACTCAAGGGAAAGGACTCCATCCAGCTCTGGCCTCGCCTCCCTATCCCTTTTATTATGACTATGGGACACACCCATAGCCTTCAGGCAGGCAATTCCAATGACAGCCAATCAGCAAAAATTTACATAAAACTAAAAGTTGGATGTTGCTTTAGCTACCATTGTCTCAACTAAACAGTGGGTGGTTGGCTCTGAACTTTCAGACCTTCAAGGTTGACCAGCCTTCCGGTTCCTGGTCCACACCTCCCTGCTAGTGAAGGCAATGGGCAGCTTCCTACAGCCCCCCACCCACATTTCTGCTGGACACCCGGCCTCCTGCCTGTCCAGTGGTTAACCTTGTCTCACGTGTGCAGAACACATTTGTTCTTACTCCTCACTAATGGTCCGGGCTGCATCAGGGTAAATGTTTTTCTGTGCCAGAGTAAATGCCTCCCCAGGTTTTTGTAGCTTAAATCCTACTATCTCTTTGAATATGACCTTTCCATTTCACAAAGATTTTATTAATTTGCAACTCGGCAATGGTCTCCAGGCCCTGCATTGTAATTAAGAGCATCCACTGTGTAATTTTAGGAGTGCTCATTGCTGTTCCGGAAACTTCAATATTGAAATGGGAGTTCACTTGACTGGAAGGAAACAAAGCTCCCACAGCCACAATGTCAACAAATACTGAGTAATAGCTCTCGCTCACCAGAGAACTGAGACCAACAGTGTGATTTTTTTTTTTTAAAGCAGCGACTGACAGTCATGAAATAGTCAAATTACTTTATACTATAAAATAAAGAGATTCTACTACTGGGTCTGAAGGGAGAAGGGAAACACAGGGATTATAAATAATGCTTTAGGTAGATTCATTTTAGAATATGAAGAACTGAAATTGCTAATATGACATATTCTCCAAACCCGATTCTTGATATTGAATAAAGTAATTATCATTCATAAATCTTCGAAGGATTAAGAAAATCTGCTTATGATCAGGCTTCTGAGAGTCTGTATCCATGATCAGAATAGATTTGTCATCTCAAATAAGCAAATAATCTTCCTGTTTAATGATCCTCTCTTCTTAGAGATCGAAATAATGCATCATTGCAGGAACTTCAAGAAAATGATGCTCCAAACACGATTTGTTACTTCTGAGTTTGTTCAATGTGATTAAACCTTTAAAAAAAAAAAAATCACTTCTTTCACTTCATCGTCCTCTCTCCCCCTGAATTTCTTACTCATGAATTTATTTCAAGCCATGCCTATAATGTCAAACAGAGCTTTTGGTTTATTCTTTCTCATCATTTTTCTTGCTATGACTAACAATATGCTTCAGCCTGTCACAGCACACCAAGGAAGCCAATACTAAGGCTGGACAACAGAAGAAAGCAAGGACTTTGGATCAAACATTCATGGGTTTAAATTTCTGCTTCTTTCAATTATTACTGGACAGTTATTTCACCTTAGCCATAGTTTCCTCACCTATAAAATGGAGGTAGGGTGGTTTAAATGACACAGTAGATGTAAAATATGGGTGCTCATCAATGGGACTGCCACCTGCTCAGTTCTCCTCATGCCTCTGTCTCCTGGAGGATGGCTAGGATCAGCAGACACAGAACACATCTATCACAAATATAGAATGCACCTTTCCCGGTCCAACCTGTACCACCTTGACTGTGGCCACTATAGGGCTCCTGGCAGTGACAAATGCACTGTCAGTGACCCAGCAAAGGATACAAGACGTCTTTAGTTAGTACCCCATTACTTGGAATTCCTACCACACTCAGATTCTGTACACTGTTTTGTATCAGAGGCAACTTGCTTTGTATGCATCTGTACTTACATAAAGTTTCTAGCACCAGTATGGATTGAGTCTCAACACTGCTCCAATTCCTTTAAAAAACTGAAACCTCCATAGCCCATAAATATATTTATATACGTATAGTGTTTCCTTTGCTTATTTTAATTGTAAGTTGGTTGCATTATTTAGGAGATTGGCCCTGCTGCTTTATTAGAGACCAAGTAACAGTGGGTTAAGTGAGATAGACATTTAATTCTTCCTCAGTAAAGATGTAAACTGGTAAGCAGATCACTGGTATAGAAAATTCCATTTCTACCTGGTTGCTCCCTGCAAACAACAAATCCATCCATGTGGTTGAAACAGGCTCACCAACAGTAAGAAGAGGAGGGAAAGAAGTGGAATTCAAAGAGCTTCTTTTTAGGGACATGACCATGAACTTGCACATGTCACTCACTTTAATGCTCTGTTGAACAAAACTTGGTCAATGGCCACACTTAGATGCAAGGGAAGCTAGAAAATATTACTGCTTAGCTGCTGGAGAGAGAGAGAAGGGGAAAGACCATGTGCCTAACTAAAAACTGAGGTTCTATTACAAAGAGAAATCAAAGTATTTCCTATAAAATTCTAGCTTACTGGTTTCCTTTTTATAAATCAACAAGGGTCTGACAGCAGAAGGATAAAATTGCAGTGTAACAATTTGATAGCTCTGAGGAGCAGCTGCTCCTCTTAGGGAGCACATGTATCTATTTTGCCACAGTCCTCACCAGGCCCTTATACACAGTTGATATGTGGTCTCCATTACTCATTCACATCTTTCACCTGGTCCCTGTGGGCATTTGAGTTGGGACTTAAGGCCTCTAATGAGCCAGCACCTGTTGTATACCCACTGGATACCAAGCACTTTCCTACATTTTCTCATTTTATTCTCACAGTATTTTGCAAGATAACTTGCTAAATTTATCTAGAAAGTGGCAGATTAAAAAAAAAAAAAAAAAAAAAGGTCTAGCCCTTTTGTGTCTAATTCAAATGCCTATGCTGAGAAGTACATGGGGTATCCAGAGAGAGATTTTAGCATGTTTCAATTTACCATTTTCTTTGATGAAACAACGTACTTCTTTCCTGCCCATGGCACCTTTAATATTGGCTCTTTTGACAAACGAACATCTCTGCTAAGTAATTCACGTCATTAGAGGAGAACAATTTACGACCATTATACAAAGCAACTTTGAACCAGCTTCGAGTGGAAGTTGTGGGGGGAATTTCTCATCCCCCGAAAGGTCTTGTAAACCACCCATCCCCAGCCTTAACTGGTTTGGCTCAGTGGATAGAGTGTTGGCCCACAGGCTGGTCCCGGGTTTGATTCTGATCAAGAGTATGTACCTCAGTTGCAGGCTTGATTCCTGGTCATGGTGGGGCCTCATGTAGGAAGCAACCAATCAATGTGTCTCTCTCACATCAATGTTTCTCTATCTGCCTTTCCACTCTCCAAAAATAGAAAAATATCCTTGGGTGAGAATTGAAAAATACATACATACATACATACATACATACATAAAATACACCACCCATTCCCAGAAGTACACAAGCACACGGAACTTTCCACTCCAATGCCTCCCCTCTCTCAGGCTATTTTCTTTTCTCTCTCTCTCTCTCTTTTTTTTTTTTTATATATATATATTTTATTGAGTTTTTACAGAGAGGAAGAGAGAGGGATAGAAAGCTAGAAACATCAATGAGAAAGAACCATCGATCAGCTGCCTCCTGTACATTCCCCACTGGGGATGTGTCCGCAACCAAGGTACATGCCCTTCACCGGAATCAAACCTGGGACCTTTCAGTCCGCAGACCAACGCTCTTATCCACTGAGAAACCGGCTTTGGCATCTCAGGCTATTTTCATCCTCTAATTACTTTCCTCTGATCCTTTGGGTCCCAGGCCAAATCCAACCTCTTCTATGAGGTCACCCCCGACTCCCTTCCCTATCTCTTAGGACCTTCAGTTCTTACTATCGACTCTGGGAAAGCTGTTCTCATCTATTCCTCCTATCTCCTATCTCATTCATAACAAGATAGCAAGACTGCACCCGCTAAGTTTAAAGCTGATAGAGCAAATCCTCAATAAATCTATCATGACTGATTAATGTTGTCAGATTATATGCTTCTTTGACTGTCCCATTTTTTTAAAAAATCGATATTCTTGGTTTAGTGCCTCTTGTTTACATCTTCATAAATAGCCGTTTCTCCTATTTTTTCTAATAACTTAATGGTCACTGTGGGTTGAGAAGCAGTGTCAAAGGAGTAAAACAAGCACTTGCCTACAAATCATAGTGTAAGTCTTTGGTCCTGAATCTCTCTTCATTCATTCATTCATTCATTCATTCATTCTCCATTATTGGGCACGTACTATGTGCCAGGCTTTGAAATGGACACTAAAGACCCAAAGATGAACAAGATGGATGTCATTCTGATGGGAGAAGAACACAAGAAAAAACAAATTACTTTGCAGGGTAGAAAGGGCTTGAGCACAGAGAGAAAAATACCAAAACCAAGCCATGTGAAAGAGACTCTATTCCACTGTGCCTCCATTTTCTTACAAATCAAAGCACAAATAACTGTTGTACCTTTGCCAGGCTTCATGCAATCAAATGAAGCCCAGTATTGGATTTGTAAGATATCACTATGGATTTTCAGTTTTATTCTTCCCCAGTCTTGATGACCTTTATTAATCTTTTAGTTCTTTGCCTTGTTTACAAAAAAAAAAAAGTGACTCAGAGCTACATTACAATAAGAGATAAAGTTAATTAAAATCCAGATTTCTTAACTGTTCTTTAGCAATTGCTCACTGTTTAACGTGAAAGGTCACTTTGAGTGAGAGAAAAATAGAAGCAGAAACCCTCTGGCAGAGCACTGAAGCCACCTATGTACAAAGGATTCCCACTTATTTTTACATATTAAGTTTGGGATAAGAGCACTTTTAGACGGGAGGATGGGAGACCAGACAGCAGCAACGCCCCAGCCATTGCAGGGGACTCCTCCCAGGTTCCGGTGCCAGGAAGGATGGTGGCACGAGGGGCAGCAGGAGTAGAAGGATGGATCCTGCACACTTGCTCATTTACCTTTCTCTACATAGAGATAGTGGTGAGTATCTGCAGAGTCTTTGAAAAAAATTAATAATAGCCAACTTTTCCTGAGCACTTACTAAGTCACACAGCATTCTAAGTGCTTTACATCCATGTTCTTATTTCGTTTCTTATTTATTCCTAACAACCTCATGAAGTGTGTTCTACTATTACCTCATTTTGCAGAGGAGGAAACAAAGACATCTTGATTAGAGAAAACTCTGCTAGCTAACATCATTATTGTTTGAAGCATCTTTCCCCCCCCCAAAAAAAAAATGGGGGGTGGAGAGAAGGATGATTACTTAGGAGGCAATTATGTCCATGGATTTTTCTCCTCAAAATGTTGGACACAGAGAAAATGTAAAGAAGAACTTCTGAGCAAATATAATAGAAACTTTCCTTGCCCATCGCCCTAAATATCCTACACCTCAGTGTACACCCCAGCGAGGATGGCAAGGAATGAGCAGCCAGCTTATTAATCAGGCTCGCAGAGAATGGAAGCACAGACCCGAGAGAAATGTCCCTGCCAATCACAACCAAATCATGGAAAGAAGAGAAAATGTGAGCTCTTGAGTGCCAATTATGTATTGTTGGAAACTAGAAGCTAACAATGGCATTCACTCAAAAATGCAAAAGGACCATGAGTCAGTTCTACACGCATAACAAGCCCTGGCTAAATGCTTTGTAAAACTTTATAATTTGAAAAAAAAATTGTCATTTAAATCAAACCTAGATACTGTTTACTGTTCTGTGACTCAAATTGTACTTTGGGCAAATTTTATTTTACTTCTTTTCCTCTCAATAAAATATGAATCTGGAGTCCATCGTGTGGCACTTGGCATAGATAGGGGCTTGATGAGGAAGGGAAATAATGAATAATGGAGTAATCAGAAGAGAGCTACCTCTGTCTTGAGCCTCTCTTGTAGGAAGGAAAACCCAAAGATTCAACAAAGCAACAAAACCATCAAACTAATGGTCTGATCTGTCTTTTGTGTAATAAAAACAGCTGTGAAGAATTTCCCACTGGGACAATTGAGGGCTCTCAATTACTGCTTTCATGGGCAGCTGACTAATTCCTCCAACTCCTGTTCAAAATTAATAGTTTGTGTGTCCATGGCAGCCCTATCTTCCCAAGAGATGCCAAACCCTTTACACGGGTACATGTAGCTGTGCAGTGGCCCCTCATCAACCTTACACCTTGGAGGAAATAGAGGCTGGTGAGCCTTACTCTTTCCTAAAGGACAGCAGTTCTTTCAAACGAGCACATAACTTTGGGCAACTTCTCTTTCTCCAATAATGTACAGGCAGAGCCTGGAAATGAAATGTGATTACAAGAGGATGGAACCACAAGGAATAAAGAGAGAGAGGGTATACCAGCCAAGTTGTATAATTAGAGTCAGGAAGAGGGACTTTTCTACTCATGTGAATGATGCTTGAACTGCATTATAAAGAATAAGCAGGGGTTTTCCTATACTGAATTCTCTGCTCATCTATAAAATCTCTGAGATGAAAAGGGATCAGGTTTTGTTCAGAGCTGTATTTCTAGCAACTAGCATTTTGCCTGAGACATTTACTAAATGTGTCAACAAAGGAAGGAAGAAGGAAGAAAGGTAGGAAGAAAGGAAATCTATTTCACAGATGTGGAGAAGGAGTATAGCAGACATCTTTTGATGTGCCCATCCATTTTCTCTGGAATCTGTCCATCTTGGCCATAGGCATAGTATTAATAGTACATTACATTTCTACTACTTGATCCCAGACTCTACAGGTAAATAATTGGTCTTGGAATGGACCGTTGACACAAATTGGACAGTCAGAATCCCTTCCTTGGAACTGGGATTGGGACCCAGAAATAAAGAGATCTTTAGCCTTTCTGAGTCACTGAGTCTATAACTTAGAAAACTTGGGGACTGGGAAAGGCCATGTCTTCCAACATTGAACAGAGGGCAAAGAAGCCCATCATCAAAAAGCAAAGAATGAAGTGGGTATGCAAGGAAAAGCAGAGATAAAAACCCAGGAGAAATGCAGGAAGGGAAATTAACTATCCAAATTTTGACTGCCCCCCATTTCCTGGTTCCTAAGGCCCAGTTATACCACTGCCTTTGGGTTCTTTGAGACTCCCCTCTGTCCTTCCAGTAATTTTTTTTTTATTTATTTAAGCCAGGTTTACGTGGTTTCTGATATCTAAAACCCAAAGCATTTTATCCAATGACAGTGAGTTGATATGGGAGAAGTCCAGACAGAGTTTTGCATGAGCAAAAGCACTGAGGTCCAAAAGGCTTAGTTGCTTGAAGAATAGGGAGAAGAAATATGGCTCTCCATTAGCTTAGACAAAAGCTCGGGGGCTTGGGATGCTAGAAAATCTCAAGAATAAGGGAACCAGATATGATGGAAACAGATCTATCTTTCTCTGGAAATTCCTATGTTTGGAATATGGTTAGGAATCATGGCCAAAGGTCTGAGAGAAGGGTTCAAGTTCCATCTGGCAAAGGGGTCTAAATAAAAACCTTCCAGCACCCTGTTCTACATAGGCTTTGGGGACTAATAAAGTACTAAGTATAAAAATTTGGAAAGGGACAGTAGGAACATAGAATTCATATTAGACTGAAGAGAAATTGATACAATGATCACAGGCTGAGGAACACATACAGTTTGTGCAGGACATTCCATGCTAGCTGACCATAGGATCACAATGTCCTTATGCATACTGATGAGAATTTACCCATACGCACCCCTCCATTCTCTGCACAAAGATTAATTTCTCAGTATCCTCTTCTGAGTCTCCTTAATCATGTTTCAAATCATTAAAGCAGCTCCTGATACATTTTCCACCCTTTGTCTGCTAGTGGGGCAGCCATGCACCAAGATACAGGGGAAAAAATGTTGCAATGTCCTTCTACCCATTCTTACTATGGAAGTACAGAAACTCCAACTCACTAACCAGATAAGTAGGGTAGAGTTTATTAGCATTACAAATAGTATTACAAACTGAGCTTTCTCTTTGCAAAGGATTAGGCTTCAAGGTTGCTTTAACTTGCCTGCTTCTCTAGTGCAATTAAAACATAATGTGATTTTGCCAAATAACACTTACCCACACCCTCCTCAGAATATAATTACTGTATTAGATGTGTTTGGCCTAAGTTGAATTTAAGATCTTTGACAAAACTAATTCCAAGTTAACAGCACTGGGAAGTTTTTCAAGGAAGTCAAGAGAGTAGAAGTTGTTTTTTGTTTTCTGTGGTTTTTTTTTGTTTGTTTGTTTTTTTTGTTTTTTGTTTTTTGCAGCATCAGAACAGGAAAAGATGTGAATCAAGCAAGCCTCTCTTGGTTTTAATAATTCACTGCTTGGTGTTATCTATGCCCATGTGACAAAGACCGGGTGTTGCATGCTCTCAACAACATCCCAGGTGCATAAATAAACCATCTTCTGCTCTCAGTCCAGGAAGCAGTTATTGATCTGGGCCGTGATCTTTTCCTACCTGGCTTTCTGAAGATTTCTAAAATAGCTCACCTTAGGGAAATTAGAGACGCAAGCACTTTTATTTTGTCCTTTGAACAAATATATATATATATATATATATATATATATATATATATATATATATATATTACTAACACCTTGCAAAAGATGAATTCTGACAGAAGAAACACAAGCATTTGCTGTGATAGCCATACAACTGATCTGGTATTTTAGCCTGTAAGCTAAAAGACAAAAGGAAAAGTTGATAATCCCTTTGCCTATCCTTGGCCCATAAAGAATCAGGCTCCAAATTACAGCTTTGGGATCTTGATCAGCTAAGTATCAGGCCATGTCTTCCCTGTAGGTCAAATGGGAAGAAGAGATGTACTGATACAAAAATTCCCCTCTCCAGAAACTCACTTTCCCATTTTGGATACCCAACTGAAAATGTTGATTTGATTCCTACATCCTATTTGCTATGTGACCTCAGGGGGGAAAATGTGATTGTTTCTCAGGACCTTACCATCTCCGCTGGTCACCCATAGGCTTTGTTAACCCCCTTCCGTCTGACTGTCTCCAACTAAAGAGGCTACAAATGCTGCTTTCTGACCTTCCTAAACGTCCTGGTAGTCATCATCTTAGGAGATATATGAGAAATCAGCTGGGGCATTCTGGGTAAGAATTTCACCCCTGAAAAAATGGAGACAATCTGATAAAGAACTGTTGTTACAATATAAAAAGAACTCTTAAAATCTAACAATAAAGAAAAAAAAACATAATTTAAAAATAGGTTCGAGATCTTAACAGACACTTCACCAAAGAAAGTACAGATGTAAAATACACATATAAAAAGACACTTCACATCACATGTCATCAGGGAACTGCACATTGAAACAATAGTGAGATACCATTACAAAGCTTAGAATGGCCCAAATCCAAAACAGGGACAATATCAAATGCTGATGAGGATGTGGAGCAACAGGAACTTTCATTCACTGTTGGTGGGAATGCAAAATGGTGCAACCACTTTGGAAGACAGTTGGGCACTTTCTTACAAAACTGAACATACTCCTTTCACATGACGCAACAACTCTGATTCATTTTCACAGGAAGTGAAAACTATGACCAGACAAAAAGCTGCACACAAATGTTTATTAGCATCTTTAGCCATTATTGAAAAAAAAAATTGTCATAAAATATTAACCAATATATCCTATAGTAAATGAATATATAAACTGTGCTAAACCCAGATAATGGACTATTGTTATTCAACACTAACAAAACAGAGCTATTGATCCATGAAAGATGAAGAGAAACTTTAAATGCAATTTAAAAAGACTACATGCCATATGATTTCAACTATATGATGTTCTGGAAAAGACAAAACTATGGAGACAGTAAAAAGATCAATGCTTGTCAGGGGTTGGAAAGGGCAGGAAAGGGATGAACCGGCAGAACATAGGGACTTGTAGAGCAGGGGAAATGTCCTGTATGGTACCATAATGATAAGTATATGTCATTATACATTTGTCCAAAACCAAAATTATGACATGTTAATATAGGTTCATCAATTGTAACAAATGCACCACTCTGTTGAGTGATGTAGATAATGTGGAGAGGCCATGTTTGTGTGAGTCTGGGATATATAGGGAATCTCTGTATCTTTCCCTTAATTCTGCTGTGAATTTAAGACTGCTCTAAAAAGGTTTTGTTAAACACACACACACACACACACAAACACACACACACACACACACACACACACACACACACACACAAAGACAAACGAGAAAAAGACCCATTCCCTAGTCAGATAGCAAGAGTGAACTCCACAGAAACCTCAGCATGTGCTGCCTCCCAACCTTACCTGGTGTTCATTCCAAAGCAGCCAGCCACATGCCCCCACAGGCTCCATGGAGATGAGACATGAGGATAAATGCAAAGCTTGAACAGTGAAGACAGAAGCCCCTTCCTGACCAACACTTCCTGCTCAGATCCCTGGCTGAGTGGCCTTTACAGCAAATCCTTATCCTCAGCTGCAGAATGCAATCCTCCAAAATGCATCAATGCTCCTGCCAGACTTCCTGTCATGGAAGAAAATAGATCCAGAGCCATGGAAGCATGGAACAGACTGTGGAATCTGAGGGAAGGCAAGGGTGTGTGGAAGGAAAGAGATCAACCAAAGAACTTGTGTGCATATATGCATAACCCATGGACAAAGACAATAGGTGGTGATGGCCTGGGGTGGGGAGCAGGTGTGGGCTGGAAAGGGTTGGATTGATGGGGGAAAAAGGAGAGGACAATCTGTAATACTTTCAACAATAAAGGTAAGTTAAATAAATAAAAAACACACACAATACACAGGGCCATGCTAAAGCGGCTGGCAGAGGCTCCTTGGGAATCTCAACCAAGGCAAGCAAAGCCCCAAAGGGATCTGGGTGTCTCTCCTGAGAGCTCGGCCCCAGCTCCCACACAGGAAGCCAGCTCTGCAGCCCACCCAGACCTGGGCCTCCAAGCATCCCTCCTACCAGAGCGGTGAAGCAGAGATCCTTGCTCTTCCGGCTGTGGAAAATGACTGAGTCAGCATAACCTCCCCTGTGGAAGCCACAAAGCCAGGTAAATGTCTTTGTCTTTGGACTTAACATGTAATGACTTACCTGTTTCTCCCGTTAGACTGTAAACTCCTGGAACACAGGAGCTTCTTCATTTCATTTTTCTATTTCTAAGCACTGGCATTGTTAGTGTTTATTAACTTAAACCATTGAATTGACAAATCCTAAACTGCATTACCCACATTTTTAGGGTGCTTCAATATAAGGAAAGTTCAACAGAATGCCACAAGACACTTTCACACATGTGTTAGCTCATCACTAGCCTCTCTTCATTCACCCACCAGTGGCCCCATTGCAGAGAAAGAGGCAAAAAGCAGGACAGAGACCACAGGAGGCCTCAGAAAAGCCATCCCTTTGACCATATTCTTGTCAATGTTACTAGTATAAGCTCCCACCTGGCAAAGCTACTACAGAACAATCCAGCTTCTGCCTTTTCATGCCTACACATCTGAGCTCTGGGGGCTCTTGGAGACCAAAGCCACAACCAGTCATGGCTTCCAGCCCCAAATGGGCCCCAAAAGCCAGCCAACTTGAGTATTTCCCTGGTGAGAAGGCTCTTCTGCAAAACTGCTCTTCCAACCCTCCCTGCTCTTCTGAAACCCTCAGAACACCATCTTTCACTCCACCAAGAAACAGAAGCTACTGAGAACTCTCACAACTCCCTGCCCACTTACTAACCTTCCTTCCTATATCCCACCTTTCCTTCCCTCCTCCCTCCAGTTACATCCAATAAGAAATTCCTCTCCCATCTTGAAAATAATCACTGCACTAAGTCCTGGCCACTTCCTCGGGAACTTGGGATCTCTAGTATCTGCAACATCCTTAAAACTTCAGCTTCTCATATTCTAATGGGTCCTTCCCAGTGGCTGGGACGACGGGGGTGGGGTGGGGGGGGGGGGATATAATAATAACACAGACCAACCAACAAGAATCCCCATTCACCTTGTTATTTGCCCAAATACATTGAGAACTTATGGCCATACATAAACCTGTATGTGGATGTTTAAGGCTGCTTTATTCATAATTGCCAAAACTTAGAAGAAACCAAAATGCCCTTCAGTAGGTGAATGAATTAATACACTGTGGAACATCCAGACAATGAAATAATATTCAGTGTTAAAATGAAATGAGCTATCAACTCATGAAAAGACACGAGGGAATGTTACTAAGAGGAAGAAGCCAAAGAGTAAGAATATCAGTGGTTACCAGGAGCTAGAGGAGAGGGAGAGATGAGTAGGCAGAACATAGAGGATTTTTAGGATGATTCAACCACTCTATATGACAATAAAATTGTGAATACATGTCATTACACATTTTTCCAAGCTCATAGGATGTACAATATCAGGGTGAATCCTAGAGTAAACTATGGATGCTGGGTGATGATAATGTGTCAGTGTAGATTCATCATCTATAACAAACATATCACTCTGATGTTGGTAATGCAGGGTGCTATGCACAGGAGGTATCAGGGGATATATGGGAAATCTCTGTACCCACATCTCAGTATTACTATGAATCTAAAATTGCTTTAAAAAATAAAGCCTATTAAAACCATTGAATGCCCTCATTGAACCCCCAATTGCAACTACCAGATAAGCAGGCATTAAAATAATTACAAATTTTGTCTGGTTTTGTTACGAAGGAATAAAAAATAAGAGGGGCTGAGATAACAGAGAGAGAGAAAATAGCTCATCGTTTAGATTCCTAATAGCCTGTGTCCTTTGGCAGGTATCTTTTGTTGTAAATGAAGTGTTACTAAACTGCCGGAGACCTAAGACTTCAGGGAATTCATTAGTCTGAGCCAGCGTCTTAAGTCTGATTCCCTTTTGTCCCTACCAAGAGTGATTTTCTGGCCTTCCAAAGTGAGAAGTCAAATTCTGGAACTGGTAATATAATATGGATTTAGTAGATATTCTCTTTAACCTGTTTCTACTAATTGAGTTGACAGAACCAATGTGCTCCAGTGCTCCTGTAAAACTTACAGACTGGGGTACTCATTCTCAAAGGCTTTGGTTTTGTGTCAAAATATCAGCAAATAAATTCACATTTATATATTTCTAGGGAACCTATCAATCACATTGTATGCTTCTTCAATTTAGTCATTTTTTCAATCACCCAACCAACTGCTGGTCCTGCATGTGTAGGACCTATATTTGTTGGGTGGTGCTAGATCCAACCCTGTAGTAGACCTCCCTCAGATAGGACTGAGCTTCACCGAATCCCTACAGCTAGGTCAAGAAGCTTCTATAATTACATACAGGCCTCCAATTATGTTACGTCAGTGAGTCAGTTGCAACATGAAATAGAAATTCAATCAATGACTGCAGAGGAATCAATGATTGCTGGATTAATGAATAACAGAATAAGAATCTGGAGGTTCTTCCAACATCTAGCTCATCTAGTTCCCTAAACTAGCTCATGTAAATGTTAGTGTTTTCTTTGTAAAAATCCATTAGAGAATAAAAGAGTTGTAAGTTATCCTTGCTTCAGAGGTACAAGGACCTGTCTCTCACCTAACATAAATGATCAACTCTAAGATGCTGGTTTCTTTCTGCTTGCCTGCTCTAAAAGACATGGTGGCCCTAACTAGTTTGGCTAAGTAAATAGAGCGTCAGCCTGCAGACTGAAGAGTCCCAGGTTCAATTCCAGGCAAGGGCATGTACCTTGGCTGCCGGCACATCTTCCGTAGGAGGTGTGCAGGAGGCAGCTGATTGATGTTTCTCTTTCTTGATGTTTCTAACTCTCTATCCATCTCCCTTCCTCTCTGTAAAAAAATCGGTAAAATATATATTTTAAAAAATAAATTAAATAAAAGACATGGTGAATACTCCTTATTGCTCAATATTCTTTGGTTCCTCTAGAATCTAGAGTCTAGTGTAAGGCCTGAAAGACCCCCGGTCCAAAGGATGAGCGGCGACCCCAAATCAAACGCAGAGCCCGAGTCTTGATGCAAAGAGCAGGAGGTTTATTCCAAGCGCTGCGCAGGGACCCACAAGCAGCAGTCCAGAAAAAGACTGCCGCTTGAGAGCCCTGAACAGAGGTTAGTTACAAGCTTTTATAGGCAGAAACCACACCCAGGTGGCCTGGGGAAATTGGCAAATTGGCCTGGGGAAATGCAAACATAAGGTTGAGATTGCAATCTCTTGGCCGTTTCCCGGGCAGTTAGAAACAGGCCTGACCTTACATTCCCTCCTCTTCTCAGGACTGAGTTTCAACCCTGGAACTCATATTCTGTTTCCCCTTGCCCAGTTAGAGGTACGATACAGGGCCCGAGGGTTAGAAGTAATCAAAGGCCCCATGAGGTGGAGATTAGGGTGGTGAGCCACGGGGAACGATTAAACCAATTTTCAAACCACCCCTGTTGAGCTTCTCTATCTCTTTGCCTCCTGTCTAGTCTCTCTCTCAGTTTGGCCATAGAGTCCTTCACCATGCCTGAATGATCTATAAAAACAACACTCCTCTTTCAAAGCTGCACACAGGCCACCGTCCTTACTACCTCAGACAGCGAGGTCAGGGATAGTGATGGATTGTTCAATGGCTCGTATTGCCACTCTGAGCCCTTCTATACTGTGGGGTTTGGATTAAAGCTGCTGTCCCAGTCCCCACCCCGGCGGTTACCCCTAGCCCCAGCAAGACAGCTAGGGTTATTGAAACCAGCTCTTACAAAAGAAAACCTCAGCCCCTCCACACCGCCGGGCCTCACTCCTTGTTCTCCCATAAAAGGGGAACTGATTGGGCGGGGCATCATCAAGACCCGCCGCGAGTAGGAGTCAGTGGCAGCCACCATCCCCAAAGAGTGTCTATAAGCAGTCTCCACAGTCCATCCATCGTCAGGCGGTGGTGCAGGTTTGGCATGAGAGGCATGGATCCAGGAGGCGATGCCGTCTACCTTGATGGCGGTGGGTGTTCCTTCCACCGGGGTTCCAAGTTGGCTGTCCAGTGACGATGAACGTAGACAAAGTCCCCAACCTGGAACTGGTGTGGTCAGCCAAAGGGACCCACACGTCCTTTTGGACCGTCTCCAACGCCTTCAACCTAGCGAGCAGGGATTGAGGGGCGTGAGTTTCTGTCCACGGGTCAGCAGTGAGTGGTGGTGGGGCCCCGAAAAGGATTTCAAAAGGGGTTACTCCCAGGGGCCCGGGCGTATTCCGGGCACGGAATAGGGCAAAGGGAAGGAGGACTGTCCAGTCTGTCACGCCAGTTTCTAAGGATAATTTAGTCATAGCCTCTTTTAACGTTCTATTCATCCTTTCTACCTGTCCTGAACTTTGGGGTCTACATGAACAATGCAATTTTCAATTAATCCCCAGCACCTTGGCAATTCCCTGACTTACCTGGGCGATGAATGCCAGCCCATTATCTGAACCAATTACCTCTGGAACTCCAAACCGGGGAAAGATGTCTTCAATCTTGGCTACTGTGGTTGCCGTTTCGCTAAAGACTACCGGGCCAGCTTGACTTCCTTCCGTAAAGTCAACTTCCCAATAGCTGCCCGGCCTATTTCCCCTTTCCCTTTCGAGGGGTGGGAATTTCATGCTTTGCAGCTAGCGACAGTTCTCTCGGCTAGGGAGGTGAGCTTTACACCTTCTCTGCCTCCTTAACTAAGTCCTGCAAAGTAAAGCAGATTGGCCAATAAAGGCCATAGCCACCGAAGCTCGCTGCCCCTCGGTCGCAGGGTACCGCCTGAATGCTTCCATTAGTCGCTCAAGAAAGACCGAGGGAGGCTCCGTGGGTCCCTGAAGGACATCCCTTACCTTAGCCAAATTGGTGGGCCGACGCGCGGCTCCTCTGAGGCCGGCCACTAGAATCTGGAGATAGACTGTCAGTCGCTCCCTACCTTCTCATCACATGTACAACTTTTATAAAAACTTTCACTATTTTACATTAGCTCTTAAACCTTCTTCCTATGTCCTTCAAAAATCTATAACCATTATTTTAGAATATTTAGGAAAGGCAGAGGGAAGAGAGAGCAGGTCTAGCACTCTGTTCCCAATAGCCGCTTGAATTTTAAACTGCCACATTCTTCCTACAGATAAAGATCTCAGATTCTGATAAGACTGAAAAGGGGCACAGGAGAATTTTAACTGTGCCTTTAAATCCCCTAATAGAACACGGTGAAAAGTGTCCAAGCAGTTACGGGGGGTTAAACCACGTTTTCACATTGTTTTAACACAATTCTAAATAAATTATAAACCTTTGTGATGAAGTCTACTTAAGCCTATAAAGTAGATATACATGACTGAAACCAAAAATGATTCCCAAAGTTTAAACAACCGAATGTACAAAATACAAGATGCAGGTACAAGCCCAAATTGACAACAATGGCATATGAAAAAAAGCAAAACAAAACAAATCAAATACAAAAGTTTCATGTTACATTAAACATTACTTCAGAAAACCCGACTTAGAATAATTTCTTAAGTGTAAGCATTACATACTTTTTCATCTGACAAATGAGAATCATTACTGCTTATTCTAAACATATATAATACAGTTTAGCCTGCCATATTCTAGGCATCTAGTTACTGCAATTAACTTTTCCTAATTCAATTTATACTTTGAACTTTTAAAGCTGGCAAGTTCAAACAAAGCACTGAATAATCTCTTTGTAGGAGAACTAATAGTCTTTCGCTCTCCGGCCTCCCCTAGACCTCTCCACACCAGAGGCAGTTTACTAGGATTTAAGACAATGTCAGAAAATCATAGGTCAATCACAATTCATACTTAAGTAGCTATATGACTCTGCTTAGCTGATACCAATGACAAGGAAGACTAACCATTGTGGGCTGCTGGAGCAGCATTCAAATGCAAATGAACACATTCTTTACCTAAAGACTCCTGGCCATTCAGGGCCATTCACCACCATTCACATAAACTTGTTACCATTACCATCTAGTTTCCGCCTCATGGCGGGGAATTTCAAGAGCTGCTTACAATGACTTGGGAAACCAGTTTTTAATTTATCTGCTGCCTCCAGCTACTCAACTCCTGGAGGTGAATGGAGGCAGGGAGCAAACGGGTCCCAGATGACGAAGGCGGTGCTGCCACCAGAGCACTCAGCTTTAAACAAATTAAAGGTTTCTTTCTTTCTCTCTGCTCGCCTGTGGCCGGGCGAGTAAGATGGACCTGGGAGGTCTCTTTCCCAATTTTCCTTTGTCAAGGAGACAACCACACTCCTTCAATCATTTGGGGTTATCAAAAAGAACATCAATCCAGATATCAGTGTATGGAATTTGGACCGGATGCCCAGGGCTCCTATAGACTATCCGCCGGACTCCCGTGTAGGACCCCATGTCTAGGGTCCCTGTTGAAGGCCAATCAACCCCAAATGTCGGCCACTCCAATTCACAGTCTCCGGAGAGTGAAGGCATCTACCGAAACACCATAGCCTTCACCTCGTTTTTTGAAGTCCGGAAAATTTTTAACCATGCATTCAAGGGGACTTAGGTGACTCTCCTTTGAGTTTCCTTGCCCCATTTTTCTCTTTCTTCCCAATTTGTTAGGCAACAAATAATTCCAAAACAAATCCAAAAGAGTAAAAACAAAAACACTGCACTTTTACCAATTCCCACACACTCGATTGCGGCCGCACTCTCTCAACACTCACAAAACACTCACTCAGACCAGAACCAGGGAATCTCCAGACTCCAAACCCAGACAGAGCCAAGGAGTCTCCACTTGAATCTCTTCCACAAACACACGATTGGGGCAGACGGTCGCGGCTGCCTCACTGTCTCAGTAACCAAACCTATCCGATCTTCGCCGGGACTCGAACCCGACACCTGATTGCCGGGACTCGAACCCGACACCTGATTGCCGGGACTCGAACCCGACACCTGATTGCCGGGACTCGAACCCGACACCTGATTGCCGGGACTCAAACCCGACACCTGATAGGAGACCGCCAGGCGCCCCTGGCTCTCCTGCACCCTTGGGGCGTCCCCCAGGGTTGCAGCCTGTGGCCCTCCGACACGTCTACCGACCACTGTTCGGCCACTCTCACGAGTTGCCGAACGGCTGCGAACTCAGAACCAGATCAGATTACAGAAGTGCGCACACAGAACCAGATCAGATAACAGAACACAAGACAAAGACAGACAACTTCGGGGTACCCCTTCTTACCTCCAAGATCGGTTCTGGGCTTGAGGGGGGGGCCGCTCGATCCCGGACGAGCCCCCAGAATGTAAGGCCTGAAAGACCCCCGGTCCAAAGGATGAGCGGCGACCCCAAATCAAACGCAGAGCCCGAGTCTTGATGCAAAGAGCAGGAGGTTTATTCCAAGCGCTGCGCAGGGACCCACAAGCAGCAGTCCAGAAAAAGACTGCCGCTTGAGAGCCCTGAACAGAGGTTAGTTACAAGCTTTTATAGGCAGAAACCACACCCAGGTGGCCTGGGGAAATTGGCAAATTGGCCTGGGGAAATGCAAACATAAGGTTGAGATTGCAATCTCTTGGCCGTTTCCCGGGCAGTTAGAAACAGGCCTGACCTTACACTAGATCCTGCTCATTCACTCAGCAAACCCTCATTAGGGCTGACAGTGTGCTAGGCATTGTGCTGGGTGTTGGAAATGTGGTAGGAAATACAACAGGCACAATCCCATCTCTCAAAAGCTCCCAGTCACAGAGACATATTAAATATAAGAAGGTTATTAAAAAAACAAAACAAACAAACAAAAAAAAACCTGAAACCAGTTTGGCTCAGTGGATAGAGCTTTGGTCTGTGGACTGAAGGGTCCCAGGTTCTATTCCAGGCCAGGGACGTGTGCATTGGTTATGGGCACATCCCTGGTGGGGAGGTGTGCAGGTGTGTTTTTCTCTCATTGATGTTTCTAGCTCTCTGTCCTTCTTCCTTCCTCTCTGTGAAAAATCAATAAAGTATATTTT
This sequence comes from Pipistrellus kuhlii, assembly GCF_014108245.1. Classification (NCBI taxonomy): domain Eukaryota; kingdom Metazoa; phylum Chordata; class Mammalia; order Chiroptera; family Vespertilionidae; genus Pipistrellus; species Pipistrellus kuhlii. The sequence continues at coordinate 59,736,933 of NW_023425595.1, read as the reverse complement.
AAATAAATAAATATATATATATAAATAAAATATAAGAAGGTTATTTTAGGTTTTGAAACAACAAATCCATAGGCAAGACCAAGACTAGGGGGTGGAAAGTAAGATACCGATACCTAGTGAAAGGAGTTTTGGGGGTAAAATAAGAGTTTTGGAGGTGAAATAGGCAGGTTTAGGAAATTTTTTAAAATTAAGGGGTTCCTGGACAAAGCACAGGGCTACAGAGCTGCAGAGGGTACGTTTCCATAGAATAAGGGAGCTGAAAACAGCAGAAGGCACATTTCCATAGAATAAGGGGACTGGGAGCTGCAGAAGGGTGTCATTTACAGAAGAAAGGGAAAGAATGCCCTCATTCACTGAGAGAAGAGGAAAGCCCAGAGGGAAGAGGGAGACAATGAGGGAGGAGGGGAGGAGAGCCTCACAGGTCCCAGGGAGGTTCACCTTTGAGCTCAGGAGTTTCTATAGAAACCAAATCAGAAAGGGATGGTGACCAATCAGAGGGGATATCAAGGCACAAAGATCTGCAGCCTTTATAAACCATAGGAAAAGGGGACTCAGTGGGATTCTTTCCCTCTCCCCATGTACTTGTTGTTCAATAAATTTCCATCTTTACTATACCATCTTCTATCCGTGGTTTCTTTCTTTGACTCCAACGGACAAAGAGCCCAGGAAAAACCATCCTCCCCAGGGGAACAGCGTGCATTCCAGTCCAAAAATTCCTGTTTCACTGGGGTACAGAATTTAGGTAGGTGTCACTCTCAGGTTCTCACGCATGACCTCGAGTGGTGTCTTCTTTCATCTCAACTCCAAGCACCTCGCTTGCCCAGCCTGGAAGTCCCCCCAACATTGGCAGGTTCCCTGTTCTCCTCCTGAATACATTTGGTTTTCTGTAGCCAGGCTTCAGAAGCCGTTCCTTCTATTCTTTCGTAGCCCACTAATTTATCAACCTTACTACTCTTCGGTAAGAAAAAATCACTGTGTACTTTATCTTTCAAATAAGAAATTAGCAAGCAAACCTGATAGTAATGATAACAGTTTCACTCTGAGGTATAGATAGGTTTCAGCAAATAAAGATGCCAATTTTCCTTGAGTGTAAAGATGCTAGGAAAAATCTCTCTTTTAAAAAAATGTATATTTTTTATTGATTTCAGAGAGGGAGAGAGAAATAGAAACATCAGTGATGAAAGAGAATCATTAATAGGCTGCCTCTTTGCATGCCCCCCAGTGGGGATGAGGCCACAACTTGGGCATGTGCCCTTGGTCAGGAATCGAACCTGGGACCTCAACCCCCACTCCCACCCCAGTCCACAGGCCAACGTGGACTCTGTTAGAGGCCTGGTGATCCAAACTATTCAGTAGTCCAAACTGACTAGGGCTAGGAAAAAAATCTATTGCTGAAAAAAAAAAATCTACTGGGAGCAGGATAAAGCAGTGTTAGAGTTTAGTTGTAAAAATGTGAATTCAATTTCAAGTTCTGATATTTGCTAGTTGGATTTTAAAAAAATGAGTAAGAAATAATCCCTGCCATCAAGGGACAGACATCGAATAGGGACAATACAAAGATGATTACCACACAGTGAGGCAAGCCCAGCACTGGAGACTGGAGACATTCACAGTCTTAGGAGCTCAGAAGATGGGGCCTGAAGGGAGAGAAGGAGGAGATGACAAAAGAAGGAGGAGCATCTGAACAGAGCTGTAAAGTAAGAATAGAGGTTAGCCAAGAAAAAAGGGGGAAGGAGCAATCTAGGCTGAGGAGACCTCAGACCTATGTTAAAATTTTCCAGATTGAAAGACTGGAAAAGTCTTTCAAAAAGGTTGCTTCAGTTACTGGGAATTCTATATAATAAAAACCTAATATGTAAATTGACCTAGTGGCAGAATGACCAATGGAACAACCGGTTGCTGTGATGCACACTGGCCACCAGGGGGCAGATGCTCAATGCAGGAGCTGCCCCCAGCCCACAGGCCAAGACAGCCAAAGCAGGTGCCAGCAGGCCCTCTCCACCCACCCATGATCAGCTCACTGATTGCCCCACAGGTCACCCACAGATTGCCCTGCAGGTCACCCCTGCAGGGACCCAGCCCAAGCACAGCCTCTAACATAAAGATGCATAGAGAAATAAGGGACATGAGACCATCTCTTCAGCAAGACAGATGGACCTCATTTAGAACACTCAAGAATCAACACAGTTCTTAGTGCTCAGTTATCCTCTGTTCTCTTAGAAGTAATCTATTATACCCCTTATTCTAGTGACCATCAGAATGGTGATTAAGTCCCTCTCTTTCTCTCCCTCTCTCCTTCTCTCTCCTGCACTAGTTTCTGTCTATCAACTTTTCCTTAACTTCTTCCCATGCTGATTTTTTGCTCGTTGCATTCAAACTTGCCAAGAGTGGGATGCCATTGGCCAACCCTGTCCAGTATAAAGCAGCTCTACTGAGCCGAGGTCTCAAGTTAGGTCACCAGAGGCTGCTTGTCAATGGAGTCCGTGTGTCTTTCCTTTCCTGGTTGTTATCTGCATGCAGAGTGGTGGGGTGAATAGATAACCCACGCGACACACAAACATGCACACACACGGCTTTGTTCAGCTGTTTCCTCTCAGGGCCCGAGCAAAGGCACTGAGGTGGAAAGGCAGTTCCGCTTAGAACTAACTGCAAGCTGCTTGGCCACTCTTCAAAGTAAAACTGGAAGAGGGAGTGTTCAGGGATAAGACTGGCCCAGGTCCTGGGACAGGGAGGGTGTGTTCAGCCTTAGAATAAGCAGGGAGGAATCTCAGTCTACAGACTCAGATATGAATGAATATCACATTTCTGCATGGATTTAAACCCATTTAAATCCAGTGCTGAGCCCCCCTTCAAAATGCTGACCAAATGCAACTGCAGTTGAGGGCTTATTCTGGAGGTTGTGCAGACATCGCAGGTCTTCTGCAAAACCAATATCTAGAGGAGGCTCCTCCCGACTCTGGTCCTTGGTCCACACAGGGAACCACTAAACCCCTGAGCTTGCAACGGCAAAGCTCCACTCTCCTGCTGCTGCAGGAGGCCCTGGTCCCTCCTCACCTAGTGGGTCAAGAGTATGAGGAGCCCAGCTCCAAGTGCAGAGCGTTGTTCTTTCGCATACAGGAAGGCTTGTAAGATGGGCGCTCCCCTCACAGAGTGCCAGCTCACACCTCTGCCCCCTCCACCAGCCAGGCAAGGTTACCGAATGCAGCTGGCGTCATACATAAGACTCCTCTGTCCCATTAGAGAATTCATTTATGACACAGCCTGGCTGAATGTAATGAAACACGGGATAACACATCTCAAGGGGCGGGGGCGAGAGCTGGGTATTCAAGCAGAAATGCAAGCAATGACAGGGCCCAGCGCATCCCTCTGAGGCAGGCTGCGTGCGGTGGCCCAGATGCAAATCCATCACTGACAGGCGTGAGATGGGGAATGGCAGGGAGTGACTGGCCCAAGGGACACAGCGGAGATGGACGAGGCAGGAGAGTTTGGCAGAAACGGAGACAGCGGTCGTTCATGGGAGCCGTAGAGCAAACAAAAGTCAGCTTCCTGGCTGAAGCAGATGCAGCTAAACTGCGTATCTGGAATACATTTTCCCAGAAAGAAAGAGGAAATCCTAGAAAGCAAGGACAGAAAAAAGCCTACAGAACGGGTCAACAAGGAGTCACCGCCAGCGGAGCCTTTTCCTGTCAGCGCCACCGGGCCTCCTGGCGGAAGAGCATCGCAGACCTGGGGACACCCTGGCCTGCTGTGCGGCCTCCTGAGCAACCTGGCGCCGCCTGAGCTCAGTGTCGGGGCTGTGAAAGGATGAACACCTGCCTCACGTGGCTGTGTAAATGCTGTGCTCCTCTGCAAGGGCCTAAAACCAAGGCCACGCCGAAGCCGGTTTGGCTCAGCGGTAGAGCGTCGGTCTGTGGACTGAAGGGTCCCAGGTTCGATTATGGTTAGGGGCATGTACATTGGTTGCAGGCACATCTCCGATAGGGGGTGTGCAGGAGGCAGCTGGTCGATGCTTCTCTCTCATTGACGTTTCTATCTTTCTATCCCACTCCCTTCCTCTCTGTGGAAAATCAATAAAATATATTTTTAAATAAATAAAATAAAATAAAACCAAGGCCACTACCTACTGTACCAATCCAGCTACCTGACATTCTGGAAAAGGCAAAATTATAGAGACAGTAACAAGATCCGTGGTTGCCCAAAGTTGGGTGGAAGGGAGGAAGGAATAGAATATGAAAAGAACTCTTAGAATCCAACAATAAGAAAAAAAAATTAATTTAAAAATAGGCTGGAGACCTTAACAGATACCTCACCAAGGTACATGTTCTTATACATGTGTCCAAGCCCATGGGATGTTCAATACCAAGAGGGAACTCTAATGTAAATGATGGACCTTGGGTGGTAAAGATGTGCTAATGTAGGCTCCAAGGTTATACAACTGTACCACTCTGGTGAAGGATGCCGATAATGAGGAGGCTGTGCATAAGTGAGGGCCGCGGGTATATGGGAAATCTGTTTTCCTCTCAATGTCGTTGTGAACCTAAAACTGCTCTAAAAACAAGGTTTATTAATAAATAAAGTCTGCTTTCAATAAAGAAGCCAAAGTCTGTGTCACCAAATGTTAGCACGAGATGCACTCATGTCCGATGCAGTCCCAGGGCTGTCCCCTGAGCCCCATTGCAAACCCTCACAGCACTGCACAGACTACAAACCACTTTCACCTGCCTCTCCGGTGGCTTTCTCAAGGTCACCCAGCTCCTTGGCTGGTTCGGGTGCAAGGAGCAGCCCACAGCAGCCCCAGGCCCCTGCTCCTTCCACCGTGTCACATTTGCAGCTGTCTCCGAAATGGCTCCTAAGACATGGCTTCTCTCCGCACCAGCCTGGTGCCCACTTCGTGCCTCCCTTCCCGGTGTCTCCAAGAGCTGCCAGGATGTGCAGGACCTTCTTTTGCAAATGTCTTCCTATCCTTCCTCCCAACCCTTGCCACTGACAACTGCCTCAGAGACCACGCCCCCTCCCCTGATCGCTCTACCTGTGCTCACAAGTGTGGCCAGATGGGCCAGTCTCCAATGAACCTCTATCAGCCCAGGGTTTCTGCCATCAGCTCTTTCTTTATTAATTCCCTGATGGAAAAGCAATAGTAGCTTCACTGTTGAACATCTACTCTACCAATAAACCAGGCACTTCTATATAGTTTACCATCAATTCTTATAGCTTTTATTTCATTTAAGCTATAAGTAAAAACCCAGTATCACTGTTTTTCAAATGAGAAAATTAAGGCCCAGGAGACTGACTTAGACAGGAGTACATACAGGAGTCAGGGTTCAAAGCAGATCAGTCTGACTCCAGAGCCCGTGTTCCAGTCCTCCCTCCAAGTGCTCGTCGTGGAAACGCTGTTCTGCTGGCTCTGCTTTCCCCCCAGTCCTGTGGTGGAAAGACTTCTCCTCACACCCACACACAGGAGATGGGCACTCCCATTTCCCATTCTCCATTTTTGGGTCAATCTTTAACTTCCTTCCCTCAACAGCCAATGCCAAGGCCGTCAGCCTACACATTTCCTCTGAACTTCATCACAGTCTACCTTCCCTTATCTATGATGTCCCCTGTCATCATCTAGGTTTTCAACACCCCTGTTGACAATCCTCTTAATTCCTTAGCCTCTGGTTTATCTCCAAAGCTGGTGACCTCCATATCTGCTCACACACAAAACCTGCAGGGACATAAGAGTCCCAAAGACATATTGTTATGGGGGAAAATCCCCAGTTGGGCTCAGGCTGCCTGTGGTTGTGTCAATAATGAAGGCAGGATTAAATCATATTAGGTGTTTATTGAGGAGATTAGCCAACCAAGAAGACAGGGCACTTACAAAGCATTCAAATCCTGTCCTCCCAGCAAGGTATAGGAGACAGGATTATAGAGGGTAGTGGGGGTGGGGAATGGAAGTCAGATGATGAGATGATGTTGATGAGATGATGTTTTGATTCCTGATGGGTCAGTCTGACCATGCTTATCTGTTCTGCTTTCTGGATCCACCTTCCTAATCACTTCGCATAAGCCTTGCAAAGAAAACTTAAGAAATGCTTAACCTCCTATACACTTATAAGAAACTTAACCCCCTATGCACATAAGTATGCATGTTCTAAGTTTTAAAATAATATGATTATTTTTCAGATTAATTCAAGTGCTCTATCAGATTATAAGCCCCCCTTATCAATCTCATCGCTCATAACTGCTGTTAAGCATCGTACCATGTCTATAAACCCCTCCTGCCCATCCCTGATCCTTTACTTCGCCTCTCTAGCCCCTTGTGATCTCCATTTACTCACTTCTATTAGCTCCCAGTCTGCCAGCCCCTCCCAGTGTTCATTCCCCCGCATCCCATAGGTAGTCACTTCAACAGTGCGCTCACTTCCGTCCTAGGATACCATCTGCCTTCCAGTGCAGCCTTTCCACAGCTAAGCGACCCCTCTTTCCCAAGACTTTCTCCAGAATACATTGGAAGTTGGCAAAGTGGGGATAGATTAATAGCATGACCCTGAGCCCTTTTCAAGATAAAATCAAATACAAGCTACCAATTCCAACAGGGCCCTTATTCCCACAGAGAACCCTTTCATTGGACTCAGCTCTCTCCCTGGAGTGGTACTTTTCATAACAGCCGCTCACCCACTTTCCTTAACCTCAATTCAAAATGTGCCACCTCACTTTCTATAATTTCCTTTTTTTCTGGGAAGATTATAACAATTTAATGTGATCTAATTCCCTCAGCTATCACAGTCTCTCCTTAAAATATCTCTGAACTCCCTTCCCTTCCTTATCTGAGAAGTGTTCGGCTTCTTTGCCAATACTAACACTTCCACCTGCTCTTGGTCCCATTCACTCTTATCTCCTCCAGCACCTCACTTTAAATACAGTATGACTTCTCTCTCCATCCTTCCCTCCACTACATGGCTCCTTGCACTATGTCCACAGACAACATGGTTTCCCTCTATAAAATCTGCACTTCTGGAAGGGCCATTAATGACCACTATGAAGCTGGCACTGTGTTTGGTGCTGGAGAGACAAAGAGAAATTGGTAACTTCCAGTCTTAAAAAGCTCAAATTCCAGGATGAGAAACAGATAAATGAAGGTAAATTCTAAGCGAGAAATAAGCACAGGCTTATGCAGGATAGCAGATGAATGACAGGGATGTTCCCAGAAGGGCTTATCCCTGAGCTTGGTCTGTGTCAGTTCCGTGGAAATCAAAGAAAACTGATCAATAACTCGCCCAAATACAGTTACCTCTCAAACAGAAGCCCAGGGGAGGCAGATCAGGGGTTGGCATGGCAGATCTCTTTTCTATTTTCCAGAAAGCGGAAATGGACCTGAGGGAAGGAACAAAAGACTCCCTGGACAAACTTGGCCATTTTATTGGGGAATGGGTGCCCTGTGCAGTGACTTCTGCCAAGAACATATTGTTCAGAGCAGTATCCCATGGATACCAGTAGCTGCAAGAATGGTGAGAAAGTGCAATGGTTTAGGTCCGTGGTTGGCAAACTGTGGCTCTCAAGCCACATGCAGCTCTGACTTTTTGAGTGTGCCTCTTCCACAAAATACCTCGGTATGGATGAATTTATTTTGAAGAAGTAGTGTTGGAAGAAGTTTAAGCTTTAAAAATTTGGCTCTCAAAAGAAATTTCAATCAGTCGTTGTACTGTTGATATTTGGCTCTGTTTGCCGACCATTGGTCTAGGGTCAGAAAAGACAAGAGTGGGCAAAGAGTCCGGAAGTAGAGAAGAGAGAACAATAGACCCAGACGAATCACTTACATGAGATAAGAGCATGTTTGGAGATTGTTTGGTGGAGCAGGGAGAATCTAACGGGGCCATGGAGAGGTGAGGCGGAAAAGGCAGGCAGGGCTGGGACATGCAACACCTCAATGCCATGCAATGGCTTAGGACTTTGTCCCGAAGACCCTTGTCATAGTGATGATTCGATTTATATTTTAGAAAAACACTGTTTCTAAAGATCACTGCAGAATGGGCAATGAATTTTAGGAGTGTCAGGTTGGAGAAAGAAAAACCTCCAAAGAGTCTGTTTCAAGGATGATGGTAAGGAATAGTAAGTAACATATGCTTGGGGGAACAGAATGTGGGGAGGTTGCAGGCCCCGCCTCCTCTGAAAGGACTGTTTTCACCACCCTACCCTAAATAGCAGCTGTATTGCATTGTCTGTTAGCAATTCCCCCATCTCATTCTCACTTGCATCACAGAGCTACAACACTGGAAACTACCTTTTCCAGGCTAACTTTGCATTAAGGTTACTGCAAGGTTACATCCTAACCCAGTTCCTCACCTCTTCATTCCCAGATATAGCAAACGTTCTTCTGGATGGTCACATGGTTTCAAATCATCTTCTCATCTACCCTTCACAACACTTGAAGTATAAAAACCACTTCATCACAGATACTTCAATGGTAAACTGCTCACCAACTCAAGGTGCAAAATGTCTCCCCTGACCTACACCGCAATGGAAGAAGCTATTGCAAAGTAGACAGTTCTCACCAGGACTGCTGGTACCACTTCCTTTGTATTTACTTTGTCGCCTCTCATTACTTATATTTCCATTTGTATGACTTGTTTTCTCTACTAACCTGTCATTTCCTTGAGGGAAATGTTGCAGATGGAGGAGTTCTTTATCTTTTCCTATTAAGTCATGCCATGCCTCAGTTCCTTATTAGGCTAGAAAATAAAAGGCAAGAGATATATCAAGAAATACTTGTGGCATATATGACAATTCAGATCTTACATTTTATATAAACAGTTCTCATAAATTCAGCCCTGGCTGGTGTGCTCAGGGGTTGGAGCATCAGCCCTTGCACTGAAGGATCACAGGTTTGATTTCAGGTCAAGGGCATGTATCTGGGTTGCAGGTTCAATCCCAATCCCTGTAGATCTCTCCTCTCTCTTCCATTCTCTTTCTCTCCCATTTATTCCCTTCCCTCTACTCTCCCTAAAAAATCAATGGAAAAAAATATTATCGAATGAGGATTAGCAACAACAACAATAACAAAAAAGAGTTCTCATAAATAAATAAATAAATAACCAAACCCCTCAATAGAAATATGGTCAATAAACATAAGTAGGCATTTTGCAAAAGAAATAAAAGCAGCTACTTTATGTAATTTTTAAAATGGTTTAACCTTACTAGCGATCAGAGAAGTGAAAATGAAATTAAACACCTTTTTAAATTCGAGCCAGATAAAGATGAAACAAATTAACAACGGCTATGATCCAGGTTCTCTGTTAAGTATTTTGCATGAATTTATTCCTTTAATCTTCACACAAGCCCAGGAAGAAGTTACTGTTATTATTCCCTACATTTTACAGATCAGGGAATAAGGCTCAGAGGGGCTAACTTACCCTGAGTCATACAACTGAATAATGTATGACATGAGGGGAAAAACAAAGGACTCCCTGGACAAAAATCTAAGACAGAATTTTAATTCAGATACGTGGGCCCCCAAACCATGCTCTTGACTATTTCACCTTTATGTCTCCTCGAGAAGACTCAAGATTTATTGGATGTCTTCTATTTGCCAAGTGCAGTGGTAAGTGTGTGCATAAATCATCTTTTATGGCCCTAATAGCCCTAGAAAAGATTTAAATTTCTTGTTTCTCCTTTACAGACTAACAAAACTAGCCGTTATACACAAAGAGTCTTCTCTATAGATGTGTAATAACCACTATTTACAATTTAACTGGAGCAATAGTTAATGGTGTATCTTCATAAAGGAATATAATGCAGTCATTAAAAATGATGCTATAGTATAAAATTTTTATGAAATGAAAAAAAATGTTAATATGTTGACTAGAGAGAAAAAGTAGATCCCTAAATAGCAGAACTATATGGCCTCATTTTTATGGGTGGGAAAAAAAAGGTAATATAAATAGAGTCAACTAAGTAGACAGCTAAATAGAGGTAGTTTGCTAATAGTCAGATACATAGAGTTATCAGATAGCTACAGTTAGATTTTTTAATTAAGAAAATGTTTAAAGCGGTCACCTTCCTATGGTAGAATTTTAGGTGAATTTTTTTTTCTTATATCGATATTTTTCTGTAATTTCCAATAATCTGGTTTTCCCCTTGTAATGGGGAAAGATACCAATTTTTGTATTTGGTTCTACAACAAAAGAAGGTGTCTTGGGCTCTTAAATAAGTAAAATGTCTACCTAAAGTTCACAGTCAAGAACAGGGATTACAGTAAACCAGGAATAATGATCAATGTTCCCCATAGGCCAGTCACAGAAAAGATTAGTCCTTCCTTTCAAATCCAACAAGAAAAGTCTCTAGACTCTGGATCCCTTTACATCATGGGAATCTTGACAACTTTCTCGTGCCCTAAAATATTGGGTTTTCATTTGATGATGTTCCTTTATGGACCGCCTCTCCCACCACTCCAGTCCTAATGTATTGTATCTTCTTGGCTAATGAATGAATCAGGTGTTTTGTTTAGAATTCTACTTGCTGATTACCGAAATCAAATGGAGACGCTTACGTAGAAATGAATTGATCAAAGAGATACCAGATGCTTCTCCCACGTGCAGACTGAGAAAGACCAGAGGTGGCTTCTGCTCCAACACCTGCTTCATCCCTGTGCGCCTCTCCCCCCCAAAACTGGCATTCTCTGTTATCCACCCCACAGAAGAAGATGGCCTGAGTTGATGGCCTTGGGGTTAGCCCATAGACTCACCGAAGAAAAACCAGTTGGCTGATTAGGCTCAGGCATCCATTCTGGATGTCACAGCTGGGCTGGCATGAAGTTCTAGGGCATACCTGCAGAATCACCTGGTGACACTGTGGATGGAGCTGCCTGGTGGGGAAGGGGGGGGGGGGGGAGCTGCTAAGAGTGGAGCAGATCCTCCCAAGAAGTGTCGTCTCCCTTGGCTGCTCGACCACTTTGTCTGCAGTTAGGATCCCACATCCAGCAGCTCTTATTTCAAGCCTGTGAGTCAGTTCCAGATAAGTACAGTGATCAATATCTCCGTTCTTCTATGTCTTTCTCCTGCAGCATATCCAAGGCTTTGAATAAGTGCAAATGCTAAAACCAGCTTTCAGGTGATAAAGCCAAACAAGCAAATCTGCTCCAGAATCAGGACCACGAACGAGGGGTGGGTTTTAAACTCTGGGGTTTAAAGCGATATTTAAGTGTAACTGAATGTATTCCATGCATGTGGGTGCGTGCATACACCCAAGCATGAGGGCATTTCCTCCTCATTGACAAGGAGACTAGAAAACACCTCCATTTCAACAGCACACAGTTTTCCATGCTGGGAGCCAGTTAGAAAGATACTTTGGTCCGTGGAAATAAAACGGTGATGTTTGCATAAGAATACAAATGGAATAAAATTTAGATCCCATCTCCTCAGACCTGCCTGATACCCAGCTCAGACTCATTAGGAGAACTCCATTTGGGATCTTGTTTTAATTGGATTTTCTAATCTTCTGTATGTTCTAATGAGCTTGGGGGAAATCAGTGTTTAGGATACAGCTTCTATCAAGAATATCCAAGAGCTTTTTTCTCTGTAGGCTGCTCTGTGTTGGGGATTTGGGTGAGAGGGATTTAGCATGAATTTTGATTACCTGAGGGAATGTCCTAGCCTTCAAAAGGTACCTGTCCCAGCCTTTTATTGTGGTTTCCAGGGAGCCATAGATTATGAAAGAAAGACCCAAAGGCCTTCAGCAAAACAACTCCCTCAGGGCACTCACTGCAGTTTAATACCTTGCATTTGATGATGACTTAATAAGGACCTACAAATCTTACAGCAGCCAGAGGTCAGTGGGCTGCCGATTGGAAGGGCAGAGGGCTCTGCCAGCCACCCAAAGGGCACATCACCCAAGGAATCCCTCACCGTCCATCCAAACCACATGGGCAGGGATGCCCAGCTCCTTAGCAACAGTGTCTAGGGAAACAAAGGTGGGCACAACACTCACCACCCCTGACCATTAGTTTGTTAGGTCTGCCATAAAAAGTAGCAAACTGTGTCGCTTAAACAATGGAATTTCATTCTCGCGCATTCTGGAGGCTGTAAGTCCAAGACCATGGTGCTGGGCTTCTCTTGGTGTCTTGTAGATGACTCTCCTATCCCTCAGGTGGTCTTCCCTCTATACATGTCCATGTCCAAATTTCCTCTTCTGATAAGGACACTGCCATATTGGATTAGGGACCCACCCTAATGACCTTATTTTAATGTAATCACCTCTGCAAAGCCCTTCCCTCCAAATGTAGATTTGAGGAAGCACAATTCAGCCTATAGCACCACCACCGGGCAAGCTGGCAGTGTGCAGGTTGCCTCCGAACCTCTCTGACCCTGCCAGAGTGTCAGACAGCACTGTTCACGCAGGTGTGAACTCTGCACAGAAGACCCAGATCCCGCTGCTGCACATCCAGACACACTGTGAGACCCTAGGTGAGTTCCTTCCTCTCTGGGCCCCAGTTCCTCAGATGGGAGTGACTATAATATCCCTATGACATAGGGTTACCATGACAAGTAAATGAGTTCACACATGTAAAGGGCTTAGAATAGCCCCTGGCACAAACCAAATTCCTATTAAGTATTAGTGAATATTATTATTGATTGAATCACTCCTAGCTAATTGCACCCTAGCTAATTGCTGGCCCAGCCTGTTGGATCCACCCAAAGCATCATTGACGGTGCCCCCAAGGGATACTAACTGGGGATCCTCTTCAGCCCATAGTGAGTCTGACTACAACCTGTCAACCATGAATTTGAGAACAAATACTCACTCACTTTACAGAAGGCTCTGCCAGCTTGCTCTTTTAACTTAGGCCCCTGCATACTTGAGGTTCTGCTTGTATGTAGTAAGTGTGTTTGCAATCACTTGTACATCCCTTTGTAAAGGCTGAATTGGAAGGCAATGAATGCTTCCCTTTGCTTTCTTGCTCTCATTGCTGAATATAAGGGAAGGCTTAAGCTAATCCTTGGGAGATAAAAGTGTTCAAGTGACTCTTCTTCTCCAAGCCTATGTAGTTTGCCTATAATTAATCAGCTTGCTCATTAAAGCAGACCCTAGATCTGTTGGAAATTCATGACTAGCAGCAACATATACAGACGGCGACATCTGCTCTGTGTGCTGGGTGTTTGCCATTTGAGGCTTCCAGGTCCCCAGCTGTACAGGAACTGCACCGGCTCAGTGGAACCTTGTTCCCATCACAGATGTGGAGTGCCCTCACTCAATCAACAAGCATTTTTATTTTTATTTTTTATTTTTAGAACCTACTATGTACACCTCTCTGTTCAGAGGTGGGCAATGAAGAAAATGCAGTAAGGAATAAGAAAGCCCCCGGCATAGGCAACAATTAGAAGACATGATAAATGCTGGAAGAAGTGTAACCACACTGCTTGGGACTGCACAGGGCCCATGGTTGTGCCTGGTGGTGGGGAAGGCTGCATTTGAAGTGGGCTTTGAAGCATGAGCAGAGAGGATGATGACCTTCACCAAAGAGTGAACAGGATAAGCAAAAGGGACGGGGCATGAAGACGCTTGCAGTAATAAAGTAAAGGTGTAGGGGATGGTGAGAGAAGAGAGTGGAACTCACAAAGACCACCTAGGGGAATCCTTCGCTTATTGGGACAGGCCTCTCTGCACATGTGCATGGAGACCAAGCTTACCTACCTTTCTCACTTTATACCTGCCCCCACCTTCATTCTCATTTGCTGCTTGTTTTCCTAGGCTTGGCTTCCTGGAACATTTCCATCACTACAGAAAAACCTATTGGGCAGTGCTGTCTTAGAGAGTATTGTTCAAGAGAGCTGATGGGTTTGAAACAAAGCAGTTCCATAACCATTGCTTAGAGAAGTTAGAAACCAGGACTATCACTGTAATTTACTTAATGCACCATTATTTTTGCCTTTGCTAAAAGAATACCCAAACATTTAGACCACGTTAGAAGCATCTTCAGTCTCAAACATTTCTCCCCAGTTTTGTGTAGCCCTTGAGAAATTACCTGTTATTTAGAACCTAGCCACCTCTGTGATGGTGATATCATTTCTGTGCTCCTCACGTATGTTCACAAACTCATATATGTGCTTCATCTCACCAGATTTTAAGTTCCTTAAATGCAAGGATTTGCTGTTTTAACTTCTGGTATCCCTATTGCCCAGCACAGTGCTTTGCTCATAGGATATGCTCAAAAGCCATATGTTGGTTAATAATGTCACACAAGGTTCTCTCTGACTTGGTCCCGCTTTCTTTCCAGATTCATTACACCCCTCCCAGTCTTGCTGAGCTCCATGCAGTTCCCCCTAATGCTCCAGCTTTTATATGCTCCCAGGGCTTTTTGCACACTGATTCCCGGGAATCAGCTTCAACTCCCTGTCCTTCACCTTGTCTGACCTAGTCCAGCTGGCAGCCCCTCGGTGGGCCTCTGTATGTGCTGTATTCTCTGAGACTATTTCATGAGCCCTATGAGGCCTGGAACTATGCCTGCTTCCTGGTTCTAGCCCCACAACTGGCACATGGAAATCACACAAGTATTTATGAAATGAATGAATGGATTAACAAGCCATTGAAATGATTGCTTATCAGATAAGTTCAATTGAAGATTTGTAGAAATTATGTGAACCCATATTAATCACATTATGGCATTTCTTCCTCTCTCTCATGAATCTAAAACTCAAGAGAACTCTTACCTCAAAGACAGAGACAGGGACTTGGGATGGAGAAAGAGCACATTGAAAGTACAATTGAGCCAGGAACGACATGAGTTTGAATATGTGTGTGTGTGTGTGTGTGTGTGTGTGTGTGTGTGTATGCAGATTTTTTCAATAAAAAACCCTCTGTCTGAGGGTTTCGCATCCACAGGTTCAACTAGAGTTCAACTATAGTTCCCAGCCTCTGATTCCCAACCCAATAGGAAATAGTGTTTTTAACTTGTAGTTGTTTGAGTCTGCAGATTTGAAAGGTTTAAGTTAAACATGAATTTTCAACATGGTGTGGCTGCCTAATAGCCCTCCTTGTTCAAGAGTCAACTATATATATATATATATATATATATATATATATATATATATATATATATATATATTAATACATTTTATTGATTTTTTACAGAGAGAAAGGGAGAGAGATAGAGAACTAGAAACATCGATGAGAGAGAAACATCGACCAGCTGTCTCTTGCACACCCCCTACCGGGGATGTGCCCACAACCAATGTACATGCCCTTGACTGGAATCGAACCTGGGACCCTTCAGTCCACAGACCGACGCTCCACCACTGAGCCAAACCGGCTTCGGCCAACTATATATTTTTAATATTTAGTTTTTAAACTGGGTGGTGAGTTAATTGTGGTTATTGTATTAATATGTCTTATAACATATATGTGTTATATATTTTAGGTGTCAAGTATTACAGAATATAAAATAATTTAAAGCTTTTTAGTTTTATTGGTCTTTAGTGACAAATTAATTTCAACTGTTTTATCATTTACTTTTTATATAATTTCACTTCTTTTGCTGTCTTTCATAAAAATTTCATCAATCATTTTTATATTCTTTCAAATAAGGAACAAAGGGTATAAGCTTGAAGTATAATCATAAGATGCTCAATCCTTTTTCCACTTATGAGAAACTGTATGTCAATCTCTATGTCAGACCCTTGAGATATCTCTAAAAGATTGCTTTCCAGCTCAATGGTCATAGTGACCTTAAAGACATCCCATGCAATGCCTCTGCCTAAAAGCCCAATTCCTAACATCTCAACATTGTTGCCAGGTGACACTTTCTTCAAGGAGTGATGAGAGATATCCTGCTGAACTGTGGAGCAGGCTTGCTATCTCCTCAATGTGGTGACATTCATCCAGTGCCTGCTATGTGCTCAGCTTGTGGTGGGTACTGAGGTCACAGTGAAAACTAAGACAACAGGACACACTGCTGATTTTCAGGAACTTACCTTTACATGTTGGCAATTTAACAGAAGTGCACAATGTCGAAGAAACCAAGATGGCAGCACAGGTAAACACCTGAATTTGCTGCCTTGCACAACCACTTCAAAACTACAACTAAAAGACAAAACAGACATCATCCAGAACCACAGGAAGGCTGGCTGAGTGGAAATTCTCAACTAGAAGGAAAGAGAAAAAAGCACATTGAGACTCAGAGGAGCTGTGGAAGTAAAGTGCAGAAGTATGGAGGCATGTGCATGGAAAGGGCTGGCAACTGAGTACCCTGTTGTCTATTTCACTTGGGAGGGAGACACAACCTCCTGACTGCATTGAACTTCTGTTCCGGGTGAGACTCTGGGGACCCAGACTCATATGGGGGGAAACTGGACTGTCTGGGATCTGGCTGGTACATAAGGGCAGCTTTCTCTCAGAGGTGCTTGCAGCGAGTACCTCGGAATACTGAGACCTGGGGGCCACTTAACAGGGCTGACGGGAAGCCATTGTTGTTTGCTCTGCCCTGTTAATTCCCTGAGACTCCGCCCCACCCAATTTACAACCCCACCCCAGCTGTGCAAAGAGGCTTTTGCATATGAATGGCCTGGCCCTTTGCAATCTAAAATTACCTAACAAACTGCAGCTGGGTCAGAGAGCTCCAGATATTTCAAAATAAGGCCCAAGGCTCTACAGCAGTGTTTCCCAACCTTCTCTCATGATGAGAATCACCTGGTGGAGTTGTTAAAACACAGATTCCTGAATCCCAACTAAGAAGTGCTAAACTAGAATTTTTGGGAACATATAGGTAAAATTTCATACCTAACTTAGTGCTCTGTATATAAAATCTGTCTTAGAGCACTAGTTAAGTATACAATTTTACCTATATGTTCCCAAAAATTCTAGTTTAGCACTTCTTAGTTGGGATTCAGGAATCTGTGTTTTAACAACTCCACCAGGTGATTCTCATCATGAGAGAAGGTTGGGAAACACTGCTCTACAGCACTTGCATTGCTTCACAACTGGGCCTCATTTAAGCACCTCCAAACCCCAAACAAAGAAGAGGAATCTGCAGATCTCTCTGTAGCTCCTGTTGGGTGGCCTCAAGCAGAGGCTAAATTAGCACCTCCTGGAAGATCCAAGAGCCAGTGTACCCAGGGGTCAGAGTAGGACCATCCAGATTACAACTCCTCAGATCCATAAGGGATACACCCAGGGGGCAGACTCAGTGAGCACCAAAACCCCACTGAAGCAAGTCCTGCCCCGTAGAAGTTCTCCCATTGTAGACACAACTGATCCTCACAGCCAATAGTCCTGGAGGTCAATTCCTCCCAGTGATACCAACAGCAATCAAGGTTTAACTACAATAAGACAGTGTACACAGCCCACAAAGGGGTGCACCAAGAGTGTTCACCTTAGGTAATTAGGGAGGCTGAGCCACTGGGCCCTATAGAACACCTAGCATACAAAACCACTCTATCAATACAGGGAAGCAGCCAAAATGCGAAGACAATAAAACAGGTCACAAATGGCAGAAATGGAGGAAAGCAAACTACTGGATATAGAGTTCAAAACCACAGTTATAAGGTTTTTCAAGAATTTTCTAGAAAAGGCTGATAAGGATAGTGAGACCCTCAAGGATGTGAAAAAGGACCAAATGTAAATTAAGCATACATTAACTGAAATAAAAAAATAATATACAGAGATCCAACAGCAGACTAGAGGATCACAAGAATCAAGTCAAAGATTTGAAATACAGAGAAGCAAAAAAACACCTGCTGAAAAAGAAAAAAGAATCCAAAAATATGAAGATAGTGTAAGAAGCCTCTGAGACAACTTCAAGGGTACCAACATCCAAATTAGGGGGTGCCAGAAGAAGAGATAGAGCAAGATACTGAAAACCTATTTGAAGAAATAATGTCAGAAAACTTCCTCTGGTGAAAGAAATAGACTTACAAGTCCAGAAAGCACAGAGAACCCAGAACAAAAAGAATCCACACCAAGACACATCGTAATTAAAATGTCAAGAGCAAAAGACAAAGATAGAATATTAAAAGCAGCAAGAGAAAACAGTTATCTACAAGGGAGCACCCATATAATTGTCAGCTGATTTCTCAATAGAAACTATGCAGGCCAGAAGGGAGTGGCAAGAAATATTCAAAGTGATGAATAGCAAGAACCTACAACCAAGATTACTCTACCCAGCAAAGCTATCATTCAGAATTGAAGGTCAGATAAAGAGCTTCACAGATAAGAAAAAGCTAAAAAAAAATTCATCACTGCCAAACCAGTATTATATGAAATGCTGAAGGGTATTCTTGAAGAAGAAGAAGAAGAAGAAGAAAAGAAGAAGAAGAGAAGAAAGAAGGAGAAGGAGAGGAGAGAGAGGAGGAGAGGAGGAGGAGGAGGAGGAGGAGGAGGAGGAGGAGGAAGGAGAATGAGAAAGAGAAGGAGAGAAGGAGATAAGACAGACACGCGAAGGAGAATAAGAAGAAGCCGACCTTCTCCAGTTCACCTGACTTACTCCACGCGTCTTGCGTTATTAGGCTATGCTTCGTCGGATTATTCTGTCATCAGCTCCGTCGCATTCTTACGTCTCATCCTCATCCTCCCTCACCTCCGCCTCCTCCTCCTCGACGCCTCCTACCCTCCTCATATCTCCCCCTCCTTCTCCCCCTCATCCTACTCCCACTCTACCTATCCCCCTTCACATAGTGAATCTAAAAATCAAGTGACTAAAAATCTGATGAATAGAATAAACTGGTGAATATAATAGAAACAGGAGCATAGAAAGGGAGTGGACTGACAATTATCAGGGGGAAAGGGGTTTAGGATGTGGGAAGAGAATGGATAAAAATTGTATACCTATGGATGAGGACAGTTGGTGGGTAAGGGCAGAGGGTGGGTTGGGAATAAAGTGGAGGGGAGCTATGAGAGGAACAACTGTAATAATCTGACAATAAAGATTTATTTAAAAAATAAAAAAGTAAAAAAAGAAGTGCACAATATAAAAGGAAACATGGGAGAGGAGGGAAGTGGATTGTGAACTAGAAAAACTAAAGGTGGAGAAAAAGGCATTTCAGGGAGAGTATAAAGCATGAACACGTACCTATCACTGAGGTAGTATTAAAGGGCATTTAATTTCTAAATTGCCCTCAAGTTCCATTAAAATAAAATTATATGCAACAATTTGGGAATAAGAGGAGTACCTTCAGACACCAAGAATTTTGAAAATTTCATAAATGTATCCACTCACACTTAATTGTGGGACCTCAGCTGCTAGAACTGGAAATGCACAGGTAATGTTAAAAATTATTTAAATTTTGCTCTGCAAGACTTAATACCTAATTACATTTGACTTTGATCAACATTAAAAATTATTGTACAACTGAGCTTTCTGCAAGCTAAAAGGGGGGGAAATACTGGCTCAGCATCATTAAAGAACAAAAGCAAACTACAGAAGCCAACCAGAGGTGAAAATGGTTTAAATTAAGCGATAACAAAAACCCAAGTCACTGAACATTCTCTAACATCAAACCTTCAGCTTCCTCTGTGAAGAGGTGGCCCTCCAAGACCTGGGCTGTGGCCTTTGATGCCCAAAGCCTCTTCCATGGACATAGTCATTCTCCTTTTCCAAGAATCTTTTCAAAGAACTGCAGAGCTCTTCCTGCCAGATCTTCATGTATAATCGCGTGATTTTTTTTCAACAACCCAGTCAGATCAAGGCTTTTAAATTACTCACTAGACTGTGTGTGTGTGTGTGTGTGTGTGTGTGTGGTGGAGAGGAGAGGATTTACAAACTGATAGTCTTGAGTTCTCAGTCCGCCTAACAGAAGACAGCAAACTGCCAGTACTTGAGGCTCCTTTCAAACAGCTGATTCTTTTCTGGTTTCTTTTGGGCTCTCCCATTTCCATTCTGGGTAGCAAGCTCTGCTGGCAGGGATGGTAATTAGGTGTGATTTAAGTGCTGCATAATGTGTACAGTGCTATAAAATGCCAATGCAAAATCAAGGGAGTTTGGTCCAGAGGAAAATTTATTTTGGAAAAGAGGAGGAGAGGGGAGCAGGTGGCACTAGGCCGTCTGCTTCAGAAGGGATAATTAGGATTCTGGTTTTGCTGGGAACATTTTTAGAAAAAACATTTGCAAGGATAGCTGAAGAACAGCATCGATTCTGAGAAGGAAGTAGAATGAGAGAACAAAGGCTGAGCAGCTGAGTTCAGATTAAACCAGCGTCAAGTCAACCTTGACAATGAAAACTTTCCAGCCAGACCCAGCCAGAAGGAAATCCTGCAAGCTAAAAAGTAGCCATCAGAGTGGACAGGATGCCCCAGCTCTGAAAAGTTGCTGTGTCTTTTATCCCTGGTATTTCAAAATGTTTTGAAAATGAGATGATTTTCTTCCTTCTCAATCCCTGGCTTCTGATCATGTGGCCATTTCTTAGTGTCTCTACCCCTGTCAAGGGGAAGAGTTTGGGCACATAACTCCTCAGGTGTGAATACCCAGGAAGAGAGAGACAAGCTTTTAAGAGACTCGGGAAAGAAGAATGGGAGGGAGGAAGGAGAGAACAGAAAAAAGTGCAAAGAAGAGTATGTTGTTGTGTTCTAGTTTTAGATGGTATTGATTTGTGAACAAACTATTAATTTACATCAATAAAGATGAAGATGGTTTCTATAAAATTACTAATTCAAAGTATTTGTGCTATGAACTTTAAAAAATAATTGCACAGTTAGAATTTAATGTTCCAGTTCTAGTAGTTTCTGTAATGTGAACTAAATTAGTCGATGTATTGCAATATTTGCCAGCATCTATTATAATCACTGTAATTACTTTCATCTGTCTATTAAAGGACAGTTTCTACTTTATGTCATTATCCTCCCACTAAAATAGCACAACATAAATTAGAAATTATATATAGACAAATTGAAGCTCCCTATCAGAATTTATGTTTTTCATGTGAAAATTTCACTGATAGAATATCCAAGAGAGTTAGAAGAGTTTAAACTTAATTCATAATCTGATATGAAATGAAGAGGAAAATAATGGATAATATGGAATAGAGAGAGAGAGTTCATGAATTCAGAATTAATGCCATGCTTATCTTTGTTATATCCATAAAAAACATAGTTTCCTAGCAAATTGCTGTTATAAATTCAATTATACCAAGAAGAAGCTCCTTAATGCTATTTTTAAAAGAGTCATGAGGCCTGTAAAAGCCAGAATTTACAATGTTTTCTATACTACTGTAGAGTATGCTCAGTCACAAGGTTGGAAGAGTCCAGCTTACTCTTTTTTGAAATTCAAATATTATATCTGGTTTCATTAAAGCCATTGGGAGAAACACACCCCACTAAAAGCTAATATCTTTATTCCTTCCTCTACTTGAAAATATTCTTATTAAAAGGTTTCAAAGGATTAATTGAAAGAAAAACATGTGGTAGTATCTTCATGTACATAATAAAATAGTCTACTTTTTTACATATTAAGACAGAGCGTTGCCAAGTCTCAACGCTTCAACAGTGTCCGTTAGAGCATCTCCTTTTGGAAAGGCATAAATGTGAAAGCCCTGTTTTGTCCCCAACTTGGAATTTTTGATGCTATTGGTCGGCTTGAAATCTACTTCTATCAAATGCCCTGACCCTGCCGGGACCGGTTTGGCTCGGTGAATAGAGCGTAAGCCTGCGGACTGAAAGGTCCTGGGTTCGATTTCGGTCAAGGGCATGTACCTTGGTTGCGGGCACATCCCCAGTGGGGGGTGTGCAAGAGGCAGCTGGTCGACATTTCTCTCTCATCGACGTTTCTAACTCTCTGTTCCTCTCAATTCCTCTCTGTGTAAAATCAATAAAATCTATTTTAAAAAATGCTCTAACCCACTGATCTCTGGATAATGGCTGAAATGTTCTAAATCTATTTGAACTTGAAGCCGAAATGCGTCTTCTCTCTTCCTAATGCCACTGTATCCCACTCCTCTCCTAAGGAGTCTCCTAAGTCTCTCCTTCGGACCCTTTACACACGGAGCAGTCTGTGAGAACTAGAGTGGAGAATGGAGTGAATCCTTCTAAGTCAGCCTGGCCTGTGCAACTCTATTTCCAAGTCATGGGGCCGTAAAACCTTAGCGTCAGAAAGGATAGCATCCAATTCAAAACTTACGTTTTACAACTGAGGAAAATGAGTTCTAGGGAGAAGGTCACCTACCCATAAAAACATAGTTGCCTAAGGTCACCTATTCTCTTCTTGATAGTATTGTTAAGAACTATGGAAATTCACGAGGGAAAATGATGGCAATTAGATTACTAATTCTTGTTGTGAAAATAATGAAATGACATCCATTTATTTTTCTACTTTAGGCTTCACATTAACTTAAATGAGCTTTATCCTAATTTGTGAACCTATAAGCCTTTAGTCTATGAATATTAAGAAGGGAAATTCTCAACTTATTTCCCCACATTTTAGTTTTGGCCCATAGGAACAGACAGAAAGGTTTTGTGCTTGTACACTGACCTTCTCTGCATTTACTTCCTAGCTCTGTCCTCAAGAAAAGGGGTTTGCCGAAACCAGTTTGGCTCAGTGGATAGAGCATCAGACTGAAGGGTCCCAGGTTCGATTCTGGTCAAGGGCATGTACTTTGGTTGTGGGCACATCCCCTATGGGGAGTGTGCAGGAGGCGGCTGATCAATGTTTCTAGCTCTCTATCCCTCTCCCTTCCTCTGTAAAAAATCAATAATATATATATATATATATATATATATATATATATATATATATATTTTTTTTTTTTTTTTTTTTTTTTTTTTTTTTTAAAGAGGAGGGCTTGTCTCTCTAATTGCTCAGAGCCTGAAGTTCATTAGGCTACATTTCACCAGAAGGTGAGTTACTATGCCATAAACAGGAATGATGCTACTTTGGGGTTTTTACTTCCTACACCATGGGCAGTGGGCTCAGCTTATGGCCCTTTGAACATCCTAATGCAGTGGTCGGCAAACTCATTAGTCAACAGAGCCAAATATCAACAGTACAACTATTGAAATTTTTTTTGAGAGCCAAAAACCGACTTCTGCACATGAGCCACAAAGTTTCAATCACACTGTACCTGTGCACTTGGATGTGGTATTTTGTGGAAGAGCCACACTCAAGGGGCCAAAGAGCCACACGTGGCTCATGAGTATCAGTTTGCTGACCACTGTCCTAGTGCTCATCCATCTCCTCTCTTCTCTCACTAAGCAGCCTGACTAACCTTGAGCCAAACCCACTTTGGGCCACACACTGACAACAAACATGTTCTTTGGTGATGTCTGGCATCTTTTCTCCTTGTGTTAATAGTAAGGTGGCCATATGTCCTACTTTTAGCAGGACAGTCCTGATTTTTAACAATTTGTCCCACATCCCGCAACGTTTTTAAAAAAGTCCCGATTTTTGGAAAGAATTGCACAACAAGCTATGGAATGGCAGAACGGGAAGGGAATATACAATTTTTGGCGGCCATGTGGCTATTTAGCCAGGATATGCGTTTTATATTATTTTTGTTAATTTTATAATGTTATACTTTAATAATAACAAATAATTGTTGAGAACTGATTATCAAAAACTGCTTATCAAAGTTTGCATTGCTGATCAGTTGTTAGAATTTAACCACCATTGTGTGAACTTAATGAACAATGGCATTTTTGGTGATTGGCAATGATGAAAACATTTTGTAACTAACTGTCTCTCAGACTATACACATCGTACTGCGTGCTAGTGAGCTAGTTAAACAAGTGATGTCATTACAAATCAGCTATTCAGATAATTTAGGTAAGTAATTTATTTATTTATTTCATAAATAAATAAATTTTTTGAATTTAGCATACAGTACTCATATTATTTATATTTTATAGTGGCAGCAAAAAGTCTAGAGCCGGCCTTGAAAGTGACACTTACGACTTACATTACAATTAAGTGTTGAGACTTTGAAAGCCATTTCACAAATTCTTGTGAAAAATTTCATGATCTTCTAAAGAATGATAGCAATCTACTAAAAAAAATTCACTCAAATGAGAAATATGCCAAAGAATAAAATAATACTATACATAATTTTTATTTATTTATTATATTTGTAAATTGTACTTATGTTGAAATTTTAAAAAATATATTACAATACTATTTTTATGTTCTATGAAAATTTTTGTTGCTCCATATAGACCAAATTTTTAATCAAGAACACCTCCCCCCCCCCCCCCCCACCCTGGTCAATGGTGTCCCACTTTACCAATGTTAAAATCTGGAAATCTGATCACCTTAGTTAATAGGTGTACTTTGGATTAGCCTATCCTTGCTCCACAATGCAAAGATCCCCTCTTCCAGTTGGGGATGTTGGGGGCAAGGGTGAGAATAAGCAGATATTCACAAGGAAGGAAGCAGAAGATGGCATGTCAGCTCAAGTTTAAGGCGAGCAGCCTGCCAACTCAGTTCTACCAGAGAAGCCCTGCCCAAGGGTCAGGAGGGAAGCAGTGGCTGGTTATTGTGTCTTTGCCACGTTCTATCGCTACTACTAACGCTGAGAATGTGTTTCCTATGTCCTTGCTCCTTGTATTTGTGTGTATAGATTCCCTAGAAGAAACCACAAAGCAAAGAGGAGTGAATGAGAGGATTCAATGATCAATTCCTACTCCAAACCACCCAAACAAGTACCTAACTCATCATCACAGAAGAAAAAAAGATCCGGGTCATCTTCTAGGGGGAAACTTAGCTCAGCTCCTGAATGAAGGCTATCTACAAGGTGCCTCCACCAAGACTTCTGCTCAGTGTTTCCTAAAGCCATGTAAGAGAGCATGGAGATAAATGCCCATGTTCCCACTGGACCTATCGCTGGTCCTTTCTCCAACAGAAGGACTCAAGTGGCGTGGGCTCATTTGTCATTTTACCAGAAGGAAAAAATACCTGATCATGCCTGCTTTAGGCAAGACTGACCCCACAAAGAAAAAAATCGTTCTACTTGAGACCACATTGAGAAGTTTACTTAGCTGATCCCTAAGGTGCTACCAACAATAATCAATTTTCTAATTCTAGTTCAATCTATGCCTAATTAAATTTATATTTACATGTATAAATAAAGGCTTTTTTAAGGCAAAGAAATATAAACAGAAGTGATGCTTGTAAAGGTCAAAATGTGGAGTCCTTGGAAGATTGCGCCAATGGAGCAGAGCCACAGCAGCTCTTGACTGTACTGAAAACCATGGTCTTCAAGGTAAGGAATCTGATTGGTCAATGTGCTCTTTAATGCAATACAACAAAGTGAAAAGAGTACCAGGCCATAAGGACACTCAGATGCTAGTCTTGAATACCACTTAACTAGCTGTGAGACCTGTGGTCAGCACAATATCTTTGAACGTTTTTTATATGCATTATTTATATATGCAGTACTCATATCCTTCCACAACCACAACCTCATCAAAATCACAACTAAACTACAAAGCAGCCATCATTCAAAACCTCCTGAAATCTACCTACACACAAGTCCTACAACTAAGGATATAAAAAATAATTCACATTGACACTGGTAGGAGAAGTGAAGATGCAGAATGGGCAGATAAAAACTGGGAGAGATATCTTGGCTGCAGAGGTCCCCCCCCCGCCCCCCCCCCCCGCCCCCCAGAAGCGAGAATTCCAGCCCCACACTAGGCCCCTAGCCCAGGGTTCCAATACCAGAAAGAGATATTCTTATAAGTTCTGGCTATAAAAACCAGTGGGGATTGTGGCTGAGTGAGATGGAGGGCTGCTGAAGTCCTAGGTTATCCTCTTAAAGCGCCCATTCACAAACTTACTCAGACTCTTGTCTCCAAGCTCCAGCACTGGAGCAGCAGCTCAAAAGGCACCCGGGACATACGGAAAGGAACTAAATTGCCAGGCATCAGGGCGAGAGCTGGAGGGGCAGCTTTCTGCCAGACAAAAGTGCTGGCAGAGGCCATTGTTCCTTTTCTGAAACACCTGCCCTCCTTCGTGCCCCCCCACACACACACATACACACACATAGAGCTGACTGGCAGGCGCCATATCTAAGTCTTCATCAACCTGTTCAACCTGGCGTACATTGTTCACCATGCTCTGATGATTGCCTGAGATCTCATTCCACCGAACCTTTGGGCCCACACAAGCTATTTCCAGTGGCTTTTCCAAAAGAATTACCTGCCTTGGCTCATGCTCAGACTTTCTTAAAATCCTCTCAAACAAACAGCGTCTTGCCTCAGCATGCCCCATACCTCTCGCTAAGTGACCTCTGACTAAGTAGCAGCCATATGCAGATTTTTGTTTTGTTTTGCTTAATCCTCATCCTAGGA
This sequence comes from Pipistrellus kuhlii, assembly GCF_014108245.1. Taxonomy (NCBI): domain Eukaryota; kingdom Metazoa; phylum Chordata; class Mammalia; order Chiroptera; family Vespertilionidae; genus Pipistrellus; species Pipistrellus kuhlii. The sequence goes on along the minus strand of NW_023425595.1, from coordinate 59,710,692 downwards.
TATTTTCCCATCGATTTTTAGAGAGAGTAGAAGAGGGGGGGCGGGAGGGGAGAAAGAAAGAGAGAGAGAAAAAAAAAAAAACCCTCCTATATGAGAGAGACACATCAATTGATTGCCTCCCTTATGCATTCTGACCCAGGTGTGGGATAAAACCTGCAACTGAGGTGTGTGTCATTGATTATGAATCGAATTCACAACCCTTTGGTCTGTGGGCCATGCTGAAGCCACTTAGCCAAACTGGCTACAGCTGAAGATTGTTTTGTAGCTCAATCTGGGTGGCTCTGGGAAGAACATAAGTTGTGGCTGACCTTGGCCTGCACCTCCCAGGGGCCCCAGAGCCAGCACAATTGGTGGACAACTTCAGACTGTCCAAGCTACCACCCAACCACCTCCACAAGTGACACACTCAAGGTGTTGCCTCAGCAGACACCAGAGCCCTGCTGAAGTAAGTCCTACTCTGTAGGGGTAGGCCCCTGCACAGCTGACCATCCATGGTGGTTGGTGGTCACAGCTAGTCTTTGCAGCCATAGTCCTGGAGATAAATCCCTCTCATTGATGTGCCAACAGCAATCAAGACTCAAATACTATGGAGGTTGTATACAGTCTACATGGGGTGGTGGGAGGGAGCACACCTGGATTGCCCAGCTCCGGTGAACAGGGAAGTTATGCCATTGGACCCTACAGAACACTCTCCAAGCCTAGGAGATGTACCAGCTCCACCTAATACATGGGAACAAACACGGAGATGAAGAGATAAAGAAACAGGTCTCAAATAAAGGAACATATTGAAACTCCAGAAAAAGAACTAAACAAAATGGAGACAAGCAATCTATTAGATGCAGAGTCCAAAACACAGATAATAACGAGCTCAATGAACTTAAACAGCATAAAAAAGACATGGAAACCATAAGGAAGAACCAGTCAGAAATGAAGGATACACTAACTGAAATAAAGAATAATTTAGAGGGAATCAATAGTAGAGTAGATAAAGCCAAGATTCAAATCAGTTATTTAGAATATAAGGAAAAAAAAAAAGAAAAAAACAATCAGAACATCAAAAAGAAAAAAGGAATTTTAAAAAATGAGGATTGTGTAAGGAGCCACTGGGAAAACTTCAATAGTAACAAAAAGAGAAGAGAGAGTTTGAGAAATTGTAAATCAAATAAAAAAAAACTTCCCTAACCTGATGACATACAGGAAGCAGTAAGAGTTCCAAACAAGATGAACCCAAAAAGACCCCCACCAAGACACATCATAATTAAAATGCCAAAGGTTAAAGACAAAAAGAGAATCTAAAAACAGCGAGAGAAAGGCAGTTAGTGATCTAGAAGGGAGCTCCCAGAAGGTTGTCAGCTATTTCTCAACAGAAACATTTCAGGCCAGAAGGGATTGCCACGAAATAATCAAAGTGAAGAAGAGCAAGGATCTATACTGCCAACCAGGGCTATCATTTAGAATTAAAACAGACATAAAGAGAAAAAGTTAAAGGAGTTCACCACCACCAAATCAGTATCAGATGAAATGTTAAAGGCTCTTCTTTAAGAAAAAGATTTAAAAAATGAACAATAAAATGGCAATAAACACATATCTATAACAATTGAATCTACAAACAAAATGAACAAGCAGAACAGAAAGAGACTCTTAGATACAGAGAACTTTTTGTTGGTTGCCAGTGCAAGGGGGCTGTGGGGATGGGCAAAAAGGTGAAGGAATTAAAAAGTACAAATTGCTTGTTACCAAATAGTTTTGGGGATATAAAATACAGCATAGGAAATATGGTCAATAATATTCTAATAACTATGTAAGGCACATGTGTCAAACACAAGGCCCGCAGGCCAAATCCGTCCCGCCAGGCCTTGCAATGTGGCTCGCACCGCGCTGTCATCACTGCACTCCGCTGCGTTTCCATCACAATGACAGTTCATGACTGTTCAGTAAACCATTCGGCCCGCAATTTAGGCTGGATTTTAGATTTTGGCCCCTTCTCTGATTGAGTTCGACACCCCTAATGTAAGGTATCAGATGGAAATGAGATTTAATAGGATGATCATTTAGTAAGTTATTTAATGTCAAATCAATCATTAGGTTGTATACCTGAAACTAATATAATATTGTATGTCAACTCTAATTGAAAAATAAAAATTAATTTAAAAACTCTTTTTAATCCTAAAAGAATAAAAATAAATTAAATGAAGGAGATGAATAATATGATTACTGGGTCCTTTCCAGTTGTAGGACTTCATGTTGTTAATGAAATGCCCCTTCACTAGAGATCATAAGAGGATAGTACCTATTTTTTTAACTATGAAATTAAGGGTGGGGCAAAAGTAGGTTCATAATTGTTTATATGGAAAATGCAATAATTAATAAATGATACTACAAGAATAAACTCTGTTTCAGTACTCACAACTGTAAATCTACTTTTGCCCCATCCTGTATATACACCTTAAATGGCATTACTTACCCCTAACTTTTGAAAGAACTAAACTCAGTAAAAATAGTTTTTCAAAAGAGATTGGAATTCAATCCATTAAAATAATTGCTTCCCGGATTCCAAATTCAAAATAGATTGTTTCAGTCTATTAAGAGCGATTTTGAGAAATATTACATTAAAAACAATTTGGCCCCTTTCCTGAAAAATCCTGGTGGCTTATGTTTCTGTTCTGTAAGAGCAATTACCACTCTGTCAGTGGGAACATGAGCAGCAACTTGGAGCCAGAAGTAAACCAAAAGTCCATTTTCATTTCCAAGAGTACTAAAGACAAAAACCCAGGGGGTACGCAGAAGCTGTAAAATAGCAAAGATGTTGACTGTGCTTTTAAAATTCCAATTTCATTTTCAAGTGCGGAATGTACCCAGAAGCAAGACTCAACACAGCAACCTACAGTAAATGTCCTTAATTATTTCCCGGAAACTTCCAGCATTAGCAATCTGGAGGCTTGGTCCGTAAAACTGGTTGGAAATTGTTTCAAAACATTTCTAATCGTTTACTAGGGAAGTAGGAAGAAGGTACGCCATGATGTGATTCCCCTGCATAATTAGTCAACAGAGTGAAGCTCTGGCCTCTGGAAGCCTCTAGGGCCAAGGGCATTTCAGAGGCAGAAATGAATTAACATTTTGTTTCCCTTGAGAGCCAAATGGCATGGTTCTCTCTGCTTCCCTTGTTTTATACACCAAGATGGAGTTCTCATTGCCTTCTAAGTTCTGGAACAGACAGAAAATGGTCGGTCTTATTGCCTCCACTGTGACAAACATATTTTCCAGACTATGGGTCCCAATTTGTAGCCTGAAGAGTTGGATATCCTAAACACTTATCCTCTGTGCACTCGTGTGCTCTTTCTTGCTCTCACTCCTCTTATCCAATCAAATGGCCTGCTCTTCTCCAAATAAAAATGCACTTTGCCCAACACCGCATTTGGTTTTGGTCAAAAGATACCTTCAAATATTAATCAATAACACACAAAGACTGTAAGAATTTATTTTGTCTCCAAGAATCAGTCTGAGATGCCTGTCACTGGTGTGGAAGCAAACCTCTCCTGGAGAGTGAAAGAAACGTCCTGTCCAGTGATGTCAGGGGTGGAGGGGCATGGGGAGCCTGCAACACAAAGATGCAGGATGAAAAGGTAAACAGAGAATGGAGTGGTGCTGGTTATCTTGACTAGAAGAGATTATTTAATTAAAATTTTTTATATATATAAAAGCCTAAGTAACCAAATAACTGGTCACTATGATGTACACTGACCACCAGGGGGGCAAATGCTCAACTCAGGTGGTCAGTGTGCTCCCACAGTGGGAGCGCTGCTCAGCTGACAAAGCCATTCCTGAAGTCCAATGGACCAAAGGCAGCCACTCCCTCAGTAGTCCGGTAGGTCCATCAGGAGAATGGTCTAGGCACTGACAGACCAGCACCACTGGCAAGATCTCGACAGTACTGCCACCCTCCTGGAAGTCCTCCTTGGGCACCACAGCTGCTTCTCCTCCCTGGATGCTCCCCAAGGAAGAAAGGCTATAAAAATGGCTGCCAGGTGGCTCCCGACATTCTGCGTGAACATCAGTGGGACGGATCCAGATTCCAGGCCAACAAGGATGTCCCATCACCTGCCCACAGAGCCAATCACATCCCACTCCCCTCCTCCCCTTATCCCCCTCAGGCCCCCACCCGTGCATGAATTTGTGCACCAGGCCTCTAGTTGGATAATAAAATCATATAGGTTTGAAATGTACAATTCTATCATACATCATCTGTATATTGTGTGTTCACCACCCAAAGTCAAATCTCCTTCCATGATTATTTATCCCCCACTTTACCCTCATCAACCTCCCCCTCCTTTCTCTCTGATAATCATCATGCTGTGCCTGTGTCTATGAGGGGGGGTTTTGTTTCATTTTTTTAACTCCCCACTTTTTTTTCACCCAGTCCCTCAACCCTCTGATAGTTGTCAGCCTCTTCTCTTTATCTGTGAGTCTGTTTCTATTTTGTTTGTTAGTTTATTTTGTTTATTAGATTCCACCTATAAGTGAAATCATATGATACTTGTCTTTTTCTCTGGCTGGCTAATTTTATTTAGCATAATACTCTCTAGGTCCACTCATGCTATTTCCTTCTTTTTTATGGCCAAGTAGTATTCCATTGTGTAAATGTACCACAGCTTTTTTTATCCTTTCACCTACTGATAGGTATTTGGTTCCAAATCTTGGCCACGGTAAGTAATGCTGTAGTGAACATAGGGGTGCATGTATTCTTTTAAGTCAGTGTTTTGGGTTTCTTTAGATATATTCCCAGAAGTGGAGTCAGTGGGTCATAAAGCAGTTCCATGTTGAATTTTTTTAGGTAACTTCATTCTGCTTTCTACAGTGGCTGCACCTCATCTGCATGAGGGTTCCCTTTTCTCCACATCCTCACCAGCTCTGTTGTTCGTTGATACATTGATGATAGCCATTCTGACAGGTGTGAGTTGATATTTTACTGAGGTTTTAATTTCCATTTCTCTGATTATTATTGACATTGAACATTTTTTTTGTATGTCCATTGGCTATTTGTATGTTCTCTTTGAAGACGTGTCTATTCAGGTCCTTTGCCCATTTTTTAAAATTGGATTGTTTGGGGTTTTTTTTGTTTTGTTTTGTTTTTTGTTGTTGAGTTTTGTAAGTTCTAAATTTTGGATATTAACCCCTCATCAGATATATCATTGGCAAATATGTTCTCCCATTCAGTGTGTTGTTTTTTTTTTATTTTGTTGATGTTTTCCTTTGCTGTGCAAAAACTTTTTAGTTTGATACAATCCCATTTGTTGTTTTTTTCTTTTGTTTCCCTTACCCAAGAGACATATCAGAAAGAAACATTGCTATGAGAAATGTCTGAGAACTGCCTGTTTTCTTCTAGGATTTTTATGGTTTGGGGTCTAACATGTAAGTCTTTAATTCATTTTGAGTTTATTCTTGTGTATGGTGTAAGAAGGTGGTCTAGTTTCCTTTTTTTTTTCTTTTTTGCACATATCAGACAGAAGAGATTTTTTAAAACCCTCATAAGTTTCATCAAACATCATGAAAGAACAAGATCACCATAAAGGAGAAAATGGACCATAGTCCATGCTGATGTACTTGGCAGAAGCCAAGCAAGACATTTACCTTGAGGGAACCCTGTACCCTCCTGAGGCAGGTGGCGTGTGCGGGATACCCGAAGGATGATGTCTGAGTGATGCCCATTTTGACAGCTTCCTCCCCAGAGGCCAAAGAGGCAATTCTGCAGTTGTAGCATGCTGACCCCATACTTACAGTCCCTTGAGCTTTAGAAGGCTGGATCAGCTCCCTAACAATGTAGCAAGAGCCACTTGACCCCTGATTCAGAACTTCCCTCCTTCCCAGCAGCCCCCAGCAGAGCAGCCTTTCCACAAGTGCCCAGGTCCGGCTGCAGTAATTACTGGGAGGCAGGTGTGCCTCCCCACCTGACTAACCAAGGCAACCCCTCACAGTGCTGAGCAGGTGGAAGTAGCAGGCATAACAGAGACAAAGAGATGGATTCTCTTTCTGTAAATAAACGCAGACATCTGTTCTGGGATTCTATTTTTAAAGTCATAAGGGTGCAACAGACACACCTCTTCCCCTTCACCCACCAAGAAAACCTTGGCAGTACAGAAGAATTTGTTAGTGCTTACACAGAAGACAACTTCAAGACACTTTTAAATGTAAGTGAATGTTAATGGAACAGTTCAGGAATGTGTATTTCAATCTGAGACAAGGGAGAAGAGGAACTTTCTAGGCCTTCTGAGTTTTCATACATTTACACACACTTTCAGACCTACCTTAACAGTAACCTGATTACTTTAAAATAACGCAGTGTGCCAATCTGGCCTATTCACATCAGGGATATCCAACTCTCCATTGAGCTTTAAATCTGACCCCAAAATAATCTGTGGTTTTGGTGAAACCAAACTTGCCAAGTGGCTTATCTTGTATGATGAACAACCACCTGTGATGGAGCTGGTCAGGTCAGCGCCATGGAGATGCATCCTGACCAGCAGCAACTCCATCTTGCCGACAGGCTAGATCTGCAAAGCCCCCAGCTGCCCCCTCCACCAGAATTGTTCTTCTTCTTTTTTTTGCTTTTTATGTATTTCATTTTATAGCCTATACCTAAACATGTAAAATTGTATGCCCAACTGTATCATATCAGCAATGATGGTTATTTTGTTTTGCTTTGCAATCCTGCTCTCTTCCCTCATGGCTCCACCCATGTCATAGCCTCATTCCCCAAACAGCCTGGTACCTGCCATACCTCTCCCTGTGCTCATATAATAATGGACAAACACATACACGTGGACATATATGATCATATACATGGAGAAGAGATATGGCATTGTTTGTTTCACATAAATGGAATTCTACTTTAAACCCTTTTCCGCATCTTGCTTTTCTCACTACAGCCCACCTCATGGAAATCTCTCCATGTCAGGCAACGGAAGTTAGGGGTGGTTTTGTTTTATTTTGCTTTTACTTTTAAATACCTGCACAAGATGCCTTGGTATGCATGAAAGTACAAAAACTGATGAAACCACTCCTCTCTGAACCAGACAGTCACTTTATCTTTTCTGTGTAAATCTGCATTGGTCGAGGAGCTCCAAAGAAACAGGACTGAGAGGAGGCATGTGCACAGCAGAGAACAAGTTATTATACAGAACTGGCTCATGCAGCTACGGAAGTGGAGAAGTCCCCAGATCTGCAGCCACCAGGCTGGAGACCCAGGAAGGCCAATGCTGCCGTTTCAGTCCAGATGGTGAGAATCAGAGGCACCCAAGTTCTGATGGTGTAAGTTCCAGTCCAAAAGCCAGCAGGCTCAAGACCCGAGCAGAACTGCTATTTCAGTTCAAGTCTGCAGGCAGGCAAAATTCAATGTCCAGTTCAAGGCAGTTAGGCAGGAAGAGTTTCCTCTTACTCTCAGGAGGGGGAGCCTTTTTCTCTTCTTTACTTCTTCAACTGATTGGACAAGGCCCACCACATTGGGGAGAGCAATCTGCCTTATTCAATCTGATTCAAATGTCAATCCCATCCAAAAACATCCTCACAAACCTAGAATGTTTAACTAAATATCTAGGCAAGTTAACATAAAATTAACTATCACAATCTCTACATACTATTTGGGTGTTTGTTTGCTTGGGGGAAGTCCTTTTTGGTTGTATGTGTGTGTTAATCCTAACCTAAGGATATTCCCCCTCGCCCCCCTTGATTTCTAGAGAGAAAGTGGAAGGGAGGGAGGAAGAGGAGAAAGAGAAAGAGAAGCTTCTATTGGTTGCAGCCTACATGCACCCCTACCGAGGAACTTACAACAGAAGTATGTGCCCTTGACTGGGAATCAAACCCGTGACTCTTTGGACCTTGAGTTGTCACTCTCACCACTGAGAAAATCTGTCCAGGGCAGAGATGTTTAGGGGTTTTGTTTTGTTTGTTTAATAAAGTCCCAATACTGAGATGACTGAACCAAAAGAAAGATGCAATTAATTTTAAAGGCTTTAACAGTTTGCTTTCCACAAAGACTATAAAAATTTACATTTTGCCAGCATTATATAAGAGGATTCTTCTGCATATTCACCCCACCCCCAGGAATGGATGTTCTTGCTCTTTTAAAGTTGGCCAGTTTATGTCTCGCTCTTATTTAAAATTGGATTCCCTGAATACCAGTGACTTTTAATATCTTCTCATAAAGTTTTGGCCATTTGGAGTTATTTTTACGCCAACCGCCTCTGCATATTATTTGTTCATTTTTTTACTGCATAGTTTGTCCCTTTTTGACAATTTTCAAAAATTGTTTGTATATTTTTAGATATATGGCTATTGATCCTGTTTTTTTCTATGACTATCATTCACTTATTTTTGTTTCATTTTATTTAGTGATTTTTTTTTTAAATAGCTATTGGGTTTCTAGTCTTGGTTAAGAACGCTCCTGCCACCAGGTTGCACAAGTGAAGGGGCAAGATTTACATTACTGTGTGCCTATGAAAGTGATCCAATTTTACTTTCTTCTAGTTGGGAAACCAGGAATCCCAAGGCCATGTTATTAAATCCAGCCTTTTTCTGCTAAATTAAAATGTCATTTCTGAAACACATTAAATTCTCACACAAATCAAACTCTATTTTTGGATTATTCATTCTGTTTTGCTAGCCTCTTTGTCTACGCATGCCAGGAATATATGGATGGAATCTCACAGTCTTACAGTGGATGGCGATATCTACTGAGGGCAGTCTCTCTGTCATTGCAGTTTTCTTTTACATAAATGTATTCTTCCATATACTCTGTACCATTATTTTCTTTAACTCCTCAGATAAACACTTCCTGTTAGAACAACGACAGGAATTTCTAAATTTTGAATATGAATTTATATTAAAATTTTTTTAAAAATAAAGTCTTTCCAAATGTTTAGAGATTGTTGTATATTCCTCAATAAAGCTTTATAGTTCTCTTCATATAGATTCTGCATATTACTTAATTTGCTCTTATAAATATGTCATAGTACTTAAAGCTATGATGAATACATTTTTAAATTTCCGTTTCTAACTGCTTACTTGTAGAAAAAGACTTTTTGGTATTTGTATATGTATCTTATTTCAGCTACCTTACAAAATGATCTTATTTATTTGAGTATTTTTTAATAACTAAAGGTAAAGATTGAGTTTTAAAAGGTTAAATTAAAGTATATTACTGGTAAAAAGAAATCATTTTAATATCAATTTTTTGTTTGCATATTTCATCCACCTAAAAACTTCAATACAATGTTGTATAATGATAGTACAAATATTCCTCTTTAGTTCCCGATTTTAACAAAACACCACTAAGGATTTTTTTGCCACTAAGGATTATATTTGCTGGTGTGTTTTGGTGAATGGTCCTTAATGTATTTAAGTTGTTTACTTCTATTTCTCTATTACTTAGCTTTCTTTTATAAAATATTATACAATGAATGCTTGATATCTATTAATCTAATATTATTTTTTCTCTTTTAATTTGCTGATGTAATGAATTATATTAATAAATACTCCTTTTTTATTTATTTTTGCCATCCCTAAAATAAATCTTACTAAGTTACAGTGTAGTGTTTTAAAACTTCACTAGATTCTAAGTGCTATTTATTTTATTTTCATTTTTTGCATCATCCGTCACAAGTTAGTCTGGTTTATCATTTTAAATTTCCAATTATATCTCCTTTATGAGTTGAGTATTAAAATTAGGTTGGCCCCATTACGTGAATCCAATTCTTTTTTGTATTTTTCTATAGCTGAGAATAGTTTAAATGACTCTGCTACTGTCTTTCTTTAAATATTAGGCTAATCTGAGTCATGGCGCCTGATTTCACTGGAAATTCTTTCATCAAGACTTGCTCTCTGCTCTGCTCCTGACGCTGCTGGCCTAGGGGCTGGAGATGGCTCAGTCTCTCAGAACCTGTGGCCAGGGAGAGCAAGGTTCTTTTTGCTCAGTTTGTGGTCTTCTGGCTCAGTTCACTTCCCCTTTGTTTAGAGTCCTTTTCAGGCATCTTGCTGAGATGGTGAATGTGAGTGAAGCACGCCCGTGTTACATGCCTTCAAATCACTTTTTCTCCTGGCCTTGACAGGAGAATGATGTCTCGGCTGGGAATAGGATGCTTGTGTTGTGTGTTTTCTGTACATTTTCTTCCAATATCCTCCAGCTTCCAGACGAGAAGTCTCATGCCAACCTTATTCTTATTCCCTCGCAAATAACTTGTTTTTCCTGTCGAAAATGCACAAGATTTTATTCTTAGCCTTTCAGGAATTTTCACCAGAATAAATTGGGTCTCACTTTTTTTCATTAATCTGACCTGGAACTTGGCTCATCCCTTCAATATAGAGTCAGGTCTTTCCAGAATTTTTCTCCTACTGTATGGTTAATTATTACTTCATCTTTGGCTGTTCCTTTTTCCTTCTGTAAGTCCCATTTCTTGCAGGTTAGTCTCTTGGTTCTATCCCCCAGCTCTCTCACTCTTTTTTTCTTATGATTTTCCTCTCCCTCTTATGCTTTGGTCTTCCAAACCATTAATGTGAGTCTCCATAGTGACTTTTAACTCTTTTCCATCACATCTACGGGATTGACTAATGAGGATATTTTCACATTATAATGGTTTTCTTGTATTGCATTCACTCACATTGGGTTCTCCTCCTGCGTTTCTGCCCACGTCCCCCAGCAGCTGTCTTTTGCTGACGTTGTGTGCTGGGGCTTCTCACTCCTCTCCCTCTCTAGCTGAGGGGGCCTCCCACCTGTGTGCTCTTTCTCTCCGGCTTGATGGGGTCAGGTCTGGCTGGTTGTGGCAGGGAGGGGTCTCTTCCTCCAAGGCTGACAGTAAGAAAGCAGGTGCTGGTGCCGCTGAGGCTGCTGGAGCAAAGTACTCAGTGCATCGGCCTCAGGAGACGGAGGCCCAGCCACATGCTGTAGGCCTCTGCAGAATCAGGGCAGGCTCTCCATTGTCCTGTTGGGCCCCAAGGGGATGAGAAGTTCCCGCAGCCTGTGCTGTCCTTCTTCTGGGTATCAAGATGTCACGGGGCCAGGCCCTCTGAGGAACCACCTGCTTCCCAGTCTCCACAGAACGCTGATGGTTGTCCCAGAGCCCCTGGCAAACTGGTGTCCAGTTCTGACATCCATGTCCTGTTCTCCCCGTCCACAGCCTCCAGCGTGCTTTGACTCCAGCTGCCACTTAGGCACAGAGACGCGGGGACACTGACATTGGGAGTGCAATGAAATGAACCTACTCGCAGGCTCATGAAACACGAAAACCTAAAAAAAAAAATACATAATATGCCTCTCCCTCTCCCCTCAGCCTAGCTCCAGCTACAAAATCACATGAGTGCCTGTACCCAGGCCTGCCGGGGTGGGGAAGGGGAGGAAATAGGAATAATCCAATTTCAGAAACACTTTAGATGGTATTTTTCTTCATTCCTGCAGGCTTGCCCTGATTCTGCGGAGGCCTACAGCATGTGGGTCAGTTCCTATGTTCGCCGCTGTGTTCATTAAATACAGGAAACTGGGCCAAGAGGCAGCTCCTAAAGAGAGGCGATGCCCCCCTCCCCTCCCCTCCAGCTCCCACTGGTCTTCATCTAATTCAGCTGCAGCGGCAAGAGAATGAAACATTACAAAGCAATAATCCTTGCGTGAGCACTAAGTTAGGAAATGAAGAAAAATATCCCTGGCTCTCGCCCTAATAAAAGGGAGCTATCGAAAAGGCTGAGGATTTACGGCAAAACTCCCCTCTGCGGAACCTAATGACCATTCCGCTTCTCTGCTCCCTGTTTACCGACGATTGAAGTATGTTTGTGCAGCCTGGAGCCGCTCCGGAACCTCGGCCCAGCTCACTTCAGATCAGGCAGGCAGGGAACTCAGGCTCCGGAGGTCTCAGGCACATCCTCCGTGGCTGCAAGAAATGAGCCTGCATGCACCAACGCCAGGCCCGTGTCCATCGGGGCCCAGAGGGGGCTGTGATGGGAGGAGAACGTTCTGGACTAGGAAGCTGCCAGGTGTCCTCACCTGGAGGTAGAGCTTAGGGCCCTCCTTATGTAAAGGCAAGCCGTGCGAAAGCGGGCAATGGGGTGGTGATCATCCTCTGTCATCCCAAAAGCTTTTACAGCTTCGCTTTCCAGCTCTCTGCTTTTGCTCCTTCCCAGCCTGGCAGGTTTCAGACAACACATTTCTTCACACCTCCATCTATTTTTATAAACCCCATTAGCAACGAGAGGCCTCCGGGTGAGGGAGCCAGTGTTACTATGAACAGTCACTCAGTGATTTATGACAGCGCCAGCAGGAGAAGCGGCATCAGGGTACACTTAACTGGATACAGTAACTGGGCAATAAAAGATAATATTTCTAAGTAATAAACATAAATCAGTCCTGACTCTTCAAGAAGGAACTGTCTTGACTAGGCCAAATCCTTAAGAAAGCATGTGTGTTTTTTGTTTGTTTGTTTGTTTGTTTGTTTTGGTAGTCTTCTCTGCTTTTGTTGGTTTTGTTTTTGTTTTTTTGTAAAAGGGGCCTCCTCTCTAGTTCTTTTGGCAGAAAAATAACCAGAATTCTTCTTCACTTAGAGTGCTCAGCACTCGTGGGGTGTCAGATTTGACTCGCTGCCCTCCCACTAAAAGCAAAAGAGGAAGTCTTATCTCCAAAGGCAAAAAGGAGCCGAGACATTCTGGAATCACTAACCTCCTAGACTAGCGGCCATGGGTAGTGGCTCAGTGACAGGCTTCCTTCCGCAGCAAAGACACCTGGGCCCAACCATATCCTTCACTTGAAATCTTCCCTCAGATAATCTCCAACCTCTTTTAGCTTCACCTCCCTTCACTCTACGTCTAGCCATTTCCCATTGTCTCTCTCCACATGGTTACTGCTGGCCTAGGAGAGCCCTTCATTTTCCCATCCCCACTGCTCTTGTCAGACCAGGCTGCCCAGGGCCAGGGCCTCAACAAGGAAGGACATGAGAACTCATGGGCACTGAGGGTAGACAAGCAAAGACAAATGGACACAAAGGTCTTTGAGCCTGATTTGAGGTCTCACAGAGAGATCTATAAAGAGCGTGCAGGTCTGAAGGGCCTTGTACCTTTTCATTAGACAAGTCATGTGAAGGGAGGGTCACCACCTTTATGGTCAAGGCCTTTGGTCAGAGGCCTCCAAAGTTCTTATCCCCAGAGTAGAGAAAATCCTATATAATAAAAGGCTAATTTGCAAATAGACCAAATGGTGGAACAACCAAACAACTGGTCGCTATGACATGCACTGAACAACAGGGGGCGCACGTGGAACATGGCGGGTGTTGGCAGCAGGTGGCAGAACACAAAACATGGTGGGCATCTGCCGCAGCAGGATGGTGGAACAGGTGAGTGGGAGCACCAGACCAAGGCAGGATGCCAGGGGCTGGCAGCTGGTGCAGCTTCTGGTGGTTACTGCAAATTTTTTGCTCCCATATGCCACAGTCCTGCCCAGCACTCACACCTACTGCCAGCACCAGAGACATTTCTCACACCCACTGCCTGCCCCAGTTGCTCAGCACTGCCAGTGGGTGCGAGCGCTGCCATCCCCAGTTGCCCTTCATGGCTTCTCCACCTCCCCATGCTCCTGAGGGGTGATCGGGGCTGGCAGCTGTCTCTTGCACCTGCTGCCAGTGACGATCCTGCTCACACCTGTAGCTGGTGCTAGAACTGCCACTTGTACCCACTGCTGTCAGTGGGTGTGAGCAGTGGCAGAAAGTGGGTGGCTGCCAGCAGATGGGACTGGGGGCCACAACAGGAGGGGCCAGGCGGGGGCGTGGAGGATGGGCCAAGACCCACCCCCCTGTTTCCACCGCAGCCTCCTGGCCCACAGTTCCTTTCAAGGTACACAAATTTCTGCACTGGGCCCCTAGTGTTTTGTATAATATAACAGGCAAGATCTGGGACAGAACCGGTGTGAACCCCATCATTACTGTGTCATCTTAGACAAATTTTTTAATCTCTTTGAACCTCTGTTTTTCTATTTAAAAATGGGAAGACTAATGCCCATTCTACAGAGCTACTGTGAAAATTAAAAAACTTTAAAAGTGCCTCACATGCAATAATCTCTCAATAATTCTAGCTAGTCCTTTTATCAATAACTGGATGTATATGTGTATGTTTGTCTGTTCTTAGAAAGAAGCTGAAAAGATAAATTCAAAAGAGAACTATTATTTAGGGTTACACAGTCCTCAGTTTTAATTTTCAGATTTCTGTAAATTTTCCCACAGCTTCAAAGTCTCAGATTCTGTAGGTTTTTCTTGGATACACAAACACGATGCAATTTTGATGACATCCTGGTTCCCCAAACAGGAATCTCCTGGTAACAGCCTAACATGTGTCCTTCTGTACTTTTTCCTTTGCTCATATAATAATGTCTCATTGACTAGATAACAATAACAACTGATTATTAAAATCCGGTTTGCTCTCAGGTCTTGTGGTAAAGCAACTATCCATATAATTCTCATGTTAACTTTTTGAATTGGCTTCTTCTATTACTCCCATTTTAAACAGGAGGGAACTGGGCCTTGCTGGGGTTCAGCCACTTGAACAGGCACCCCAGCTAGTAGGGACCTCAAGGACTCGGCTCTCTGTCTCCAAGCCCAAAGAGGGAGCCACTACAATGAGCCTTCTGACACCTCTGAGGAGGCTCCAGGGCTGTAAGGGCATTGGCCAGCGGGGAGAGCTGGCCTAAAGGGCTTCTCTCCTTACCTTGAAAGCATCCCTTCATTTGTTCTCCCATGTGCGTCCCAGAGAGGAGGGTGGCAGAGGGAGCGCTGGCCAGCACCGATGCACTTGCTGCCACACCCACCCATAAGCCACACCGTTCCCGCTCCCTCCCTGCCTATTCACAAATGAGCCTTCTCCTCACATTTGACTGATTCTTGCTCCCTGATCCCTAAACATGTAGGAAACAGAGTGAGACCTGGTGACTGTTACAATAATACCTAGTCAATCCCCTCGCTCCCCCACCACCTAGAGACATTTGAGAGAGTGGAAGGGAAGAAGCATGGGACCTTATTTGTCCCATCACATCTGATGCTTTATGTAAATGTCCCTGATTTTTAAGTCAGGCGCAGGGGGAAGGCCATTCAGCTCGAGGCTATGTGGATAATTCCTGAGACAGTCAGAGGGTGGAGGGGCACCGGGCATGTGTCCATGGAGAAGGGAGGGGACCCATGGTTCCAGGCAGCATGCACCTCGCCCAGGTTATGGGTATAGGACCCCGAGGAGAACTTTGAGATCAGAACAAAAGAGATTTCTTTTTCCTGCTTTTCTCCACGAGTGACTCCTGGAAGTGGGTCACAGGGTCCCCATTCCACCCAGTCTCAGCTGATTGGTGAGTGCTTGACAAGGGCCTCATTAGGATCCCAACTGAACACGCTCCGTACACTTAGCGCCTAATGTGGCGCTCCGTGCAGACAGATGTTAGAAATTACTTCTAAATGAGTATGCTGCACGTGACCTCTCTTCTCTCACTGCAAGAAAAATTTGAAATAAAGATGAGAACAATGGTAGCACTCCGTAGCCTTGTTATAGCACTACGTGTTCTCCTGAGGCCCCATCCTGGGACCTGGGCAAAGGGATGTGGTCATTAATATATACCTAAAAGACACATTGCAAGGTGGTTCCACCAAAAACACCGTTGTGGTCCATCGATTCTTTTAACACAAATTAACTGTCTTGCTCTGCCTCCATTCCTCACTCTGTCTCCTGGATGTTGAGGGATCAGAGAGGGGGGAGGAGGTGGCAGATGATGCTTTTACACTTCTCAGCGGTGTAGCTGTGTGTGTGGAAGTGGAACAAGAGAGAGAATCCTATTCCCCCAATTCACTTAAGCAGCCTACTTAGTGGCTTCAAGTCTCCAAAACCTCCAGCTGTGATAGGGAGATTGGGACTGGACACAAATCCCCACATCCCTTCATTCTTTCCATATGAATTGAATGCTATGATGCACCAGGCATTCTGCTGTGCGAGATGGAGACAACGGTGGAAAAGACCATCACGGACTTGCCCCCGTGAGCTCCAGTCTAGGGAGGGAGGCAGGGACATCTCACCCACATGTCACACGCCTCTTGGCCTCATTGCGTATTCTCTAAGCCCAGCATTACTACAGCTTCCCAAGGCGACACCACAACCGCTGCTCCACATGTTTCTCTCTTTCCGTCTTCTCTGCAGCTGCTGTGTGGGATGTCAGCGGGACCACCAGGCACTCACACAGGTCTAATCTGGAAGAACAGAAGAGTTTACACCTTGGAGACATGAGAAAAGAAAAAAAAAAAAAAAAAAAAAAGACACCTATTAGGAAGAGCTCCTGGAGGCTAACTGGGCTCAAATTGTGAAAAGCAGAGCCTAGCAGCCATTTCTACACAGTGGCCTCTCCCCCAGACTGCGCTTCACACAGAAGCAAGTGCTGGACTTCCCGCCTCTGCACTGAGCCGCCTGCCTGTGTGTGCTGTGTTCCTGTCACCTGGGCCGGCCCATAATTATAAAGGAGTTTCTGGAATCATATTTCAACCCCTAGGACTGAGGCTTTCCCTTTCCAATCAGAGCAGCTCTATTCTGAATGAATCAAACTTGGAGGATTCGGAGTCCTCATTTACATAAGGATGGACCAATCAGAGACCAGGGGCGGGGACTTCCGTCCATGTCAGCCAGTCCTCCCTCTGGGTCCCAGAGCTCACCTGCCCTTTCCACTCAATACAGAAAGCGTGCCAGCCGAGTAGAATGGAGCAGACCAAAAAGACCAACGTGGAGCAGAGAGGAGCCGGGCCCCAGGGCCCCATGGCCTAGAGCTGTTTTCACGGCCATGCTGTATCACAGTTGAACTGTTTTGCACAGAATAAAGTGTCTTTCTTCACCACACTCAAATAGGATTCCTGTTGGCATTGAATTGGACATAGGATGGGTTAAGCTGTGTCCTCCAAAAAGGTGATCAAGTCCTAACCCTTAGTACCTGTGACTGTGCCCTCACTTGAAAAGTCTTTGCAGATGAGCATGTTAGATACAGTCATTAGAGTGGGCCCTAATCCAACATACCTGGTGTCCTCATAAAATAAGGACATTTGGACACAGAGACAGATACACACACATGGAGAACGCCATGTGAACGTGAAGGATGATGAGGGTGATGCTTCTACAAGCCAACGGACACCGGAGATTGCCTGCAAAGCGCTGAAAGCTGGGAGAGAGGCCTAGAGCACATTCTCATTCACCACCTTCAGAAAGAGCCAACCCTGCCAGCACCTGACCCCAGGAATGTGAGGCAATACATGCCTGTTGCTTAAGCCACCCATGCTGTGGGGTCTTGTTACTCCTGCCCCTGGAAACCAGTACACAGCACCTCCAGATGTCCCAGGGAGACGGTGCCTCCGTTTCCCATGGTGAGGACCAGCTTGATACCCCTCCCTGGATCATGGGAGCAGGAGAACGAGGGAAGCCCTTCTGCCCGGCCTTGCCACTGACCGTGAGCATGATCGGAGTGTTGCTCCCACCTCCCCAGCCCAGCCTGCACATGTTATAATCAAACACCCTGCACATGCTACAATCAAACAGCAGCAGCCCATCACATGTTCAGGGGCTTGGGAAAGGAGCCAGGAAAATCAAAGACAGTCTCTTGCCACAGAGCTCCCACCTGCAGCAGGGCTGGGAGAGCCATCCTATTTTTAGTGTGGAATCATCGCCTCCGGTGCTGGGCAGAGAGGGTGGGTTGTGGGGCTGGAATGAACCAAGAGTTCTACACAGGCTGGCGCTGCCTCTCTGCCACGGGCACCCTCCCAGACGCACTGGCTGCTGGTTGCACGTAAAAACCACAACATGAGTAAGAGGAACGAGCAGCACAAAATACTCAGCGCTACAAACAAGTGAACTCTGTGGGGCCCTCATCTGCCCAGAATTGGTGTGTGCCTGCAGCTAGGTGGGCAAGGTGTGAATGGCATCGGCGTGAAGGGCGGGGGAGAGGTGAAGGCAAGGCAGCCTGGCATTGCACTCCGGGGGCGGTGAGGGCTGCCTGCACTGTGCAGAGGAGAGCCTCCGGGGACATGAGTCTACTCCACTCTCCGCATCCTAGAAGCTCCTGGTCTCTCCCCAGTGACGATGGCAAAGCAAAGCAGGCACAGGAAGTGGTGAGCTGGTGGCTGGTCACTGTGCAGAAGACAATGGACCAGAGTCTAACTCCATGGTCGGCAAACTGCGGCTTGAGGGCCACATCTGCTCTTTGGCCCCTGGAGTGTGGCTCTTCCACAAAACACCATGGCCTGGGCGAGTCTATGTTGAAGAAGTGGCATTAGAAGAAGTTTACGTTTTAAAAATTGGGCTCTCCAAAGAAATTTTAATCGTTGTAGTTGATATTTGGCTCTGTGAACTAAGGAGTTTGCCGACCACGGCTCTAACTCACTGCAGCTCAGAAGCAATAAGTTAGAACCTGATATCTCATACTTGCTGGGCCTCCCCGGGAGCCTGTGCAGATAGACGCTCCCTCCCACATGACCTGCACAGAGCAGCACAGGTCAGGGGCTGTCTCTTTGGGATCCAAATGTCAGAGGTGTTTTCCCGTTGATCTCACATGGGTCTCCGTTCTAATCACTTTGGAGAAATACCACACATCCTCTTGCCAATAAAAATGAATTGTTATCCCCAGAAGCAATCCAGCCCATATCAATGAGCGTGTTACGCGCTAACAATGAAGAATGCCCTGGGCCCCGCAGGTGAGTAAAAATTGATCTGACGGCATGATGTGAGCACCTGGCCAATTTGTTTCCCTGACAGAGGAATCGATATGCCAATTATTGAAATAGCACTAGTCATTAGGCGAAACATACTGGTTCTGCAGAAATCTTTATACGTGTGGTAACAGGGTTTCTCTCTCAAATCTGCCACTGTGAGATTTCTTTATCTGCAGATGCGACATTTCGACCCCCGGGTCCACCTGTGATGTGTAGCCACAGAGGACGGTGCACGGGCAGCAATCCCAGGCTCAGAGGCCTGCCTTCTTCCGGGGACCAGTGATCTCTGACAATGCCGTAAGCATCTGGGAAGCGGGAGGCAGGATGAGCATTCCCTGTCAAGCCTGGGATCAGAGCAAACACATGTGGCTTCTTGTCCTCACCCCACTTCGCTCAGCAGTTGGTCCCCTGTGGTTCTCTGGACCAAAAGCTCGGAGTTAGCCGGGTGGGTGGCTGGCTGGTGAGTGCGTCTGGGAGGCGGCAGGGGGTCAGAAAATAGAAGGCCTACCTGGGGGTCAGGGGCCCGGCCAGGCCAGGCAGCAATATCATTGGACCAGGTCCACCCGAGAGCACACTTGTTTAAAGGAAACATAAATATATAGGCGAACGGGGGTCTCAGCCCTGGGGAAATGGCTTGGGAGGAAAAGGCTGAGGTTTGTTTGTTTTTGTTTGTCTTTTATATATTTTATTGATTTTTTACAGAGAGGAAGAGAGAGGGATAGAGAGTTAGAAACATCAATGAGAGAGAATCATCGATCAGCTGCCTCTTGCACACCCCCCACAGGGGATGTGCCCACAACCAAGGTACATGCCCTTGACCGGAATCGAACCTGGGACCCTTCAGTCCGCAGACCGACACTACCACTGAGCCAAACCGGCTTCGGCAGGGGTCTCTTTCTGACGTCTGTCCGGAGAGTCCTTCTCCCCAAAGGGCCAGCTTTGCCAGCGGAGAAGCACACGGGCTGGGCCTCCTGATGGGCGTTGGCCATGGACACCTTGTGGGATGCAGGGCATCGGCTTCTCCAATGGGAAACCAGGCCTCTCCTCAGGCAGGAGGTGACAAATGGGCTCTCTTAAGGGGCAAGGGGACACCAAATGATTGGGGCACATTGAAGGCCGGAAGAAGCAGACCCTAAAGGGGGTGCCATGGATGGGTCCGGAGGGGCAGGGCACACACAGGACTGAAGGGATTGCAGCCCGTACCTGGCAATTACTTGGCTTCCTCCTGGAAGTTTGAAAACACACCTCTCCTCTCTGCCCTACTCTCGCCAGAGCTCCTATCCAGGCACTCAGCACTGACTGTTGAGCCACAGTGCTGCTCCTTGGACTGGCCATTTGAACTGGTCCATGGTGACAACAGCTCTTTGGGGGGAAAAGTTTATGTATGAGTACATGTCCATTCATTGGTTATAAATATTTTAAAAAATATATTTTATTCATTTTTTACAGAGAGGAAGGGAGAGAGATAGAGAGCTGGAAACATCGACCAGCTGCCTGCTGTACACCCTCTACCGGGGATGTGCCCACAACCAATGTACATGCCCTTGACTGGAATCGAATCTGGGACCTTTCAGTCCACAGGCTGATGCTATGTCCACTGAGCTCAACTGGCTTAGGCTGGTTATAAATATTATGGACCTAACAGGTGCATAACATACAACCAATAATAACATCTACCATACTCTCCATTATAAATGTCATATAACTAATTGATTCTTGTTGGTTTTTGTCAAAGTCTTCCAACTGATGGAGTAACCATTTGAGGATCATCACCTCACAGGGACAGCATTCAGACAAAGCAGCAGACAGGCAGAAATTTCCGGGATTGGTTCACTTTTTTTCCTGAAGGACCAAATTCCTCAGCCATGGTGTTAAACGTGGCCCAGCAGTTCCACTCATAGGAACATCCTCAACAGAAAGGGAAAACTGTCTACATCAGCACTGGTAGATGAGTGATGTTCACAGCACATTATTCCTGGAGCCAAAAAGTGAAACAAGCCAGATGTCCAATGACTGATGAGTGGATGATCAAAATGTGGCATGCTCATCATACAGCAGAGTAGATAAATAAAAAAGAAATTCAGATACATGCTTCAACATGGATCAGCCTTGAAAGCATTGTGCTGAGTGAAAGAAGTCAGACACAAAAGGTCACATGCTTATGATTGCATTTATATGAAACTAGAGGCCTAGTGCACGAATTTGTGCACCATTGGGGTCCCTTGGCCTGGCCTGTGGGATCTGGCAGAAACTGGCTCTCCAACATCTCCTCGAGGGATCCCGGATTGCAAGAGGGTGCAGGCCAGGCCGAGGGACCCCACTGGTACACGATTGAGGCTGGGGAGGAAAATGGAAAGTTGGCCAGCAGGGAGGTTGACCATGGGAAAGCTCCAGGGAACATCCAGCCCTTCTTGCTCAGTCCTGATCAGCTGGACCCCAGCAGCAAGCTAACCTACTTGTCAGAGCATCTCCCCCCTGGTGGTCAGTGCATGTCATAGTGAGCAGTTGGGCAGCCTTAGCATATTATTAGCATATTAGGCTTTGATTGGTTGAATGGACAACCAGACAACCAGATGACTGGACACTTAGCATATGAGGCTTTTATTATATAGGATGTGCAGAATAGACAAAGTTATAGAGTGAGAGTAGATTGATTAGTGGTTTCCTAGGGCTGGGGAAGTTAGTGGGATAATGGGGTGTAACTAACAAATATGAGGTTTTTTGAGGGGAGATGAAATATTCAAACACTGATTGTTGTAATGGTTGCACAGCTCTGTGAACATACTGGAAATCACTGAATTATAATTTTAAAATGGTGAGCTCTATGGTACTTGTACCATGTGCTATATGTACAATTTTTTAAAATCCTGAACCATGACCACATTGTGCACTGGTTTAACTCTATGAGTGCGCTAATAACACTGCTAATGGTTTAGAGAAGAGTGTTACAGATGACTCGGTCTCGTTTTCTGATTGAATTCCCACAGCAACCCTGAGCAGTTGGCAGAGCAGAAAAGATGACGCTCATTTACAGGAGACTGGGCCCAATCTGCTTAGGGCCACACAGCCAGCTTGGCAGAAAAGGTGGGGACAGGAAACCTGCCTCCTGGTGCTTCGGGCTTCTTCTCCTCATGCTGACACAGTTCAACTGAGTGCAAATGAGGAGCTAACACCCTGAGCGGTCACACAACAAGGCCATGAAGGAGCCCAGTGGATGGCTGGCTCCACGTGGAGAAGCGGAACGGAGGGCTGAGGTGCTGGCTCGCAGGAGGAGCCTGGGGAGCAGGGGAGATCAGGTCTCCACAAATCCAATGTCAGGGATGCCTTGTCTGTCTGTCGATCCAATCAGCAAGCCCTCAGTGGGCAAGTATGATGGGCAAGACACTGCGAGGCCCCAAGGATCCAGTAAGAAAACTCTCAGTCATCTCTGAGCTGCCATGGTGGGAGGCACAGACGTTAAACAGATAATCCCAGGAATAAGTAACTATGATTGTGGAAGGGGCTTCAAGGGAGAGAAAAAAAAAAAAAAAAAAAAAAAAAGGCCAAGAGATGTATAATGGGGCCCAGCCTGCTCTGGATTAAAGACAAATTGAGAGGGAGCATCTAATATTTTGCCAGTTTCTAGCTTACCAGTTCCAACATGTCGTTGCCTTGCAAAGTCCAATCAGACAACCCGCGTCTGGTTTTCTGTGTTAGCACAGCATGTTTACTCCTCTACTCTCAGGCTCTCAGAAGAAACTTCTGCAAACGCTTCCACCCTCTCGGACATCTTCCAGAGAGAGGTTTGTCTGATTGGTGGCGAGCGGCTGGCACCGCTGGGCTGTTTGCCAGGGCAGCTCGGCGCCCCGCACAGGGACACGGGTTCCTTGCTCAGCTCATGTCCTCCCGGACCCCAGGCTCTGCTTGGGTCCCTGCCTCATCCAGTCAATGCCATGTTACTGATTCTACCAAGCCGACCTCAGCTCTTGGTGTCCCAGCATCTCCAGTGGGGGACCAAGCGAAGGCTCCAGTTAGCGACTGGTGAGAAGCAAACTACTATAAGTAGTTTCAAACAATAGCCGTTTTATGACAGATCACGATTTCGTAGGTCAGGAAGTTGACTGAGCCATTCTGGTCCCCCTGGCACTGACAGGGTTCCTCCTTCTGTATTTGGCTGGGGGACGGGCCGGGTTGGAGATCCCCGGACAGCTTTCCTCACATGCCTGGCACCAAAGCGGGGTGGCTGGATGGCTGGGCTCCACAGAGCTTCCCCCTCTCCCAGCTCCATGGAGTCACGGGGCCCTGCTGCTCGCTGCTCACGCCAGCAGGATGGTTGGACGATGTGCGCCTGCCACTCAGGGCTCTGGGAGTGAGCGCTCCAGAGACCAGAGCAAGGGCACCAGGTGGCTGAAGCAGCGTCACTTCCACCCACGTTCTCTTGGTCAGAGACTCTCACCACATTTCAGACTTTCACCCCACTTCTCACCCCACTTCTGACCCTCACCCCAATTCTGACCCTCACCCCAATTCTGACCCTCACCCCACTTCTGACCCTCACACCATTTCAGACCCTCACCCCACTTCTGACC
Organism: Pipistrellus kuhlii; assembly: GCF_014108245.1. Taxonomy (NCBI): domain Eukaryota; kingdom Metazoa; phylum Chordata; class Mammalia; order Chiroptera; family Vespertilionidae; genus Pipistrellus; species Pipistrellus kuhlii. The sequence goes on along the minus strand of NW_023425595.1, from coordinate 59,687,387 downwards.
CTCACCCCATTTCAGACCCTCACCCCACTTCAGACCCTCACCCCACTTCTGACCCTCACCCCACTTCTGACCCTCACCCCACTTCTGACCCTCACCCCATTTCAGACCCTCACCCCATTTCAGACCCTCACCCCACTTCTGACCCTCACCCCATTTCAGACCCTCACCCCACTTCTGACCCTCATCCCATTTCAGACCCTCACCCCACTTCTGATCCTCACCCCATTTCAGACCCTCACCCCATTTCAGACCCTAACCCCATTTCAGACCCTTACCCCATTTAAGAATGGGGCCACAGATCATACTGGCAATGAAAGAGGGTCGAAGGATTTGCCGCCATCCTCAGCTACCAGGGAGGGGGGATGGGTTTTAAGATGGGGAAGAGGCAAACATCCCCATTTGTTTACCTCGCGCCTGCATAGTTTCCCGGGGAGCCCTGACTTCGGGAAGTAAAGACTGCGTGTGGAGCCCTGTGCGGCTCAGTTCTTTGGGTTTGCGTTCTCTACGCCAGACCCTGCAGGGAGGAGGGATGGCTGCCTCTCAGACCTGAAGAGCCCGGATCAGAGAAGTCAGGAGCCCGGGGCAGCCAGGGCGGGCTCGAGGGTGAGGAGCCCAGACAGCATGTCACATCCTTCTCATCTCTCCCGCTGCCAGCAGGGAGCTGGGCGCTGCTGTGCTCGCAGCTGCTGTCCTGGGCCCGGAGGACAGGCCAGCCTGGGAGAGAGGCTCCAAAGGATGCTTTTGGAGCTCTGCCCAGACCCCGCACCGAAACGGGTCCAGTGGGCCTGGAGGTGTGAGTCCTCTGCATTGCTTGGCCTCTGGCTCACCTTTTCCAGAGCAAACAGCCTGGCCCTGGGGAGCCGCACCATCCAGAATGCACACGGCTCAGGGCAGCAGAGCCCTGCAGGGGGCACGCAGCCCAGATCGGAGAAGCACACCATGTTCAGTCAGCCTCAGGCCATGTATCTGTTCATGGGGCACCCCCCTCCCCCATCCCAGGGTCCTGTGCATGCAGCATGGGTGGGCGCTGAGCATGGGGCAGGGACATGCTTAGTTGGAGCTGGGGCAGGGGAGCTGGGGGGAGATAAGTCATGAAGGGCTAGGGCACCTGCTCCTGATCCCAAACCCAAGGAATGATGCCCTCATTGACAACAGTGGTCACAGCAACCACTGCTCTACATGCTGATGGACTTCACCTCGATCTGTCCTCCAGACAGCCCTCTGAACCACATGGCACAGGTGAGCATTCCCAGGCAGGAGCCCACGGTCACGCAGTAAGCGTGTGGTGGGGCGAGGACTGAAGGCCAGAGGCCCTGGCTGTCTTCAGTCTGGCAACTCAGGAACGGGGCAGAGGACTCCCCACAAAGCCAGGCAGGCACGGAGGACCTTGGCTTCCTCTTTCTTAGCCACCCCGCACCGGTTTCCCGGGGGTGCCATAAAAATGGCCACAAACGGGGTGTCTTCAGATAACAGAGGTGTCTTCTCTCACAGCTCTGGAGGCTGGAAGTCCTAGGCCAGGGTGCTGGCCGGCAGGACACCCCCTCTGAAGCCTGGGGTGCAGGAGGAGAAGCCTCCCTCGCCTCTTGAAGTTTCTGGGTTGCCGGCACTGCTTGCTTGCAGGTGCCTCACTCTACACTCTGCAATTACCCGCTCTCCCCCCTGCAGGGCCTCCCACGTTCTTCTGTCCTCTCTGCGGGTGTCTGTTTCCCTCTTCCCCCAGGACGCCAGTCAGGGTGCATTTTCAGCCCCCTGCACCCCAGAACGACCTCAGTGTCACTGAGCACATCTGTAAGGCCCTCCCCGCAAGCACGGTCACACTCTGAGGTCCGGGGGCCAAGCGAGGTAAGGGGACACAAAGCAGTATTCCTGGGAACGAAAACAGGGTCACGTCACTGCAAAGAGGCCAAGGCATTGCTTTTCTGTCTCCAGGTCTGTCTTTGTTCATCAGTCTATTATATGTTGTTCTCATTTTCCTTAGATGCATGAGATCATGTGATACAAGAAATACCCTTATAAGAACCGAAACTGAGACTAGCCATCTGCTGAGAGGCAAATGAGTCAGTGTGGAGTGAATTCCTTTTTGGGCCAACACTTCTTTTGAGTCCCAATTTCAATGTCAAACAGGTGAGCAGCGATCAGATTGTCAAACCTCAGAGGGAAGGTAGGGGAGGGCAGGGGTTAGGGGGAGAGATCAACCAAAGGACTTGTGTGCATGCATATAAGCCTCACCAGTCGTCATGGACAACAAGGGGGTGGGGGAGTGAGTGGAGAGGGGTTTGGGATGGGAATGGGGGGGTGAGGCAATTATGTGATACCTTAATCAATAAAGAAATAATAATTTTAAAAAAGAGGCCAAGGCGATCTAGATTTGGACACGCCAACTTGATGTCAAGTTAAGAGATGCATTTTTCTGGCCAGGCGAGCTCTGCTGCCGGGAACCTTTCTGGGACCGAACTCATCATGGTTCTCGTTCTGCAGCAGCTGGAGCGTTTCACTGGCTCGCCCGTGAGCTTTGCTGGTTAAGGAGACTCTACGTGGGGGTGCAGCACCCGTTTTCTGACTCTGTCGACATCTAGCACATCTGGACTGCACACGGCTCTCAGAAGGGACTTTCTGAAACACAGTCTGAATGGGCCATTTCCAAATGCTCGAGTCTTTCCAAACCCTCCTCCCACCTCGGGAGCTTTGAGTGGCACGCAGGCTCCCTGCCGTGAGGGCCAGCCCCGGCTGCCAGGGCGGCTGGCGCTCCGTCGCCTCGACTCAAAGCCTGGCTCTGCCACCCAGAGGGGGAGATGACGTGGGTAACGCTCTTAGGCCTGGGCTCCCAGGGCACTGCATGCTAGTTTCTCACTATTGCCTAAACCAGTGGTCAGCAAACTGCGGCTCGCGGGCCACATGCGGCTCTTGGCCCCTTGAGTGTGGCTCTTCCACAAAATACCACGTGTGGGCGCGCACATACAATGCGATTGAAACTTTATGGCCCATGCGCAGAAGTAGGTTTTCGGCTCTCAAAAGAAATGTCAATTGTACTGTTGATATTTGGCTCTGTTGACTAATGAGTTTGCCGACCACTGAGTGATTTGTCAAGTTCATGTTATTCCCTTTCCTGGAATGCCTTTTTTTTTGCCTCCTTCCTCTTTTGACTGGAAAGTTCCAGTTTTCTTTAAAGCCTGGCTCAATGTCACCCTCCTGGGGACACCTTCTACTGCCTGGCTTTGGCAAATCATTGTTTTCTCCTCTGCAGACCTTGAACTTCCAATTCTCTGTCCCCTTTCCCTGTTCCCCCCCCCCCCCCATCTCTGAAAGTTTCTAGCACAGGACCTGGCACATTGGTAAGTCGCCAAAAACCATTTGTTCAATGGATGTGCAAAACAATGACTAGCTGACACTTTTTTCATTCTTTCTCCTCCTCTCTCTCAACCCCGCATAGACTCGCCATTGTCCTTCAGTCCACCTGCCTACACCCCACCCCCATCTTCTTTATAAATAGGAAATGACAGCTGCGTACAAATATATCCCAGAGGCCAGGAATGTTCTGAAGACAAGGTCAGACTTATTTATTTCTTGCATCTTCCAAAACATCTGACTCCTACCTATTCCAGCTTCTTCAACATCTAACACTCAGGCGTCTCTCTCAAGGTCAGTGACAGCTTCCCTCGCCTTTCAACATTCGTCCTGGGGGCCTCTCTCCTCAGCTCACAGCCCTTCCCCAAGGTCACCACCTGGCACTGAATCGCTTCTTTGGAAAGGACAACCCAGTGCTCTGAGAATCCAAATGCTTTATTGATCCACCCAATTTAACAGGGACTCTAACAAGAGAGGTAGATAGGGACCCTTCCAGTTCTCGCGGTTCACTTTGTTCAATGAGGAAGATATTGTTGCATAAATAGTTACATCCTATGTAATAAGAGAGGAATATGCTAATTATCCATTAAGCCTTGAGGTGTAACAACCAACCGCATAATGACCAGATCACAGATCATGGATCTGCAGGAGGGTAGGGCAGCAAACTACAAGCGGGCGGGGGGCGAAAAGATACAGGAGGGGGCAGGGCAGCAAGCTGTGAGAGGAGAGAGGGGGAAGGGGGCAGGGGGAGCCCCAGGAGGGCGAGGCAGTGAGCTATGAGCAGCAGAGAGATACAAGTGGTGGTGGGCGGGCAGCCAGCTGAGGCAAGAGGCAGCAAGCGACTCCCGCAAGGATTCGTGCGCAGGGCTACTGGGGTTTTCTAAGAGACGTGAACATGCCGGGGGGTATGAGAGTGAGTGTGAGGCAGGAAAGTCTCTGAGAAAGTGATATTCATTCAAAGATCTTGAAGGATAAGAAGGAGTGGCCAAGAAGAGCAAGAAGATGAGTGCTCTAGGCTGAGAGAGGAGGGGGTGCAAAGGCCCTGAGGGGGGAGAGAAAGGTTCATATATTATTTATATATATATATATATATATATATATATATATATATATATATATATATAGTTGATTTTTTTACAGAGAGGAAGGGAGAGGGATAGAGAGTTAGAAACATTAATGAGAGAGAGACATCGGTCAGCTGCCTACTGCACACCCCTACTGGGGATGTGCCTGCAACCAAGGCACATGCCCATGACTGGAATCAAGCCCAGGACCCTTCAGTCCGCAGGCCGATGCTCTATCAACTGAGCCAAACCCGTCTCGGCAAGAGATAAAGGTTCTTTACGCTCAAGAGCAGACACAGCCAGTGTGGCTGGGAAACAGCAAAGCCACGGAACAGAGGCCGCCTCGCAGAGCACACATGGATTGAGACCAAGGTTTTAGACCCAATCCTCAGAAAACTGGAAAGCAGTGACAAGACGCGCTTTTTCTGGTTTCAGAAAGCCGCTCCGGCTGTGGAAGGGAAAATGGATCGGGGGTGGCAAGACGGAGGCTGAAATGAAGACTCTTGTGTCCTTGGCTTAGATTGCTGAAACTGGAATTGTTGGGTAAAAGAAACGTGCCATTCACAGCTGAGAGTGTCCATTGCCACACACATTTAGAAGCAGCAGGCAGGTTGGTTTCCTAAGCGTTGCTATTCCGTATTGCCCTGTGGGTGTGTCAGGCCTCCGCCCCACACGCCCCGGCAGTGCGGGCACCCCCCTCCCCCCAAGGCCAGACAGCTCTCCCACCTGCACAGCGGCAGCCCCTGCGATGGACCAAAGCCCAGCCAGGCAGGAAACCCTAGGGTATTTTAAATGCAGCTTCTTGAGCCTCTCTGAACAGGACTAATTTCCATTTTCTGAGAACTCAATAGCCCTCTCCAACATAGAGGGGAAAATAGCGCCTAAACACAAACCTCTCGGGGGTCTCTTCTCAGATCTCTGCAAAGATGTAATGGCCTGCAGTTCTTCTGCAAAAACCACCTCAACAGCTCCACCCGCTCTTCCCCTGCGTGACGGTGGAACAGGTGCGTCTGTCCCAATAAACACCTCAGCGATGTGCCTGCTGGCCACGCTCTGCCCCTGGAGTCGCTCCCAGCTACAAAGCGGGGTGAGGAGGACTCTATCCAACATCCTCCGGTGAATGCTAATGGGCTCCTCCGGAGACCAGCCTGAGCTCCGTGCTGCATCTGTTCTCCGGGCATCCACGCCGCAGCCTTCCGAAGCCCAGCCAGCGCAGTCTGGAATGTTAAGTTTGCCCTTGGAATTGGCTCATCCTTTCCTCACCTCGTTCACTGCTAGATTCCCGTTTCCTCTGGTCCTGCTCCTCCCAGGAGCCATCCTACAAGTCCAGAGCCTCCATCCGTTTTCTTACCTGTGAGGAGAAAGACAGTCCTCTCCTCTCAGAACCGTCTCCTGGATTAAGTGAGATCATGGATGTCCATGGCTTAGCCTAGTGCTTTGCACACAGTTAGGCTGAACAAGCAGCACCCATTCATCCTCCATCCGTTTCCAACACACAAACCTGCCGCAGGCTTCCTATGCCGCAGGCATTGGGCTGGGTGTTAGACTATGAGAGATCGCACATACAAACAATTACTTATATGGCAGCACCTATAAGCACTAGGTGCCATGCAAACACACCGAGAGGATGACTAACTAGCTCAGGAGAAAATCAGGGAGCGCTTCTGAGAGGAGGTGTCAGCCATGAGCCAGGTAGAAGAAGAGCTGAGGACTGGTGAGGGGAAGGGCGTGCTAGGCGGAGGATAGCAGCATGTCCCAGGGCCACAGGAGTCTGCTGTGCAGGGACCCGCCAGGCCCTGGGCCCGGCAGCTGCCTGACCTCCCTGCAGCCAGCTGCCTCTCCACGGAGCTGAAGGCCGTGGCTGTATCCGCGCATATGATTTCTGCTATAAACACACGTGTGATGCTATTAGGTTCAAATGCTTCCAAGCTGGTGCCTCGCAGGGGAAGTATTGCTGGCAGTGAACATCTGCGGCTTAGAGGAACCCAGCGCTGGGGATGGGGAGGTGGTCTCAAATCTAATAACGTTTTTACTTCCTGGCGGATGGGTTTCTGTTATGAACCGGGGCCTCCAGAACCTGGTTAATTTGCACACCGCGGAGACACGCAGGTTTGTTTCTATTCAGAGCAGAAGCTAACGAATAGACGAGGGTGAACATAATAATCGGGTAGAGGTAGCTTGGCTGAGGGAGAGAATAAAAGCCCCTGTGCCTCACCCAGCCGAACTGGCTGCAGGGCAGCGCACCCCGCGGAGCATCCAGCCAATCACTCACAGACACAGACAGGCTGATTGAAGCAGTGACTCATCTTTGCAACCGCAGGGTCAAGGCTAGAGGTGGAGGCACTGTTTCATGTAATAAACCATCCGCGAGAAACGCAAGGCTTTCAGGGTGATGTGTTTGGCCTCCCTCTATAAATGCTTCTACATTAAGGTCCAAAACACATCTCTAATTAAAATCTAAATTGCAATCGAGGCATTTACATCTAAAGAATGCCATTCCGCCCAGCAAAGACCTCGGCTGCTGGATGGTGAGTTAATATGTGAAAGCCCTTTAACTCTTTCTCCCCTGATGCACCATTTTCCATTTTCAGCTGGTGCAGCTTGCTATGAATATAACTAGCCTCGTTTCTCCTCCTGGCAGATAAAACAACTGACACTTCAAAAAAAAAAAAAAAAAAAAAAAAAAAAAAGCCAGAAATCTTCAAATGATTCCTCCCAGCAGCAATAACAATAGCTTAGAAACACACTGGCTTTTCAGACACGACGCTTACATGCCAGAGAATGGGCAACGTCCACTAGATAGCCAATTCCGTCCTCATATAGAGTGCTAACCACTGGGCTCCACTGCCTACCCCAGCAGTCCCCACCCCGGCTGCACATTAAAATCACTGGATATATACTAATGGGCACCAAGAAATGATTTGAAATTGCAGTTGATGAGATTTGAATAAGGGCTGTAGATCAGTGAATAGGATTGCATCCATATAATATCCTGTCCTTGACAATTACATGGTGATTATGTAAGACATTAACATTTGGAAAAGGACATACAGTACTTCTTTGTACTAGTTTGAAGCTTTTTTTATGTCTGAAATTTTTTCAAAAGGAAAAGTTAAAGAAAACACACAAAAAAGAGGAAGTAATTGAAAAAATATCGATGCCCGGGCCCTCCCTCAGACCAATTAAATCAAATCTCTGGGTATGGATCCTGAACATGGGTGTTTTTTAAAAGCCCCCGCCCCGGTGGTTTATAGTGTGGCTGGGGTTGAGAGCCGCTGTCGGAGGGAGGCCAGGGCGGGTGAGCAGAGGCTGGGCCGTTGAACATCCTCTCTGTGGCTCAGGCAGGCCACTTCCCCTCCCTTTGTGTCGTGGGCTTACCTCTGACACAAAGAGAGCGGCTGTACCAGGGAAGGGGACAGGGTGAAGGCAGAGGGAGTGTGCAGGGAGGAAAGCTTCACACAGTTTCAGGAACTGTGGACGCTGAGGTCCCGATGAGTCCTTCCTTCTGAAGAGAAGCTTCCACACTCAGCGCCCAGGGACCTGCTGGTAAAGGGCGAGGGGCAGCCTGGAGGTCAGAAGGTGAGCAGTTCCATTGTAACCAGGGCCTCCTCTCCTTCAGCTGTCTCAGCCCAGCCTGTCCCCGCACCTCTGCCCACAGGAACCAGTCCATGGGCCACTCCCCATCAGAGCCCTCTGCCCAGTTCCCTCCTCTTCTCAGCTCTTTCTTTTCCTGCAAGGATAAATGGGGCTCCCTATTTACTAAAAGGCTATATCCTGTTAGCTCTTGTCCCTAGAGGACATGATGCTGAGTGAAGGAAGCCAGTCAGAAAAGGCTACATAGTAGGCGCTTCCATTTATATGAATAGGCGAATGTGTAGAGGCAGAAAGTAGATTGTTGTGGAGAGCTGGAGGGATACGAGGGGATAGCAAAAGGGGTACATACAAGGTTTCTCTTTGAGGTAAAATTTGTTTTGAAATTGATTGGGTGATGGTGACACAAATCTGTGAACATACTTAAAAACTATGGAATTGTATACTTTAAACGGGTGAATTGTATGATATGTGAATTGCATCTTAATACAATAGAACTCTTAAAAATGTAAGTGTATATACTGTGTTTCCCCGAAAATAAGACATCCTCTGAAAATAAGACCTAGCACATGGAAAGATAAGACATCCCCTGAAAATAAGACCTAGCGCAACTTTGGGAGAAAAAATTAATATAAGACACTGTCTTATTTTCGGGGAAACAGGGTACTTCTCAATTTTATTTATTTATTTATTAGTGTCCTAGTGCACAGATTTGTGCACATTAAAAGGAAATTAATTAGAAGAAATATCTTTTTTAAAAAAAATATATTTTATTGATTTTTTACAGAGAGGAAGTGAGAGGTATAGAGAGTTAGAAACATTGATGAGAGAGAACCATCGATCAGCTGCCTCTTGCACACCCCCCACTGGGGATGCACCCACAACCAAGGTACATGCCCTTGACCAGAATCGAACCTGGGACCCTTCAGTCTGCAGGCCGACACTCTATCCACTGAGCCAAACCAGTCCCGGCTAGAAGAAATATCTCAATATCACTATTCCTGTCTTGATAATGAAAAGAAAATAGGGTTCTACCGAGACTCCTATCTACTTATTCCAGGATTTCTGTGAGGATCAGATGAGATGAAGCACAGGAAAACACTTCACAAACATTTGGTTAAACTGAAATGTTTGCACCTGGCTATAAAGTAAGTCGGATTCCTGGGCCGAAGAAACTCCAAGGAGGCAAGTCACTAGGGAGAGGAAGTCGGGTGTTGGTTTGTTGGCTTCAGATCCATGTGCTGTTTCTTTTTAAATGGGCAGTGTGTGTCATGGCAGCTCCTGCATTGAACGTCTGCCCCCTGATGGTCAGTGCGTGTCATAGCTACCTGTTGGGTGGACATTTAACCATTTATATATATATATATAGTTTTATTTTGCTGGGCCCCAACCCTAGATGCAGATTCAGCGGATGTGGCTGGAGCTGAGAATGTGCATTTCTAACAAGCTTCCCTGTGATGCTGCTGGTTCCAGGACCACACTTTGAGAACCACTGATGTACAGTATTCTTCTTAGTCCGATTGCCTGATAAACTCCAGGCAGGCTCTGTCCATGTCGCCTGGATATCTAGAGATTTGCGTTTATTTTTCTCCTTGCTTTTCTTTTTTCTTTCTTTTTTTGTACTGGGCTGGTTGAACAGCAAGAAGAAGTGAAGTCTTCTGACAAGTTGATGCCTTAATAGGCTCATTTGTTATGCAGGATGCAGACACCCGATGCAAGATGCATCGGAGTATTTTGCCTGTAAGTAAGAAGTCCCTCCTACCTGGCCACACCACCTTGCTCCGAAACTGCCTTCCAGCAGCAGAGCTGTGGCTGGGAAAGCGCCTGTTGTGCAGGAGGCGTCAGCCACTTATTGCTTCAGCTCTGGCCAAGTCAGCTCTGGCCAAGTGCTATAACGTCGTCATATTTAAGAAGCAGGTGTGTGGCATTTTCAGAAGGTAGCATGGTCCTCAAGTGAGTTATTGGTATTTTACCTCAGCAAAAGAATTCAACTTTGTAGATTGCAATCCAAACAAAGCCCGTTTATCTTTATGCATTTTATTCTTTTAGAATAAATACATGCTGCTGTAATAAAAACACTTTAATCATTTAATAAGCCTAACCTTGACTCAAGCAGTGAATGCCTATAAACATAATGAATAAAAAATGCTGCTATTTTTAGCTTACCAATAGTATATTGTCCAACAAGACAAAAAGCCCAGTGGAGAGTTACCTTCATATTTATCATTCAATAGCAATGATGCAGGCTATTTTTGTTAAGACTGTTGGAATTTACTGACCACAATTTATGACATACTAGAGTAGGGGTGTCGAACTCAATCAGAGAAGGGGCCAAAATCTAAAATCCAGCCTAAATCGCGGGCCGAATGGTTTACTGAACAGTCATAAACTGTCATTGTGATGGAAACGCAGCGGAGTGCAGTGATGACAGCGCGGTGTGGGCCACATTGCAAGGCCTGGCAGGACGGATTTGGCCCGCGGGCCTTGTGTTTGACACATGTGTACTAGAGGCTCAGTGCATGAAATTTGTGCACGGGGCAGGGGGGCGGTGTCCCTCAGCCCAGCCTGCACTCTCTCCAATCTGGGACCCCTCAAGGGATGTCCGACTGCCCATTAATGGACAGTCAGACATCCCTCTCATAATCAAAGACTGCTGACTCCCAACTGCTCACCTGCCTGCCTTCCTGATTGCCCCTAATCACTTCTGCCTACCAGCCTGATCACCCCCTAACCACTCCCCTGCCAGCCTGATTAATACCTAACTGCCTGCCCTCCCCTGCAGGCCTGGTCACCCCTAACTGCTCTCCCCTGCAGGCCTGGGTCTCCCCCAAACTGCCCTTCCCTGTAGGCCCAGTTACCCCCAATTTCTCTCCTCTGCTGTCCTGGTCACCCCTAACTGCCCTCCCCTGCAGGCTTGGTTGCCCACAATTGCCCTCCCTTGCAGGCCTGGTCCCTCCCAACTGCCCTCCCCTGCTGGCCATCTTGTGGTGGCCATCTTGTGTCCATATGGGGGCAGTCATCTTGTGTGTTGGAGTGATGGTAAATTTGTATATTACTTTTATTAGATAGGATACTCCAAAGAATGCAGTAACCTCCTTATTGTGTTAACTACTTGTTCTATTTTGAAAATCTATTGTATTGTATTAACTGATTGAACAATAATTCAAGTAGAGTGTCCCAGAAAAAACCACTTGAGTTTGCTCTTCAGAGCCTGGCAGGTGGCTCTGAGCATTAGCAATGATGGCCCGACTCCCCTGATGTTGTGTCCTCTTCCCGGGGTCCCACATGCTGTGCAGCTTCACTCACAGTGGCCTGAAGACAGCCTGGGGATGAGTTTGTGCTTTGCCATGTCTACCTTTCCAAAGAAGATGCAGCCCTGAACATAGGCCTGTTGTTGCATGTTACTTTCTCAGGGAGTCGCAGTTCATGTGACTGGCCTGGCTGAGAAGAATACCCCACAGTCCTCCCCACGTGTCATCAGCCCTCATCATAGGCTATGGTTTGGAGTTAACATGCTTCACTTGAGTATCTTGTATTAAAATCCTTAATACTGTTATAAAACGCACACCCGTTACCCCATAATTAATTCACCTTTACAAAAATTACTCTACAGGAAATAATAACAGATGTGCGCAAATATTTAACTGTAAGCCAACAGCCACAAGGTGGGAACCACCCACGTGCCCATCACTCATGAGCACATGAAGTGCGGTCCTGCTCCATGGGTGGACCTAGAGGACATGATGCTGAGTGAAGGAAGCCAGACAGAAAAGGCTACATAGTAGGTGCTTCCATTCATATGAATAGGCGAATGTGTAGTGGCAGAAAGTAGATTAATTGTTGTGGAGAGCTGGAGGGATACGAGGTGATAGCTAAAGGGCACAAGGTTCCTTTTTGTGGAGTAATAATTTTAAAATTGATTGGGTGATGGTGGCAAAATCTGTGAACATACTAAAAACTGTGAAACTGTATACTTTATTTGATTTTTTAAAATATTTTATTGACTTTTTTACAGAGAGGAAGAGAGAGGGATAGAGAATTAAAAACATCAATGAGAGAGAAACATCAATTAGCTGCCTCTTGCACAATCCCCACTGGGGATGTGCCCACAACCAAGGTACATGCCCTTGACCGGAATTGAGCCTGGAACCCCTCAGTCCGCAGGCTGATGCTCTGTTCACTGAGCCAAACTGCTTTCGGCTGAATTGTATATTGTACTTTAAATGAGTGAATTGTATGGTATGTGAATTACATCTTAATAGAACTCTTAAAAATGTAAGTAAATATACTTCTCAATTTAATTTATTTATTTGTTTGTTTGTTTTGCTGGGCCCCAACCCTAGATGCAGATTCAGCGGATGTGGCTGGAGCTGAGAATGTGCATTTCTAACAAGCTTCCCGGCGATGCTGCTGGTTCCAGGACCACACTCTGAGAACCACGCATTCTAAATGTGTTCAAAAACAAAATTTTAGAAACTACTTAAATGTCCAGTTATAAGATGTTAGATTAAATGTGTTGCATCTGTTGTGCGTCATTTCTAAAGTAACTGTTTCATTTCAAACGGTTAGGCTTACAGAGTCATTGTTAAGGTAGCACGGCGAGTTCCCGTGCACCCAGTTTCCCTATGATTAATGTCTTACCTGGTTATGGTACATTTCTCACACCCAATGAACCAGTGCTGATAAATTAATACTAACTAAACCCCATGCTTTATTCAAATTTCCCTAGTGTTACCTGCTGTTTGATTTCTGTTCTAGGATCCCAGCAGGACACCGCATTACGTTTGGTCATGATGTTTCCTCAAACTCCTCTTGGCTGTGACTGTGTCTCAGACTTCCCTTTTTTCCTACGACCTTGAGAGCTTTGAGGAGCGCTGGTCAGGCATGTTGTAGAATGTCTCTCAACATGGATTTGCCTGTGTTTCTCATCCATAGACTGGGGTTATACCTTTTGGGAAGATCACACAAGGAAAGGCCATGCTTGTCACATGTCAAGAGCAAGCACCATGACCTGGCACTGCTGATGTTGACCTTGATCACCTGGCTAAGGTCGTGTTGTGTTTCTCAGGTTTTTCCACAGTAACATTTCTTCCCTCCTCTTTCACACTTTCCTCTGGGGAAGGAAGTCACTGCACTGAAAGGGGAGTTAGGGCCCACCTCCCTGAGGGCAGAGTAGCCACAGGAACTATTTGCATTTCTTCTGCTTTGTTTGTCTCTTCTCCCACATTTATTAGGTACTCAATCATTTCTTTATGTCAACAAGGACTAGCAGGGATTTACTATATCTACTGTGCTGTGATTCAATGCCGCCCTATTTTCTTGCTCCAATGCTTTCAGCTTTGGCCATTGCGAGTTCTCTCAATTGGCCCTGGCACCCCTTGGGCATCCCCGCCCCCCCCCCCCCCCCCACACACACACACACATTGTGGATTTTTCTTCTCTTTTCTTTATTTCTTTTTTCAGAGTATTTTCTCACTTTCTGGCATGACAAGATGTTCCAGGCTCATCTTATATGTTTTCCGCCCTCATCCTAGAATCAGCCATTTCTCCAAGGAGCCTGGTTCCTTTTAGAAACAGAGATCCAGGTGCTGCGTATGCTCACTGCTACCAGGGCCTTCTGTGGAATATCAGTATATTATTGATAATTGTGTTAAAAGGGTGTTTAACATCTGCTAAATATTAAAAGAAAAATGTACTTTACAAAAACAATATAATCCCACAGATTCTTTCATATATATGGAGGAAAATACATTGAAATATTAACAATGGTTATCTCTGAACATTCAATGCTAGGTAAGTTTTATTTCTCCATTTTGTACAACTATAATTTTAAAGTTTCTACAACAAAATTTTATTCATTAATAAGAGCCCTTGAAGTTCCAATGCAAAACTGGCTGAAGCTGCAGAGGCACTGCTTGCCCCACTGTCCCCCTGTCAGCATGCAGCTCTGAGGGAGCAGACACACGCTGGATGAGGTCTTACCCTGGTTGAGTAGAGTTGGATTCAGACCTTTGACGATCACCAAAAAAATTGTGGTGCACTCTCCCTTCCTCAAATGAATAAAAAATAAAATAGTACTAAATTGTAAATAAAAATAAAAATAAATAAAAGTTTATATGTTTAAATAAAAATGTCCATATTTTTTAAAATTGCAAAATGTGAAAGTCCATTGATTGAATCCAAATCTTTTATACTTTTTTTAAAAACCTGCCATTGCATGGCAGAGCAAACACTGAGGAATCTTCACTGGCGGGGATGTGGGGGGCGGTGCACCGGGCAGTGCAGGTCTTCCCTCAGTGCTGCCAGTCATGCCCCACTGGCTCCTACAAAGGCCACCAGCATCTCCTTCCTGCAAAGAAAAGTTTGAATGGCAAAGCCTTAGGTCAGGGGTGGGGGACCGTTTTTGTGCCAAGGGCCATCTAGATATTTAAAACACCATTCCTGGGCCATACAAAATTATCAACTTAAAAATTAGCCTGCTATATTTGGCCAAACATTTAATTACCTCACTCCTAATGCCTTGCCAGGGCCAGACCAAATAATTTTGAGGGCTTTTCTATAGCCCATGGGCCAGACACTCCCCACCCTGCCTTAGGTGGTCAGTCCCATCGAGGCTACACTGGCCTTTGGGACAAGTGGAAATAATCATTTTCTGTAGAATTCGGATAGGAGAACTCAAAGGTGCTTCTCCAGGATCCATGCCCATAGATAGAGCCGTGCTATTAATTTTATAGCTAAACATCTCATTGATATTCCATTGTTCCTATTAGATTAGTTACAACAAATCAACTGACACCCCCACACTGACGAGGACACAGGTTCTTTAGCTAGCGATTCACTTTTTGGCAATTTGCAGAGTAAGCTCTCTTGGAAGACTTTATGCAGCAGTTGGTTAATATTCAATCTTTATTAATAGTATAAATCCATCTATCCATACTACAATACATCGCTCATGGCAACTCTATTCTTAATGGACTCAACCTGGAAACAACTCAAATGTCTGTCCACAGGAAAATGGATAAAAAAATTGAGCTTTTGCAGTTTTCAATGGGTACATGACGAACTATGGCAAAATTTAAAGGCTTTCAAAATAACTTTTTTTCTCTCAAAATTTTGTGGGTTTGGTGTTCAGCTGGCAGTTCTTTAGTACCGTGTGGTGGTGACCAGGGTCACTTATGGCTACATTTAGCTTGGAGCGTGGCTGGTCTTCGGATATCCTAGATCAGTGGTTCTCAGTCTTTCTAATGCTGCGACCCTTTAATATAGTTCCACCATACAGTTATGGTGATCCCCAACCATAAAATTATTTTTGTTGCTACTTCATAACTGTAATTTTGCTGTTAATGAATCGTAATGTAAGTATCTGTGTTTTTTGCTGGTCTTAGGCTCTACAGCAGCGGTTCTCAACCTGTGGGTCACAACAAAAAGATCATCCACAGAAAGATCCCACCTATCTATAGCCTACATCTTGACCCCGATGTCTTCTGTTGGCCCCTTACACTTCCCTACCTGCTCTGTGTCCTGGGAGACTGCACAGAGGACACCTACACAATTAGCTTTCTGGCCTTGGTTGGAGCCGGAGGGAACCTGGCAGGAGTCCAGAGCAGCAGGAGAGTGAGGTCACAGCATATATTCTCTAGGATGGTTCCCTGTGGTCACCTTTGGGCTGGCGCATGTGTCAACTGAAGGTCAAGAATTGCCAGTCTCTCCTTTGCTCTCTGCTCCGCAGGGTGAGGAGGGTAACGCTTGTATGACTAGCCTCAGGTGGACCTTTGTGGTTTCCTCACCCTGCCCTGGCCCATGTACACAATCCTTTCACTAAATCCCCTTAAAATGATCCTGCTTTGTGTGCACCATCTGTCTCCTGCTAGGACTCTGACAGAACCCCTAGCTGTGAATAATGATTTTAATAACTCTCTCAAGTCCATTCTGTCGTGCTACTCCAACGTGGCCAGGGGCTGGTGGCATGCCACCACCTGGCAGCCTGGAAGCATGCAGAATCCCAGGCTCCACCTCAGACCAAGAATTGGAGATGAGTGCTCTAAAAGGACACCCGGCAATGCCTTGTGCATGTTGCAGTCTGCGAAGCACAGCATCAGAGTATTCTGAGTTTTAATGAAGCTCTATGGGTGCAAACAACCCAAGGACTCCCTCGGACTAGCTCAGGCAATGCATCTTACCCGCAGGCAGTGAGGGAACCGACTTGCACAGAAATCTAAAAATGGAACCCAGGGGGAGAGAAGCCCCATGGAGACAGGACCTAGAGGGTCAGCAAGGACCTGAGACCTCAACAGGGGGCATCTGCAGGTCCTCGCAGCTCTGCCCTGCACTCATTACTCTGCATGCATGTTACCAACGGGAGCCTCACCATTTACTCTATTATCGTTTGGCCACTTTTTGTTCACTTAGAGCTTTGCCTAACTCTGAATCTGAATTCTGCTTATCATGTGCTCCCTGTTTTGTCTCAGAGGCTATTTTGCTGACTCCCTAAATTTCAGTTTCTGAGACTAAGAATGCATTTGCCCAATTCGTCCATGTTTGGGCAGAGCGTTCTGCACCAGCCTCTCCCAAAGGTTAATGGGCAGCCTTTAGGATGGCTGCCAATTCCTGACTCAGCAGGTGCTGGGTAATACAGTATAAACATGTCTGCCTGCTGTCTGCTCAGCACTATGGTCACACATCCAGTTGAAATAGTCTTCAAATACATGAAATGGGGGTTTCAAACCTTGACTGCAGGCTCTCCCCCTTTATATCCACTGCTACCCTTCCCCCTTCTCACCCTCACCCCCCTACTTCTCAGCACATTTCATCCTCTGGCAGACCCCGACAGTTGTGGAGATGAGTTTTCATGTTCAGGGTGCTCCAAACGTTGTGTAACAAAATTAATTACATTTAATTAAATGTATCTACTTTTTACAGCCCCAAACAAATCGAAAATGCCATGTGAAGCTTATGAGATGGCAGTCCTCCAAAGGACTCTGTTGCTGGGTGTATCCGCTCTGAGACGAGGCAATTTCAGAGATCATCTCACCGGGTGAATCTGATGAATGGCCTCCCGGCCTCGGTGAAGCCATCAGGCAAGAACTCAGCCCTTGTCCTGCGTCCCAGGACAAGCACCTACCCTGTCCTCCCTCCTTCCCGCCTCCCAGCTACAGCTTTCTCCCTCAGACAACCATCTTCCTCTTTCTGCCTCTTCATTATACAGTAATGAATTATAAATTTGCTTTTCTCTTTCCTCACTATGTGAGCAGGAGAGGGAACTGTTTGTATTCTTCCAAGTACAGGGCCTGGAAGACAGCTGCTGAATTTATTAACGTTCATGGGATGAATGAATGAATGAATGAATGGATGCTCATTTCTCTCCTTTTCTGTTCTAATCAGGCTCTTCTGTGATGACTCCCAGAGTCTCAGTGGGTTTCTTGCTTCACAGGTCTGGGAGGGGACCGTGGGAGCTGCCCTGTGCTCACACTGAAGCAGTGTCCTCTCCTTGGTCCATGCTGGTCCCAAGGTGGAAGGCGAAAGTGTGAGAGTCGATGGAAATGTCAGTGCACCTTAAAGCCTCTGCTGAATCCGGCACACGTCCCAAGGCCTAAGGTAAGTCACACAGTCAGTTCAGTATCAGCAGCAATGGGAAAAATATGCTTCTCAAAGGGAGGGAGGGGGTTGGAGTGAATATTTGCTAAACGACAGAATAATCTACCATGTGTTGTTAGGAGCGTTCTATTCTGCTGTTTTCAAAATCAGCAAACTAAAATCAGTAGTAGTATATAGTAGTCAAGATCCATTCAGTTTTAGGGACAGAATATAACTGGAAATACAATAGTTTATGCAAAAAAGAAATGTATACCAGGTCTGGGGGCTGCATGTGAACCCCGCAGTGACCCAGGCCGAGGCAGCCGGTGGACAGTGGGGTCAGGACTACCAGGCCCAAGGGCCGTGCATCATGTACAAGCAACAGAGCCATGCTTGCTCGCCTTTCCTTTTGCGAGCAAAACAAAGGAAAAATGTGAAAACAGAAATTAAAGTTTTTAATTAAAAAGTACCGAGCCCTAACATACAGGGAAAGATAAGTAGATGAGTGAAGCCCAGGGGCTCAGAGGACAATGTCGGCATCTCTCCCATCCCCCCTTCACCTGCCCACCTCCGTGCGGGGTCTTACTTTCCCGGTCTCTCCCAGGCGGCTGCATTTGCTGGAGGAAATGGCTGAGGAGGCACTTGCAGAAGGCCTACAAGCTATAATACTACCTGCTAAGAGATGAGGTTCTAGATCATATTTTAGATTCAGGATAATCTATTCTATCTAATAAGGAGGGAATATACTAATTGACTACCCCGCCCTCTAAGATGGTGGCACCCACAGCCAATAAGGAGAAATATACTAATTGACTGTCCCGCCCTCAAAGACCCCAGCCAATAAGGAGGGAATATGCTAATTGACTGCCGCACCCTCAAAGATGGCGGCACCCAGTCCTCTCAGCCCCCAGGGATGCCTGCCTCTGGAGTCCCCCAGTCCTCTCAGCCCCCCAGCTGCCCAGGGCTGGCCCGAGGTGCAGGCAAACCTCCGATGGTGGCTGCCCAGCTGTCCAGGGCCACCAGAGACTCAGGTAACCAGGGCCCGCCAAGGCTTGCACTGCTGGCAGTGGCAGCAGCAGCAGGGGAGTGATGGGGGTAATGCCTTCCCCTGATCGCTGGGTCGCCTCCTGCCCCTGAGGGCTCCTGGACTGCGAGAGGGGACAGGTTGGGCTGAGGGGCCCCCCCTTCCCCCCCTATTTCCAGTGCATGAATTTTCATGCACCAGACCTCCAGGTTTTATAAATGAGAGCTAGCAAATCTGCCAAGTAAAAGTTAATTGATATCATTGAAGAGGTTAATTTAAGAATATGGAAAATTCACTGTTTCAGGAATAAGCCAAATATTTTAATCTTAAGAACCTTCCCTTGAGAATGCATTCATATTACTGGACACGATGAAAACAATAATTTTATAGGAAATATGTTTATTATTAATCATCTCAATTCAAAAATACTCAGTCTTTCCTAGGGCTGGTCCACCATATTCTGTCTCTTTAAAGTATTAAATAATCAAAATTGTGAGCAATTTTATTTAGCAGCACAGACACTTTTGTACGATAAGAAAAGAAATTCCTAGCAATGAAACAAGGTCTCCAGAACTTGCTATTAAAACAAAGAAAGCACTTCTAATGACAAGATGTCACAGGACAAAGCCCAAGAAAACAATCTGCCAGAGCACATGCTGGAAAAGGGGTCAAGACATTTAGGATCCACCCTCGCACGGAGTTAGCTGTGAAAGCGGCTTAGGTACTTCCACTTCTGCCTGGAATGTGTCCTTCGGGCCTGGGACACTCGTTATCTAACTTCCCCAAGCCGGCAGCTTTTCAACTTCTTGTCCACATAACCGTGTCCAGAGGTTTCGAGAAGAAGACAAGCAGGAAGTATTTAGCTTTGATTTTTGAGCAGATGTAACACCAGTTCTTCATCCTCCGCCAAAGACAGGCCCGTATCCAACGGCTCTGAGACTTCCCACTTGGCCTTCTTTCTGTTACGACTTGTGAGTCCCATGTTCTCCACTTCACTGCTGTTCCTTTTCCTCACCCCCTGCTTCTTCTTGGTGTCACTGGTGAGAACAAATCCAATGATTTACTTTGTAAGTACATAATTAAATTCATTGTTATAAAATCAAACACAACGTGACAAAATTACCAATAACAGATAGCTGGTAAAAGGATATTACTCAAGAGGGAAAGACACTGTAACAGCATCAGGATATCTGTGTCATAAGTTAAGTATCGTCCCAGCAGTGGGTGGGAGGGAGGGCCCATCATGCACCAGGCACGTACAGGGGGTCTGCATACACCGGCTCATCCAATCCTTACAATAACTCTAGAAAACTAGATGTATCATCCACAATACGCTGAGAGGTCTACAGTCTGGCTCCCGGATGGCTCCAATCTGTGCTTGTGCTGCCTCATCCTACTTCCTCTATTAAAGTTGGGCCATCCTTAAGGAGCAGTGTGTGGGCTACCAGATATCGGGATACCAGGTGCTAATCCTGTTATCTGCTGCATTAAGCTGTGATATACAGACCGTGACTAAAACAGAACCTGAAATGTTAGATTACAAATTAAGATAGCAAGTGAATTTTCCCATTTAAAATCCGCATCAGTCTTAAGGAAGCATAAACATTACTGCTGTATTCTGTACACACCTGAGGCATAGACTATGAAAATAAAGCTAATTTTTGAAGATAAGAGTCAATCACATGATACATTAAAAATTAAAAAAGCAAAACATCATCAAAGGATTCTAAGATACCATCATCATGTTCCAAGATGACCTAATTATTCCATACAAAATTAACAAAATAAAAACCCAGCAATGGCAGTAGGAACCATTTATTCAAGTGCCTGGCTCTGTACTACATTTTTTACATAGATTAAATTTATCTTTATGAAAACCCTTGGTGTGAAATCCTTACACTCGTTCCACAGAGAAGTTAAATGACTGGACCCACATTATATCCGTGGGATTCACACCCAGATCTGAATGACTCTAAAGTCAACCCAAAGCAACTTGAATTGGTCAACATCTTCAGTCAACATCTGGAGAACAGTAACAGAAAGAATTAGCTGTGGACGCCGAAACCGGTTTGGCTCAATGGATAGAGCATCGGCCTGCGGACTGAAAGGTCCCAGGTTCAATTCTGGTCAAGGGCATGTACATTGGTTGCCGGCACATCCCCAGTAGGGGTTGTGCAAGAGGCAGCTAATCGATGTTTCTCTCTCATTGATGTTTCTAACTCTCTATCCCTCTCTCTTCCTCCCTGTAAAAAATCAATAAAATATATTAAAAAAAAAAAAAAAAGAATTAGCTGTGGAAAGAACATTGTTTTGACATCAACATAATCAGACCTTGTCCAATCAACTAACATTTCTAAACCTCAGTTTCCTTATCTGAAAGATGGGGATTATATAAAGAAGAAGAAAAAAACACATCACAGAAATTACATTGTCGTCCAAGCATATGATGTATTCCAAAAGAGGCAAACTGCTCCAGTGCCAATGGAGCCTATTACTCCATAAGACAGCCTGCTATCAAAGTGAATGTGCCTCGTAAGCATATCCAGTTATTACCAACTTAAAGCAAAACTAAATCATTTCCCATTTACCTCCCAGAAATGCCCAATGCTGACTCAGCAGCCGTACTCTCTCACCACTGGAGGGAAGAAAAGCCCGACCACACTGAGGTTACCCACAAGCAGATGCACTTTACATAGTGCCGGAAAGGTGAAAATGAGCGTCCCTGTGAGGGGAATTCAGTTAGCAGTCCTTCTTAGCAGAAAGGGGCCTAATGAAAAGTCCCTGAGTATGGCCAGTTCTGTGCTGATTCCGCTGGGCCTTGATTTACTTCATATGATACTTCCGGTTTCAACATTTTAATTTTTCCAGGTACTTGTAGTTACCTAGTTACCCAAGACAAGAATGCAGTCTGTCACATGTATGAGAAACAGAAAAAGGAGGGACACTGGAGTGGACACACAAGGGTCAGCCTCCTCCTGGTCCCTCCTCATGCGGGGCTCTTACTCACAGGGTCAGAGACTCTTGTGTGCTCCCACCTGTGCCCTCCGTGAGCATGGTACTTCCTCCCTCCCTCTGGTACTCCCTGATTCAAGACTGACCTTCAATCCCTCATCTTCTACAAAAGGCACCCCACTCCCTATTAAAAGTGATTTCTTTCCTCTGAATTCCTACAGCTCTAATTGTTTACTAGCCATTTTGCACCTAGCCTTGCTACTACCTAATACTAAAGTGATTCTTCCCCTACTGGAAAGCATCTTAACTCTCAATCAGAAAGTAAACTCCTGAGTGAGAATATATATTACTACAACCACCTTTCAAAAGTCATTCACATATGCATGCCCAACAATTCCTCTTCTGGGAATCTATCCCCAGGAAATAATTAAGGATGTGTAGAAAGATTTAGTTACTGGATATTCCAGGCAAAGATATTTGTAAAAAGTTGGAAATCCAAACATCCAATCATAAGGAATTGATCTGTTAAATGTGTTATGAAATTTCAAATGAAACACGATGCAGCTATTAAAAACAATGTTGCAGGAATTTCTTTATTGACACTGAAAACAGTAATAAAACCAATATAGAATGAGAGTCTTTGTTTAAATAAGACAGCATGTATATTTGCATTGAAAAAGATTTGGGAGATTTTTTTTTATGTTCTTTCTGCTGGTATGTGTATCTTTTGTTTTTGTTTTTCTGTAATAAGCTTGTATTGCTCCTTGTATTGCTCTTTGCATTATAAAAAAAATAGACAAACTTGAAGGAAAAAGTAGTTCTGGGCAGCTAGGTATATATCTATTCTTCATAATTCCACAAAGCTCAGAAGCATAAAGATTAAATGTTCTACTTAAGTGTCAACCTAGGTCCCAGGACCCATACAAGTATGGGGAAAGGTAAGGCTTCTTAGCTCAGGACAGATGTGTCATGGGTAATTTTCAGTATTTCAAAACACCTGCAACTATGTGCCACAGACTAAATTCTGGTATTTGTTTTCTTTTGGCCAGAATTTTATTATCTGAGCTTTGTACATATTTGACACTTCAGAAGCTTGAGTGGAATGAAAATTATCTCTTTATTAATAAAACAAAAATGAAAGATAAATCTTTCAAAATATAGGGATCATTAGTGTTGAAAGCAGACGTTCTCTGTGATGATGAAAAGGTTAGAAGTCAGTTTTCTAGATTTGATAACGGTGCTCCACAAACCACATGAAGAAATTTGTGGGAGTTTTGGCTGGTTTTACACACTAGTAGGCTTCTAAAGAAGTTGTTCAATACTCGTTCCATGCCTACTATTCACCAAGAAATAGTTAAAAAGCAGTGTTCTTAAATGCTGGCTCCTAACTCCTTGACATACTAAAAGGAGAATTCTTTGTAAAAATCACCCTGGCTCTTATAAATCTTCATAAACATTTCAGTGACTGCTTCTAGTATCATTTATTACTACAGGCCCAGTGCACGAATTCCTGCACAGGTGGGGTCCCTCAGCCTGGCTGGCAATCGGGGCCAATCGGGACCAGCCAGCCATGGGGAGGGACTGCAGGATGTTGGCCTGCCGCCGGAGGTTGGCTATGGGAGCACACTGTGTTGAGCGTCTGGCCCCTAGTGGTCAGTGCATCATCATAGAGACCAATCAACCAGTCATTCAATCGACAAGTCATAATGGTTGCTTAGGTTTTTATATATATAGATAATTTTTAAGGCTTCTCATGATCTAGCTTAGGCCTGCCTCTATGGTCTATTCTGTTCATTAGGACTACTTGTTATTCCCTAAACATACTTTAGGTTCTCACCTTCTTTTGTCTCCATTTGGAATTCCCTCTTTCTATTTTATAACTATCTAAATCCTCCTTATCCTTCAAAACCCACCAGTTCAAATGTCACCTCATCCTCAATGTCTCCATCCTACATGATTCCACCACTTTATGCACTGTCTGTGCTCTGCCATGGCACTCATTCTGAGTGATACTACAGAAGAGACATCTTCCCTGTGACTACTAAATTCGTAGCTTTTTGAAGCCTGGGGCTGCTTGTTACCTTCATCTATAAAGATAACCTGTATAAAAGTCATTCAATAAATGGCCACACATGTGAATGATAGAAATCATGTCTTGTTGGGATTGTTCTAAGCCCTAAGAACTACTGCCACTGCAATGAAGGAGGCTATGTTTCAACAGATATTTCTAATTCAATTTCCAACACGGCTGTGGAGGAGCACATTGCCATGGTAGCACCCCAGAGCGCTCAGTCCAGTGTGAGAGAACACAGGCTCGTGTTTCCTCACCAATCCTGCTGTTAATAGCACATGTTCCTGGTGTTCTAAACTTTGGCTTTGCATATATTTTTCAAAATTAAATAAATGGTCATGTTATGGCTATATTCAGTACTCATTTAAAAAAAACCAAAAAAACAAAAATGACTTCTACAGAGTTAACACCCAGCAAGGGGATAGTTAAAATGATACCATTACCGCAGCTTTCCTAAGAGATGTAATGGAAAGTCATCTAAATTTTAAGAACCTAAATGTTGGCTACTACCTCTTTGAATGCACCTTCTTAGCTTCCTCTTCCTCTGTCCATTGCTTAAATGTCCATATTTCTAGGCTGCATCCTTGGCCCTCTACTATTCTCATTTTACATATTCACTCCGAGAGTTCTCATGCAGTTCAGCACTTCAAGCAGCTCCCATAATGCTGATGACTTTAAAAACAGCCATCTGTAGCCTAGAGCTTTTTCTTCTTCATTAGGTCAGCGCATTCAACCAGTTCCTAGGTTTATATAATTTGCAAAGTCTCAGCAACGATAGTCTTTGGTGCTTTTATTAAAATTAAGTCTATTGCCCCGGCCAGTGTGGCTATGTTGGTTGAAGTACTGTCCCATGCAAGGGAAGGTCACGGGTTTAATTCCCGGTCAGAGCACATACCCACGTTGCGGGTTCATCCCCTGTTTGGGGTGCGTGTGGGAGGCAACCAACAAATAGAAGGTTTCACACTGATGTTTCTCTCCTTCTTCTTCCCTCTAAAATTAATTAAAATAAGTAAGTCTAATATTATTAGTCTTATCTCTGATGAGAAACCTTAGCTTTGATAGGTTGCAAATGTTAACAAAATTTTGATAATAGGAAAGGCTGGGATGGGGAGGGGAAGAGGCAAAAATTTCATTCAATTTTTACTGTAAAAACTAAAATTGCTAAAAAGTCTATTAATAAAAAGATTTATATAGTTCAAGAATTGATATACCATCAATAAATTATAACTTAAATTATTAAGCACAAAATACATGAGTGTTTTCTCCTCTTATCCCCAAAGACTGACATGCCATTTTAATTCAGAACCTGTATATGTTTCCAGCCTTCAACTGGAGGGGTCAGACCATCTCAACTCCACTCCCTCTTCTCATAAACGTCAGGATGGCATATGCCTTTCCAATGAGTTGCCACCTGCGGACCAGAATAGCAGCTGTTTCCTACCCTTACCACCTTCCATGAAGCCAACGAGCAGCACCGTGGATAGACACATGGTTGAAGGATGATCGGATGAAAAGAGGCTGAGAAATCACCTCTGGCAGGAATATACATAATTGTACAGTCATGATTATACTATAAGGGTAAATACTTAAATTTTAATAAATGTCAAAGGAATTAATGGTTAGTACATTAGTGTGTATCATTCCTTCTTTGCCTAAAAAAAAAGCTTTCAAGAATTCTGCAGGTGTCACCCCAAAGAGGTTTTTACTAAACACCTCATAGAAAATGAGCTCTCCCAACCCCTCTTTATCCTATAGTTACTATTTTCATGGCCCTTTTCACCATCTCTCTCCTACTTTTTGTTTTCTTCTTTAAGGTCTCCCTCAGCAGAGTGTAAGCTTTAAGAGGGCTGGGAGCTGGTCTTCTTCTCTATTGCTCTCTGCCAGGCACACAGCACACCTTTCCATTTACTGAATGCCTCAACAATTCCAATTTGGTGATATAAACTCTGCCCATATGTTGGATACAATATATTATAGGACATTATTTTTACTATATCATTTACCATTTCAACCTAGTCTGGAAGTTATTTTTGCAGACTGTTTTGAGTCGAGGGCCTGTCATGTTACATGCGGGTCAACGAATGATTTTGATGAGGAAGAAAATGGAAAATAGATTTCTGAGAGGACATTAAATTCTATTTTTGTAATATAAATAAATATACTTATTTAAAAACTCCTAACACTGTTTTACTTTTAGTAATCAAACTGATCAGCATAGATTAGTGACCCTATTAGCATCATACTCTGCTTTTTTTTTTTTTTTACCTTATTAGATCTTCATGATAATCCTGCAACATAAGAATTATCTTCATTTGACTGGTGATTAAAACGGGGGGAGGGGGGTGTCAAGAGATTAAATAACTTGTCATTAACCAGTTAACTGCCATGCATCCAAAATGGAAACCATCCCCATATGCCACGGTATTTTGAATTTAATTGTATCTATAGATGCTTATGGCGTACAAAGGGTTAAGTAACTTGTAAAAGGAAGTAAGATTCTTTTTCTTAGAAAACATTCAGGTCTTAAGATTCAGATCTGTTTATCTGACCCCAAAAGCCACAGTTTTCCCACAGGATCAAGTGGCCTGCCTTTGTTCTAACACAGACTTAATTTTCCAAACTCCTACATCTCCCCATATTGTGAAGTTTTTGATAACATAGCATAACTTATTTCCAAATTACATGCAGTAGTGGATGTGGGCAAGGCATTCAGTCTGTTGGTTCATAGAAGCTCATGCAACGCCTATCTTACACCTGCTAGAGCAACTATTTTTGTAAAACAGATGCTCCTGAGATCATTCTGCCAGGAACAGATATGCTTTACATTCCTATGTACTGATACAGAAAGGCAGACGAGGTAGACTGATTCACTGATACTATATTTTTCTAGATAGAGAAAACTACTAGCTTTTATTCCCCTTGATTTTTTAAAATTCTCTCTCCCCTTAGGAAGCTTTAGCCAAGGCTTACAGACATGGAAAGGGAGGAGACAAATGATACACTGCACCAACAAAAACATAATCATTATTGCCTGCTGTGAACAGGAATGGGCTTCCTGATAAAGAGCATATTTAAATAAACAATGCGTGGATTAGCGCCAATAAAAGGGGCCGGAGCATCTGTAACACACTCCCTGGGCTACAGTGCTGCACTGCGGACCTCCTTCAAGCCCTGAGAACGTTCCCAGCGCTGTCTGATAGGACTGTGGTCAAGGCCCAACAGAAGAAAAAGGTGCTGGGGAACTACCGACTTCTTCCCTGGTATATGCAGAGCTTTGCAGAAACACAGCGCCGCAGTGAGCGCTAAACTTCAAAGACATGGAGCAAGCAGTTCCAATATGAAGTTATAAAAAGGCAACCGGAAGTCACGGGAGACTCCAAGCCTGACACTGGAAAGGAGGCTGTGCAGCCGGGTGTCATGATGCCTCGTGTTACAGCTCCAACCTCCGAGCAGCTGCATTTAAGGGTGTGTGTTTTTGTGTTACTCCACAAAAATGGGAGAGTAACATCACTCAGTTGGTTAGAGCATTGTCCTGATACACCAAGATTGTAAGTTTGATCCTGGGTCAAAGCACATAAAACAATCAACCAATGAATGCATAAATAAGTGGAACAACAAATGAATCTCAATCTCTCAATAAATAAATAAATAAATAAATAAATAAATAAATAAATAAATTTTAAAATCAGGGAAATTGTGGAATGTTCTAGCCGCACACCAGCTGAGGACAGGGGTGGAGAACAGTGGATATTTGGCCACACTGAAACCTTTGGGTGTCCTTTTCCAACATGCTGCCATGCTGTGAGTGGAAAGCTACCAAAAGCACAGCACCTGAGTATCTAGTTTGTGTCTTATTTGTATAAAACTATCTCTCTCTTGCATTCATATCAATAAATATAGCTTAGACATTTTCCTAAAGAACTTTAAGCTAATAATAAATGATCTTGAGACCACTAAAAATTCTCAGAAATCTTTATACATGTCTTTTAAGTATTGGCACTCTGGTATTTCAATACGTTATGCCAGAGACTTTCCCCCATCATAAATTTTAATTTCCAAGGCTGTGGCAACAGTCCTAATGAAGATTAATTACTGCAGTACATTCCATAAAATCCGCCCAGCTTTACACTGATGGTGAAGACATACAGAAACGGAACTGAAAATGTATCATTCCTTAACGTCTTTTCCAACACTCGGTACTAAAAACAATTTAGTCAAAGGAAAGATTTATTGGCTCAGAGTTCATTACAAACATAACCATAAGAGCAGAAGATGTCCTCTTAGACCAGAATTCTAATAATCAGAAAAGGCTGAGGGTGGTGAGGACAGAAAAGGCAGAGGACTGCAATCATACTACTGACCCATGTATGTTTCCTTCTAAAAAATGCCCGAGTCATTTGGGATTGGCACAACGTTTTGGTCCCCGATCTTTTTGGTTCACAAACACATTTGAGAACTGGATAAAAGTTCATGCCCCTTTTCTTAGATAAGTGAATGGGCGTGTTTATGTTGCCTATACACCCACCTCATCATTTTGGGAACAATTTTAAGATGTTTGAGATGCCCCCAAAGCTGATCCACAGACTCCAAGTTAAGAATCCCTGCTCTGCAGCAATACAGAAAATATACATAATTACTTCTCTTCTCCCAGATTTATAAAAACGAAACCCATAAACACCCAGCAAGTTGGGTTGCATTACGTTTTGTTGTTGTAGTTATTGGTTTTTTTTTGTTACTAATCTGTGTGTAAACCATTTTGTGTTCCTCAGGAGCACGTTGGTTTTTCTCAACTATTTTCACTGACTTGTTTTCAATATTCAAGATCATCACCTCCCCAAGCATGTCCCCCGTGTTCCAGCTACCTGAAAAGATTAAGTTTAGCACTATTGTCTTACTCTTTATTAGCCCTTCCAATGATTTCATCAAGAGAGAAATTACCCAGTTTTCAACAGAAGTTTTCCTTTAAAAAATTACTTATATGGCAGAAACAAAACCAAAAAACCTAAGCCTGGGTACTACCTAAAATCCTGAAGGGGCGTGGATAGGGGAATTACATGGTCATTAGTCTGAATGCATTCCACATGAAGGAAAGGGAAAGGGTAAGAATGGTCCTCGGAGAGTGTCTTCCTTGAGGGTCTTTCAGTGAAAACAAAGTTGCATGCCCCAGAATCAGGGCAGCAGCCAGAGAATGCCGCAATGCTTATCTCCCTGCTGGATGGCTCATCCTGGCCTCAGCATCCAAGCCATTCATCCATCTTAGCCAGCCTAGCACTTCTGAAACATAACAAACTCATAGCTGTCACTGAGTGACAGTTATTCAATGGGTCCCTAAATGACAGAGGAATAGAGAGTGCAGAGCAATAACATTGGAAGGGCTAATAAAGAGTAAGACTAAAATCAAGTAAAATCAAGCTGCAAGCTTTCAAAACCCCAATTTCACAAAATACAACTCCCCCTTCCCAACCCTCACCCTGGGAAATAACACCTTCCTTCTTCAACGGGTAGCAACCTTTCCCCTAAAAGAGCCAAGCATATAATACTCCATCCCAGCAATCTTCCTTGGAAGTTTCTCCATTCATGCTACATATCGCACAGGATATTTTTGTTTTGCTTTTAGGGCATTAGCATAAGGGAAAAGACTAAAGGAATACAATTTAAAGAAAGTCAAGTGAATTAATCCCCCCTTTTACCTACAATTCATACTAAGTTCTGATAAAAGCTCTATGAAATTTGATAATTCGTGGAACTCTGTATTTTACCAATAAAGAGAATGATCGAGATTTTCTCTTGGAAGCTGCCAGGCATATTGGAATCAGGGATAAATCTCCTGAAGTTAAAAAGAATAGAAGGAAAGAATGGCAGGCACACAATAAAGTCAATATAGCATTAAGCTGAGCTGACTTCTTTCAATGCATCTAAGCCATTCGTCCATCTTAGCGATCTGCCCCCTCAAACTAAATTCATCAACAAACAGGATTCAAGTCAGGGGAAACTATAGTCAGTAAGTATTTTTCTTTTAACAGTACCAAGACTCTAAAAAGAACATTTAAAAAAAAAATCACCCCCATCTGGATTCCCATCAATATTTGGCACCAATAATCCCACTACAATTTATATAAAATATTTAATGTAACATAACAGCTCCCAAAATAGTTAAGAAGGAAATGAAAATGCTTTCTAGGAATTTCCTTCCCCAGAAATTCATTTCTTTTCCAGCAAAAAGCCTTCCATGTATTACAAATTTGCTGTAAAATCTTGGAAGAACAGTTACTGGGCCTAAGTTTACATTAACATTAGGTGAAACCACAGAGAGCAAAGTGGTTCATCTCCTTTATGTAAGAGATACCTTTCAAAGATAGGCAAGTTCACCCCGAAACAGAAAAGTATATGGAACAGATTTTAAAAACAAAAACCTCAGAATGAAAAAAACAGACAAAAATCCTTGACCAGTCTTTTGGCTCAGAGCTGGCTCAGACAGACTAGGCAAAAAGTACAGCTGAATGTATTAAGAGGTGAAACATTTACTCTGAACCGGAAAAGGTATCAATCCATACAGAATTTATCATGGCTAAATGATGCCAATAGTATCAGTACAAATTATAGATGTAATTGATTGGTCTTATGCCACCTACTAAATACCCCACAATGTAACAGTTCTTTATAAAGCTACCTGGCTGCCTTAGCCAAAGACTGTGGTCTGTGAAGAAAAGATTGATGTAAGTCAGTAAGCATCTAACCACAACCTTTTTCTTTTTTCCTTTTTCTTGTTAGAAAAAAGGTTAAGATTAAAAACATTAAAAACTTAATTTGACTGGATAATGAATATCTGAATCATCCAGCTGCTTCTTTTTCATCAAATTCAATACTTTGCAAATTTTCACATCATTAGCAATTCACATGAAGATGGCCATAAACCAAGCATGATGAATGCTACTAGATATACAAAAATCAATCTCATATTCCATGCTCAGAACCAAACTTCTCAGCGTGCAAGGCACAGCTAAAAGGAACAATTTTATTGAAAAAGGACTTTAATTGAAATATGGTTGGATACGCTTGCTTCAAATTCTAGAAGGGTAAGTCCTAAACTTACTTCAGGCTTAGTTTTGACGTCACCCCCCTTTAGGAAGCTCTTCTGGATTCCCATCAAGCCCAGGTTAGGCCCACACTTGCCTGATCTCCAAGTCCACTCCCTACCTCCCACCTCCCCACTGCCTCCTTCAGGGCACAAATCACAGCATGGATCCATCACATTGTTTTGTAATTCCATACTTAGCTACCTGTAACCTCCACTGACATAAAAATTATGAAAGCAGGAAATGTATTTTTCTAGCTTATTGTTTTGTGTGTGTGTGTGTGTTGTTGTTGCTTTTTTAAATGTTTTTATTGATTTTAGAGAAAGAGGAAGGGAGAGAGGGGTAGAAACATGAATGAGAGAGAAACATCAATAGGCTGCCTTCTGCCCACCCTCTACTGGTGATCAAGCCCACAACTCTGCAGATGCCCTGACTGGGAATCAAACAAACGACCTTTTGGTACATGGGACAATGCTCAACCAACTGAGCCAAACCGACCGGGCCCTTGCTTAATGTTTTATTCTCTGGACCTGCACTCACTATGCCTGGCACATGACAGCTATTAAAAAAATTTTTAGTTGAAAGAATGGATGGAGGAAATATTACAACAAGCTAGTGACTAACAGATCAAGTGGGTATTTTTAACTCTTAAGTAGAATGTGATTTAAATTACGTTGAAGGTTCTTACTCCAGTTCTTGGCATCACATGTAGAAAGTTGCCTAAATATTTTATTGTGAAAGCAGTATAACTACATTGTATGAATTACTGGGAAGACAGAGAAATGAAAAATCATTTGTGAGCAAAAAGACTTTGCTTATTTGAGGTCATTTTTCCTAAAAAGGTATAAAAGTCTACATGAAAACTCACTGGAGATAAGAATACATAATTCTGTGTAGTTCCTAGCAGACTAGTGAATTCTGTGATGTCATAAAGTCAACTGCAACAAAGAGCTAGGTTTCCTACCAAACTTTTCTGTCTCCATTTTAGTAACAATAACAACAAATCCTAACATCCTGTATTAATCCTACCTATGCTCATTCCCCAGTTCCGAGGGAGGAACCAACGTGAAAGCCAGAGTAAAGCCCATCCTGGACCAATCTGTAACAAGGATGAAGACAGGAAAAGAAGTAAGAGAGCACCAAAACTCTATATTGTTTTGCAAAATAGCACACACCAAAGCTTAGAGCCTCCGACTGGGTCGGCCATCTGCTGTTGACAAGCCAGCTGACACCCCTCTGTACCCATATTTCACAATTTTATATCTGGTAATAAATAGAGCTATTAATGATGACATTCTTAAAA
The DNA here is from genome assembly GCF_014108245.1 of Pipistrellus kuhlii. Lineage (NCBI taxonomy): Eukaryota > Metazoa > Chordata > Mammalia > Chiroptera > Vespertilionidae > Pipistrellus > Pipistrellus kuhlii. The sequence continues at coordinate 59,655,388 of NW_023425595.1, read as the reverse complement.
TTCCTTAAAAGGAACTCAAGGTGACATTATTTCCATTGTCCCTGGAACCATATTGAAAGCAAGTCTCTTTCTGTCATGCTAACTCATAGGACATGAATCTTGCATGTCAGAATCCCTTTAGAATCTCAGTGGTAGAGATGACAATTCCGATCTCTGTGCAGAGGGTGGAGGGTGGTTTAAATCGACTGTGGCTGTGCATTGAGTTGAGGAGGAAAGAGGTATAAAATCCTATCAGACCTCCCTGAAGAGAAGTTACTGACTCTAGATTCAGCCATTCTCTTTTTTTGTGTGTGTTTTTTTTTCCAGCCATTCTCCATTAAGGCTCTCTTTTGCCTATTTCCTACTAAGTGCCTTTCCATGTAGAGAGACAAAAGTGTTACCCGTATTGAATATTTATGAATGTCACAAAAGTGAAGAGGAAAAAATACACAAATAAAACTTCCAAAGAAACTAGCTATGCTATTACCTTGATAATGCCATTTTCCACTTGGTGTATTTAGTCCTTTAAGAGTACATTCATTTCTGAAAATGCAAAGTTAATACTCAGAGAATAACCTACAGGGCGAAAGAAGATGACCAAGAGCTAGATAGAACACTCGCTGTTCCTAAAACTACTGAGTGGAGGTTAGAAACAATGTAGCAAATAAAACCTGTGAGCACACCTTGAGGAGACTAATTCTATATATCTATAAATATGTTATATATTTATATAAAATATATAAATTACATAAAAATATATAAATTATATATATTTAATTATAACGTATATAATTATATTTAATTATATATAATTATTCATTATCATTGAAGTGATTTTAAGAGAAGAGGCAAAAGGTGAAAAATGGAATTTAGGCTATAAATACAAATTTCACATTTTATCCTAAAATCCTGCCTTCTAGCCCAGGAATGGCAAACAGGTTTTATCTTGTGTTCCAATCCCAACTGATTAATAGAGGCTGCACTGAGAAGGATTGCTTGGACCCAAGTGGAAAATAATGGATGAAGAATGGGGAAATTAAATACCAAAAATATGTATCTGCCATTCTGGGTCTAGTCCAGTGGTTCTCAACTGTGGGCGTTTGCTCCCCAAGGGGTATCTGCAATGTCTGAAGATATTTCTGGTTGTCCCGACTGGGGCGGTGCTCATGGTAGAGGCCAGAGATGATACTAAACAGTTGACAATCATTCCCAAGCACTCCCCCCCACCCCCCAAAGAGTTATCTGGGCAGAATGTCAGTAATATTAGTGCTGGGGAACCATGTTCTAGTCTAATCTATCCTATAGCCCATGGATCGGGTTTTCAGCCAAATGATAACCGGCTTGTCTTCAGGAAGTTTCCGGAGCTACCTCTCCTAATGCTAGAGCAATTCCACGTGAGTGACTGGAGTATTAGAACTAGGGAATCTGTTTGACCTGGGCAGTTCACACTGTCCCTCTCTTGTACTGTGATCACAGACAAATCACTATTTTATTTGAATAGAATAAGAAGGAGTTTGACTGGACAATCACTGTTGGTAGGCAAAAGACACACTGCTAAAGAAGCCCTTTAACTGGCTCAAGGAATAAAGCCCTTGCTGATATTCTCTTCTACAAAAGAATTTTTCTTCAGCTTATGGTAAGTTTACCAATTCCTTTCAATTTCTACAAATGCAGAATCACTACTAGCTGTGCCTGAATTAAAACTATTTTAATTTTCATGTTATGCTTAAATATTTTGTCTGAATACTTATCTTTTTTGTAAAACTTTTTTTCATGTTTATTTGTTTATTTAGAGAGAGGAGGAGGGGAGAAAGGGGGAAGACAATCAATTGCCTCTGGCTGATGCCCCAACCAGGGACTGAACCTGCAACCTTGGGACCTGACTGGGAAGTGAACCCATCACCTTTTGGTGTATGGGATGATGCTGGAAACAACTAAGCCACACCAGGCAGGGCTGAACCTTTATCGTTAAGTCAGAATACTTTGGCATTTCAAGGTACTTCTATCTCCAAATTTATCACCATTATAACATCTGAACTTGGCTTCTTCCAATTTTCCACCCATCTATTCTGTCATCTCCTGTATCATTTAAGCTATTAGGACCAACTGCATAGCTGTTTATTACTATATATAATTTTTTTTTACTCTATATTTTTTTTATCAATCAATTCAAATATTTCAGGGTCTTCTTTGTGCCTATGACATTAATGTTAGGAATAGCAGTACAGACTGCAGGACCTGGAGGTGTTGGTACAAAAAAAAAAAAAGACAGAGTTTCTAGCTACAAAGCATTTACAAGCTAATTAAGAGGCTAACACACATAAAGCTATTAAACAACCAATCATATTAAGTAGGTGGTAGCAAGGAAATGCCAATCTGAGAGTAAGAAATACCAGAGAATGAAATGAAATGTCTGCTATACACAGATTAAGGATGACCCAGAAACTATCATATAAAATGTTAGGAAAAATTCCTTACGAATTAGATACAGAAGGGATACTTAAAAGGTTGGTTCTCTGTGTTAGACAGATGTGCCCAGTATGCCTGCATGACAAACTGGAAGAAGTGATTGATGTTCCCTCCAGAGAGTAAACATACGCAGACACATTTGGAAGTTAATGATATAAAGCCATATGTGTAAGTTAGATTACATCTATCAGAATGGAGATCCCTTAGATCACTCTCCCAGAGAGACATTTATGTAAGCATAAAGGAGCAGCAAACTTAACCATAGTGTAGTTCAGGTTTCAACATGTGCACTGAGGAACTTTCTGAGCAAAGTATGTATGTTTACTCTTAAAAGTTAATTTCTAAAGATTAGGAATATGACCTTGAGCTAAATTATTTAAGCCCATGTCATATATTTATAAATTTTTCTAAATCTTAATTAAATTACTTTCATCTATGGTGCCTCCTGTGGTAGTAAAACTAATACTCCCTTGTCAGCAAATATACTAGAACACTATTATAGCCACTACCTAAGTGTCCAAAAGCAAATGCCTTGAGTTTCTAGCATTACTTGGTAAGACTGCATTTTGGACAACGTTTTCACTATTACAGAATAATTTAAATGAGCACAAAATTAAAATAAAGAGTAACTGAAGTTATCTCCCTACAGCATTTTCTTCTCAAGAGATAATATTTTTTTAAATATATTTTTATTGATTTTTTACAGAGAGGAGAGGAGAGAGATAGAAAGCTAGAAACGTCGATGAGAGAGAAACATCGACCAGCCGCCTCCTGCACACCCCCTACCAGGGATGCGCCCACAACCAATGTACATTCCCTTGACCGGAATTGAACCTGGGACTTTTTAGTCCGCAGATCAACGCTCTACCGCTGTGCCAAACAGACTTCAGCGAGAGATAATCTTTTTTAAGACCGTTTCTTAATGTTGTTCTTACTTAAAACCAGATTATAGCTCTCTGTAGCCTATTTCTCCAACTCTACCTGGGCTAGCATTTAGGGATACATACCATCAAGCTTTCTCTTCCCTTCAATCACATTACCTTAATCTGTCACTAGAATCTATCTTGTGCCTAAATAGACACATTGGTTTAGAATGCCATGAGTTCAATGTCCTCAACTTTTAAATCAATAGACTCTCAATGTAATCTAATACATAGTATTCTGAAAACAAATGCTGAACAAGCCACATTTTCACATTTCATCTATTTTGGACAGGTAGCAAATAAGTCCACATTACAAATGAACAGACTTTTAAAATGAGCGAATTTGTCAACGGCTATTTATGTATAAGCTTTCCATTATATTATGCATGTTACTTAATTTTATACCACAGAATGTGAAAGTATAATGGCTCTCTTTTTAAAACTCAGAAACAATTTTTAACAACATTTTCAAGAGTTCTTTGACAGTGAATCAAAATAAAATCCTGCTACTGTTTGCAATAAATATACCCTAGAGCCATGATTGGCAAACTGCAGCTCGCAAACCACATGCGGCTCTTTGGCCCCTTGAGTGTGGCTCTTCCACAAAATACTATAGCCTGGGTGAGTCTATTTTGAAGAAGTGGCGTTAGAAGAAGTTCAAATTAAAAAAATTTGACTCTCAAAAGAAATTTCAATTGTTGTACTGTTGATATTTGGCTCTGTTGACTGAATTTGCCGACCACTGCCCTAGTGCATCAAATAATTAAGCATAATGAATTTCCAAAGAAAGAGACAAGAGGGGGAAAAATAATTGAGAAAGAAAAAGAAAATGCAACTTTTATAACACCCTTACATTTGTTGACAGGGATTACAGAAAGAGTAAGAGAGCCCTTACAATGATGCGAAGAGCATGTGACATTTGTTCCTACATATTTTGCATTAAACAGAGAAGACTCATATACTGAATGCCACCAACGGGAGAAACATACCTAATATTATTTTCCATTTCTTCACTATCTGATTCTTCAGAGCTTCTGTACTTATCTGGATCTGGAAGTGTGCTTGGGTCAAATCCATCATCATCATCATCACTCCAATCCAGAAAAGCTTCTTCTTCATCTTTGGCCTAAGAGAACACAAGGGAAATTGTGGTGTAAGAAAACAGCTAATAAATACTCAGGTCTTATTTCTAGACACAACTAAATACTCCTCTAACTGCGATTCTCAAATTAGAAGCCTTCTATTTTGGTGAAAACCTCTATATGATTTTCAGAACCATAATGATTTGCAAAGAGAAAGAAAATAAGTCATTTCAAAAATACAGTCTTGAAAGTAAATCATTAAGTCTCTCAAATGTAATATGGGAGAAAACAGTCAGTTCTGTTATTTCCATATAACACAAATATCAAAAAACCCTATATAATAAAAGGGTAATATGCAAATCGACCAAACAGCAGAACAACTGGTCACTATGATGCACATTGACCACCAGGGGGCAGACGCTCAATGCAGGAGCTGCCTCCTGGTGGTCAGTGCACTCCCACAGAAGCCTTGACTGAGCTCACGGCTGGTAAGCACGGTGGTGGTGGGAACCTCTCCCATCTCTGAAGCAGTTCTGAGGATGTCCAACTGCTTAGACCTGCAGGACATCCCTTGAGGGCTCCCAGACTGCAAGAGGCTTCAGGCTGGGCTGAGGGATCCCCACAAATGCACAAATGTCATGCACCAGGTCTCTAGTAAAGTATAAAATGAAGTTGTCAGTGCTCCCGTCCACACATGTGTAAATGTTAAAACTACTCAAATTATTAGGTGAAGGTATAAAAGGCCAGGAGTAAAAGTACCGACATCCCTTTTGCCTGATGATTTGATCACTTTATAACCACGATAATCTAAGTTTTAAAATAATCAGATGAGTAAAAATTAATTAACAGTACGGTTCTTCTAAATTCAAGTGTAAGTATAAAGTCAATAAGAACAATGGGAGGGGAACTATGGGGGGGAGGAGAAACAATTGTAATAATCTGAACAATAAATATTTATTTTAAAAAAAGAACAATGGGAAAAGGAAAGAGATAAGAAAAGCACCAATATGGATGAACTTGGGAACTATCCACTTTCGTAAAAGTAGGTAGGTAGGTGGGCCATTTTTGCTTTTGCTTAATGGTAGTTTATTTTTTTCAAAGAATAAAGGACACAATGTCAAAATAAACTTACTACACATTTATATAATAAACATCTGTTATAACCAATTTATTTCTGGCATACTAGTTTTGTCACCTAGTAGATAAGACATACAACTGAGCATTTCCACATGCATTTAAAAGATTATAATTTCTCTCAGCTGACATTTTTATAATTCTTCTTCACACCACATGAAACAAACTTCAATGATTATTTTCAAATACTCTTTCCCAGAAACTAAAAACTCAAACTAGCACAGCTACTTCTATAGAAGTCCTCTAACACTTTGTACAGCTCTCCTTTGATAAGTCTACACATAACAAAAGAAAGAAGACCTAAGAAAATAAGGATTATTCACCAGTGCTTAAGTTCATTATTGCTTTTTGGTAAAGCTCCCTGCTAAAAATAAAGGGTCTGGAGACAAATATCGGAGAGGACACGGTTGCCACCAGGAGCAATAAGCAACACATCTGACAGCAGACTACACGGTCCACTTGGAAATAATTAAGGATGTCAACAAAAACTGAGTATCATCATGAACCCTAATCTCTTGGGCAACCAGATACTTCTAATTTTCCAGCCTGATGCTCTCAGAGGAACGTGCTATTGAAGGTGGAGACCGAGAACAATTCTCAAGATCTTTGTGCTCAGGCAACTTTTACACTTAAAAGTACAAACTCACTGCAGTAGGTGAGAGGAAACCATTGAAGAGTAATTAAATTTGCACCTCAGAGATGCTGGCAGCAATGGGAAGGGCGGTTAAAGGAAATAAGATTTGAAGGTAGTATTATTAAAAACACAACAATCCAGGTGAGCAAGGGATTCAATAAAGACTTTGCAGTGGAGGTGGAGGTTGGGGCATGCATGAAAGATGTTAAGGAAGGAGAATCAACTAGACTATGGACCAATATATTATGGGTACATAATATATTCCAGAGAATCAGTGTGAACAGAAGCATACCTGTGCATGTTAAATATGGTCTAAGAAAGCAGTTTAGTAAATACTATGAAGATGCCTTCATACTAGGAAAAATGCTGTTATTCAGCTATTACATGTGCCGGACACACTAGGTTCTGGAGGTACAGCTATGAATAAAACACAGTCCTGCCCTGATGATCAACTGTCCTGAGATAGTTACCCACACAAACACTAACATGAAACCCACGTTTTGCTAATTCTGATGAACAGCCAATGAGAGCGAACTGACTCCACTGGCCCTGCTCAATGCCCAACATCTGCTAGAATGGTCTTCCACTTATGGACCCCTAACATGTAGCTGGTATGAACCCTCCCCTCCAGTATGCCTCGTTCTCTTCGTACTTGGGAACTGCTGTGTTGTAAGGGGCAACACTTCTCTCCGAGTAATCATTCTCTCATCTCTCTCCACCCTCCCAGCTAAAGCAAAACAAGAACCAAGATGCCCTGCTTTCACACACACTCCTCCCGAAGCCCTGAGGAGGTTGGGGGGGGGGGGGGGGGGAAGTAGGTCACACACACACAAAGATTGGGGTCACCTCTATGAACTGGCTGCTCCTGAAACATCGTTTCAGAACTTCTGAGGAAAAGACTTCACCTAAAATAGGAATGGTTTTTCCTAAAATAGTTACTTGGAAGATTCAATTACAAGTAGGGCAGATGAAAATATCTGGAAAAGAAATATAACCTGGCTAGTTTTTACTGTGTTTTCAGTTCTGAAGACGGAAGAAACAGATGAGAAGCAGTATTCATTCTCTTGTAACAAATTTACAAAGTGCTGACACACATTATCTTACTTGATCTCCAAATCCTATCAAGTAGGAAGAAAAAAGGATTCTTGTACCCATTTTCAAAATTGAGAGACTGAGTTAGATGACTGCATAACTTAACTAAGGTCATGCAAACCTGAGCATACGCCAGGTCTTCTACATCACCATGAATCTCAACTTTGATCATTAAAGCTGTGAATTTGCTGCTTATACTATTCTCCAGAATCAAGCATATTTTATAAATTTCATGAAACACATCCTGGAGCTTTCTATGTCAATTTGTATGTGCCCATTTCGCTCCCAGTTCTCCCAAGCCTCTGTTCTCTCGTTTGAATATTTCACCAGCTTCCTAACGAGTCTCCCTGTACCCCCTCGCTTCCCCACCATCACTCCAATTCTCTGCTGTAATTAGAATGTTAGTTTTGCATTTTTTTCAATAAGTTTCTATTCTATTTGTGTCTATCACCTGCTTCCAACCTTTTAAGCCACACTCTCTTTCAGGGGCTGGAACAAGTCAAGCCCCTTGACACCCAGGAGTCTCCACACCTGCTATTTCTCTACTTAGAGTCCTCCTCCACTTCCTCTCGCCTGGTCTGTGGTGTTTTCCTGACACCAAACACGTGTCTTTGACATCAATTTTCCAGCACCAAATGAGTCTCCCACAATTCAATTCTGACACCACGCAGTTAACCTAGACTCGATGGGTAAAAGGACTCAGCCCCACAAGAATACCCACACTTCAGATGCCACCTATAGACAGGGTCTCCAAGCCACCTGCACTTCTGCCTGGCCGACTACAGATTAGGGGCTCTCACACTCCCTTTTCAGATTTGATAATTCTCTAAATGACTCGGAACTCGGGAAGGTGGCATAGTTATGTTTACCAGTTGAATTATTAAAGGGTGCAACTCAGAAACAGCCCAACAGAAGAGACGCACAGGGCAGGGTAGGGAGTGGGGATGGGTGCAACACTTCCATGGCCTCTCAGATGAGCCACCTTCCCAGACCATCAAGGCATTCACCAACAAGGCATTCATCAAGGCATTCTTGGAATCTTATTGTGCAAGAGTTCTTCTCATGAAGTAATATGAATTAAAATTCAGAATGTCAACTTTGACATCTCAAAACTTCATGAGAAAAAATTCAAAATTCATGATAAACTCTGATGCTGAAAATCAATGTAAAGACTGTGAAGAAAATTTTAGAGAAAAGTTATTCAAGATATTTTTCTCACTAATATGGAACTTCATAACAACTTCCTAAAAAAGAATTGAGAACATGATACTTCATAGTTTTAAAATTTAAAAGTTCTGACTGATATAGCTAGCCAACCATCTTCAGTAGTAAGAGATGGACTGATTTTTGAGATTTACCTAACCTATAAATCCCAGGTATGAAGTTATGTAAAGGAGAAATTACTGACTCTTTATTTCTGAATTATAAACCCCAAAAGTTAATGATATTATTAAATGTGCTTGTTGAGCCAAAACCGGTTTGGCTCAGTGGATAGAGCGTCGGCCTGGAGACTGAAGGGTCCCAGGTTCGATTCCAGTCAGCATGTACCTTGGTTGTGGGCGCATTCCCGGTACGGGGTGTGAAGGAGGCAGCTGATCAATGTTTCTCTCTCATCGATGTTTCTAACTCTCTCTCTCTCCCTTCCTCTCTGTAAAAAATCAATAAAATATATATATTTAAAAATGTGCCTGTTAAAAATGAGCATCTATCTTCTAAGGCAAATGTGCAGAACAGTAAACACAGGAGCAGCTGATAGTGCTAAGAAATCACTGCTCCTTCTAATAATATTGTAATACTAATTGAAATACCTTAAAATAGTTTCAATGTATTTCTGCCTCCTAGAAATGTATTCCATAATGGTGATATTGGACCTAATGCTGTTTTGTATACTTGGTATATAAATCAGAGTATATTTTGTACACTTGTACTGTCTGAATTGCCACTGAAAGCCCTCACTTTGATCAAGGGCATGGCATCTTCAATTGTGGGGATTCTGCTCAGAAACATGTGTCCTTCCTAACATCCAGCATTTATGAAAACACGCAAAGCGAATGAGAGGAAGGCAACACATTTCAGCTCTACGCCCAACCATGAAGGCATCTGAGAAGACAAAAGGGATGCAGAATGTTGGGGAATGCTAAAAGCAATATCCAGGAAAACAAATAGAATTTAGGCAAAGGACACCTCGTTACAGAATTTCCCTCTTAAATCTAGTAGAATTTAACCGAATTTCACTCAGTAATTTCTTTGTTTTTTCCAGGCATTCCAAAACCATAGTAATATTTGATTGAAGGACTGTGAAGAGGCACTATAAATACACAAAAAGTAAGCGTAGTTGAGTATGGCCAACAAAGGGTTAGCACATAAATATTCGAAGCCTCAAAGAGCAGGTCCGAAATCTGGAAGATCTTCAGAATCAGGTATCTAACAACCGCTGACTGCACACTCACTGAGCACTGCTATTAGAGAAGGTGCAGTATGCAACAGCACGCAGAAGAGACTGTAGTTCAGCATTTTAACATTAGTAAGACTTTCAGCAAAATACAATTTCTTCTAAAATTGCTTTGTACAAAATTCATTATTCTTCCTATGTTGCTTACTCATTTGGTTATTTAATACATGAATATCTCCCAGAGCTCAACGGAGTACTGAGAATGCTAAAATTTCATAACACCCTATTAAATAATACTGAATTTCATTGTTGATCATCTTTGTTTCTCCTTCTCTGCTTTCCTGAGGAAAGTCACACTAAATATTAAATAATACAAATTACAATCCCAGTTTGCCATTCTTCTCACAATAATGAAAACTTTAATCACAAGACTCTGATTGGATCGTTCCACCAGTGGCTAGCTGTGTGACCTTGAGACAATTTACTAACTCAGGGAGCCTGTTTCCTCATCTGTATGTAACCTAAACACTGCCATCTACCAGTCAATGATGCTGTGAGCACCATCTACCAGTCAATGATGCTGTGAGCACCAAAGAAATGTTTGAAGAAGTCCACAATAATGGTTATAATTATTATTAACAACTTTGCAAACTAAAAAAGATATTTAAGCAATTTGGTGGTCTTATCCTTCTTACGTACTCTCATGCTTTCTCCAAACCAAATTTTAACTTGGGCAGAAATGTGCAACCGATTTAAATCTCCTTAGGAATTTGTGCAATAGATTTAAATCTCCTTAGAGAAACATGTTAGGAAAATAAAAGATTACACACAAAAGAATATAATTGAATTATAAAAATAATCTATATATATAAAACCCTGATATGCAAATAGACCTAAAGGTGGAACAACTAAACAACCCATTGCTATGATGTGCATTGACCTCCAGGGAAAGCACACGGAACATAGCAGGTGGCAGAGCACAGAACATGGCGGGCATCAGCTACAGAGGATTGGTGGAGCAGGTGAGCAGGGATGCCAGACCAAGGCGGGGTGCTGGTCGAGGGTCGCCAGTCACTGAAAGTCTTACTAATATTAAATAATCATCGTCTCTTCTGCTGTGCTGTTGCATACTGCAACCTTCTTTAATAGCAGTGCTCAGTGAGCCTCTGGTGGTTACTGAAAATTATTTGCTCCCATGCACTGTGGTCATACCAGGCACTTGCACCCACAGCCGGCTCCCGGTGCTGGTCCCGACTGCTTGGTGTCATCAGCAGGTGCGAGTGGCAGCTGCTGGCCCTGATCACCCCTGAGGGCTTCTCCACCTCCCCCTACTCATGAGGGGCGATTGTGGCAGCAGTTGCTCTTGCACCCGCTGACAATGCTGGCCCTGCTGTACCCGCTGCTGGCGCCAGCTCCAACAGCTCCGTGCCCTTGCGGGTGTGAGCAGGGCCAGTGCATTCAGTGTGTGGGAGCGGCAGTGGCAGCAGCCCTGCTGGCATTCAGGGAACCGGGGGCCATGACAGGAGGGGCCAGGCGGGGGCACAGAGGATGGGCTGAAACCTACCTCGGTGCCCACAGTTTCTTTCAAGGTGCACAAATTCATGCACTGTGCCCCTAGTTAAGGTTATAAAAGATGTTAGAATGAACCAGAGTACTCATGGAAGGTGGTTCAAGCATAAATAAAAGCACTACTTGGTAAATCAACCAGTGAATAGTCTTATGAATATCCACAGTATTACTCAACAATTCTGATACATGCAACATCATGGATGAATCTTAATGTATCTTTAAGGGCAAACCCCAAACGCTACATACTCAACTGCTCTATTTACATAAAATTCTGGAAAAGGAATATCTATTGGGAAAGAAGACAGATTAGTGATTACCAGGAGCTAAGGTTGGGAGGAGACAATAAGAAAATAAGTTTCTGAGACGATGGAACTATTATGTGCCTTTAATGGTAAAAGATGCACAACTCCCAAGTAATTGTCAAAACCCTAGAAGTGAATACCACAAATAGTGATATTTACTATATGTAAGTTAATATAGGACCCCCTTCTAGAATATTCTGATATTTAAAAGTGTGTCCACAATGCTACCTAATTACTCCTACATGCTTCACACTTCATTTATAAAAATGTGAGATACTGTGTTTCATTCACAGAATATCCATAATTATTTCACTTGAATATATCATTGTGGCACTGCACTGGGTTTAGATAGAATGACTGCCATGAGTGTTTATATACTCATAAGATGAAGTTTTTTATTATCCCAACTAACATATGATTCCATGTAGGCACTGGTGACTTCACTCTGTGACTCTCACCTATAATAAGTAATACCTTTTCAATCCACAACACATAGACTCTGTTCAACTTTCCTCAGCCAACCACTGCTGTAACTGTGTGCATTACAACTGAGAGGGAAGGTAAATTATGTATAACTCTCATAACTGAGCAGAATACACCGAAGGGCTCACATACGCTGGAGGGCTCACATTCATGGAGACTGCTGCCTTAGAGCTATTATTCTCAAAGCAAGTATGGTCTTCACAATGAAAATAAAGTCTAAATTGTCCCCAAGTTCCCTTAAAATTTCACAATTATATAACTGAAAGAAAAGAAAAAAAAACCACAACAACACACATACATACCATGAGGTAATAAATATATATCAAACTGCTGAATAAATACTTGTTTTATGAATCCATTTAAAAAAAGTCACAGTTGTTCTTAACTAGAAGTTTAAAATTTTTTTTTTTCCTGGCACACAATAAAGATTCATTTATTAGGTTAACAATGATATGAAATATCATTATTTTACTGCACCATTTTAGAGATTAGTGAGAGTAAACTAGTGTAATTCCCAGTGGTTCCCCAAACTCTGATTCAATGGTCAAATCCATTAGAATTAACTCATATATGTAGTAGAAGTTTAAAAATTTTAAAGTATTTTAAAAAAAGAGTATATCTAAATAAGCAAAATACCACTTTCTAATAAGTTCTATATTTTGAATCATTAATTTTATTATTTCTCACATATATTTAATAAGTTAGCTTTAAGAAAAGCCATGTAGTATGTCTTAAATTCGCTCCATTATTTGTTTTAGGCTTCTAGTTTCAAGTGTAGTTAAAATAAATTATAAATTAAAATTAGAAAAAAATCACCCTAGCTGGTTTGGCTCAGTGGATAGAACATTGGCCTGAAGACTGAAGGGCCAAGGGCACATGCCTGGTTTGCAGGTTCAATCAACGATTCTCTCTCATCATTGATGTTTTTCTCTCTCTCCCTATCCCTTCTTCTCTGAAATCAATAAAAATGTATTTTTAAAAATTAGGGGGGGAAATCATGATTTCTAGCATATAATAAGCAATGGCTTATCATGAAAAATGATTGATAACTCTCATTTTAAATTGTATAGATATATCTTTTAAAATTCTACATAACAATCCCATCTATAATATAAATGGATTATAATATAGAAAGGATAAAAATCTCAGTTACTACCGAGTTCCTATATTTTTACCATCTTCATCTTAAATAAAGACAGTAAGGATGAATCAGGATGCTTCAAGTTCATGTACTATTTCCTAATTCTCACTCTCCAGCTATAAAACTTCACAGCACCAACCGAGGATCTCTTCTGCTAAAGTGTATTACTCTCTTGCTCTCACAAGCTTTCTTTTTACATTTTATATTTTTTAATATATTCTTATTGATTTCAGAGAGGAAGGAAGAGGGTGAGATAAACACACAAATAATGAGAGAGAATCATTGATTAGCTGCCTCCTGCACACCCCACATTGGCAATTGAGCCTAGGTTGGCGGCCCTGACCGAGAATCAAGCAGTGATCTTCTGGTACATAAGTTGATGCTCAACCACTGAACCATGCCAGCCGGGCTCAAGTTAGATTTTCATCAAGTTCACTTGTGCAGTGAAAACCTTCACACGCTGAAACTGACTATTCTGTCTCTAACCAGTTTGCCACACAGTCCTGTATGTGTGAGTTTGAATAGAGGTACAATTAAGATAATCAATTTTCCATTCAGCAAAAACAAAGAAAATGTTTTATATACACATGAGAAACATATTTTGAGGAGATGAATACCTGAAAATCATAGCTAACTCTGACTAAATTTACATGCAATTTCTTGTCTTATATTACTTTCTCTGTTTGGAAAAAAAATAGCTAATCTTGCATATCAATTTCTTTAATATTCTACTTAGCAACCAATGCTTTCCTGATAAGGGGCTGACAAAAAGCAATTTCTGTATATCATTCAGGTGTTGAGCTAACATTAAATCATCTATTAATTTATAATTATTTAGAGATACAGAGTTGAGACTACAATCCCTAGTGACCATATATTTGAAAAACAATTTATTTTGTGCAGTTTTCCAAAAGAAAAAGGTAGGCACCTCTGACCGGTTTGGTTCAGTGGATAGAGCATCAGCCTGCAGACTGAAGGGTCCCAAGTTCGATTCTGGTCAAGGACATGTACCTTGGTTGCGGGCACATCCCCAGTAGGGAGTGTAAAGGAGGCAGCTGATCAATGTTTCTCTTTCATTGATGTTTCTAACTCTCTATCCCTCTCCCTTCCTCTATGTAAGAAAAAAAAAGAAGAAGAAGAAGAAGAAGAAAACAAAAGAAAAAGATAGGCAGGCAGCCCTTGCTGGTATGGCTAAGTTTCATGCACAAAATGACTGCCAGTTTGATTCCAGATCAGGGCTTCCCTCCCTCCCTCCCTTTCTTCCTTCCTTCCGCAAGCATTTACTGACAACCTATATGCCAGTTTAGTAATAGTTCTATATTGTAAAGCATCTGCTCATAGAATTACCTAATTAATGCCAAGACACACACATATATACACAAAAGAAACCCAAGAAGACAGTGGAGACTTCACAGAAGAGATAAAAAGTAGTCCTGAGGATGAGTTAGAATGTGGAGGGCAATGGGAAAGGTAGAGGGGAAAAAGAAGAGTTTTCAGGGCAGTGAAGGACAGGAGAATAGTAGGAGCCCAGGCTAGAGAGTACACAGGACTAGCTTGGGGAAGGCCTTGAAGGCATGCTAGGGGAATCTGGAATAAATTCTAGAACCCAAGGGCATATAAAAACAAGGACTTCTTTTATCATGAAAAAAAAAAAATAGTGTAGATCCCTCCATCCTCATCTCCCCTCAAATGATAGTAACTGTACTTTTATCATCTTCAAGACTACACGTAATGACAAAAATTACTATAGATTTAAAAACCCTTTTGAAATACGTATTTTTACTAATTCTAAAGTAGCAACATATTTTCAAGTTAGTATTGGCAACCTTGGAGCTGTTGCCAGTTAGGTTCCAGACCACCCACAGTGAAGCTAGTATCTTAATAAAGCAAGATGCAATATTTTGCCTGGTGGGGGTCTGGCTTTCAATTTGTTAAAAAAAGAAAAGAAAGAAAAAAAAAAGCCATGACTGTGAAGGGCAGTGAAATGAAGTACAATCAAATGAGGTGTGCCTGTGGTATGTACATAGGAGAATTATTCAGTTTGTCTTTTCAGTTGAGGTGTGTTTTTAAAAATGCTGGTTGTATAGCATTACTATAGGATGATAATACAAATGAAGGAAAACACAAATATAAAAATGGCAAAGCATATGGAACTACATCTGTTCTGACTACTACAGCAAGTACGAGACAGTGTGGCATTTCCCAGCTAGAGGGGCAGGCCTCACAGCTCTGCAGAAGGTCTGTCTGGAGACCTCAGAACTACTTGAACAGACTCTGGATACAACCGGGTGTGTGACACTCACCTTTGCCAATTTTCTAGGAGTTTTTGTATCATCCCATAGCTCGTCACCTCTTCTTTGCTCCATGCTTCTCCCCCGCCCCCCTCCCAAATGTTCTGCAGATTTCTGCTGCTCATCAAATCCAAGTAACTAGTAGCAAAATCCTGAGTGTAAATTATTCCAACACTGGGTGAGTGCAAGGTAAATTGAAGAGGATAAGAATGTTTAGGGTTGGGGCCTATCCAAGGTTCATTCCAGAATCACAGTATGAACATAAGGTCAGGAGTACAGGCATTATGAAGGGGACTGACTCACAATTGCACTTTAAGGCAAAAATAAGTGCAGCATTGTAACACTTTTCTATAAAGTCTACTTTTTCTTGGGAGAATTATTGAGCTGTATATCTGAAAAGGGCCACAGTGGAGGCTCCAATTATTAAGCTTTCTGCAATACACTGCACAGACAGACTTAATTACCTGCCAGTTGATCCTGATTTCACTGGCTATGTTATAACCTCAGCTCTGCGCAGGCTCCGATGAAGGATTCAGGAGAGTGATCATGATCTCTGGAGGGCCTGGTGACACAGGCACCGCTACAAGATGATGATGCGAATGAAGGGAGCCACCAACAGACTAGTCCAGAAATACAAAATCTCTCAGAATAATTAAAGTCTATTCTGCTGACCACACAAGATGGACCATGAAAGGCTCGCACTACTGTACAGTGAGCATAGCTGCTGTAGCAGTCAAAGGAGTTCCAAGAGGAGGGGCCTCATGGATGGCGGGAAGTGGATGTGAGCTGAATGCTGAATAAAGGACAGTGTATGGAAAGATGGTAAGTAAACACACAGAAATGCTACTCAACACGGCACACTACGGAGAAGTTTATACTAGAGTAGATGTGTATTGGAGGGGATAGAATAGGTGATGGCTAGCAGCTCAGAGCTAATTCTTAACCTAAATTACAGCAGGTCTGACCTATACATCAGAGTTCTCTTCCCTAGTCTCAATCTTCTGCTTGTTATTTCTTTCCATGGTTCCTCCCTCCTTTCTAAATACATATATCATTCCACTATTTTATAATAAGCATTTCCATGGGATCCCTCAGTCCTCTGTGGAATGAAACCTGGTATAATGAACAAGTAAACCTGTGGTGGCATCAGGTTATGAAGGACTCAGAGTGCTGAAATAAAGGAGTTTAATGAATGAGGAGGCCTACATAGGTTCGTAGGCAGGGAAATGGTATCAAAAATTGATACTTGAAAACTTCATTATAGTCATAAGATCCATGCGGAAGTGATACATGTTGCTTTATTCTTCTGTAAAAAGCAGAAGTTGGCAAGGGTGC
Organism: Pipistrellus kuhlii; assembly: GCF_014108245.1. Taxonomy (NCBI): domain Eukaryota; kingdom Metazoa; phylum Chordata; class Mammalia; order Chiroptera; family Vespertilionidae; genus Pipistrellus; species Pipistrellus kuhlii. Next base: position 59,638,562 of record NW_023425595.1, on the reverse strand, counting down.
TAGAGCACTACAGGTACCAGGTGACCATCAGAAGACACTGAGAACAAAGCAGCAGCTCTAGAGCAGCTGAGGGCCTTGCACAAGGTCTGTAGATGCCACACAAGTCCCACTTGTCATTCCTGACAAGCTCCTAGTCTCTCTCTCAGAAGCAGTTATCAGAGTGGTGTGGATTGATCTTCCCTAAATTGATGGCCTATCTATAGGCTATTATCTTCCAGACACAGAATGGGGGTACCATATAGGTCTTATTCTTTCTTCATTCTTACTTTTCTATCAAATTATTTTTGCCTTTGTGAAAGAATTATAAATCTGCCAAATACTCAGAACAGTGAAATTCTCAAAGGACATCATGAAGGCAGCCATGCACCTACATTTTAACAAGTACCTGAGATCTGTCTAGTCTGTAAAATCTAATCCTATGTTAAGAGTCATGTATTCTTAGCTTTTTAAGGAGATTTAATACACCGTTTTGGAAATCTCTGCTACAGAAGAAATAAAATTGCTATTCCTTAACCTATTTAATTATTAAACAGGCTATTTACAAATAATTAAAACTTTTATTTATTGAGGACTTGATTAATACATTATGCCTTAAATTTTCTTTAATATGCCTCATGGTCAAAATGATCAAATAAACAAACAAAAAATCAATCAAACAACATTCTTCTTTCTGAGGCTTCTCTTTTTCATTCTGGTTCTGCTGATATTGTGTGTTGCTTGTAAGTCTTGGTTTACTTGTTTTACAGCAACATGAAAGTACACAGTAAATTACTATCGCTAGAATTCAAGTTAGGCTAATATCAACAGCTACTGAATTTAGCATATTTTATATGGTTAACTGTGCTCTGGCTCAAGTTTTATAAGTTGTAATTACTTTAAGGTCATAAATAAACAAAATCCCCCATTATTCAAACAAAACTGTGATAGTCAATTAAGTAAAGATTGGGGAACAATGAACTTTTAGTAAAAGAAGCATTGTGTGGTATGGGTCATACAGATTTGGCTCCATCTCCTGTCAATCTGAAATCTATCTACAATAATAAAAGAGAAATATGCAAACTGACCGTACCTCTGTGACACTAACAAGAAAATCAGGAATAAGTAAAATAACCAAACAAAGATGGCGGGTTAATTTGCATACACTGGCATGGAGCAGCTGGGATGTCTGCTATGAGGGGGATTACCGGGGGTAAAGGAAGCTAAGGAGCGGTGCTCCAGCTGCAGCAGAGAAGACTGAAGGCTCTGGCTGGAGCAAGACTTCGGCAGTAGCAAAGACGGAAGGCAGTGGCCAGAGTGAAGGCTTGGGTCCCAGGTACCTGGGGAAAACCTGTGCTGGCAGCCAGGTGAAAGAAGGCCTATAGCAAGAATTTTCGTGCAACAGGCCTCTAGTAAATTATGTGATCACTAGAGGCCCAGTGGACGAATTTGTGCATGGGTAAGGTCCCTCTGGGTGGCCTACAGGGATCGGGCCAAAACCCACAATCCAACGCCGCCTGCAGCTTCTACCTGCCAATCCCACTCATCCTGGATCCACTGTGCCAACTCATGCCCAATCAGTCCTGAGCCCTGCATCTGATGCCCTCTCAAGGGGAGTGGCCTGTGAGTTCAGGCTGAAACCACCTCTCCAACATCCCCCTAGGGGTCCCAGACTGTGAGAGGGCACAGGCCAGACTGAGGGACCATGGGAGGGCTCCAGGGTGTGCCTGGCCCATCTTGCTCAGTCCCAATGGGTCAGACCCCAGCAGCAAGCTAACATACCAGTCGAAGTATTATATCTGCCTCCTGGTGGTCAGTGCACAACATAGCAATGGTTGAGCAGCCTTAGCATGTCATTAGCATATTAAGTTTTGATTGGTTGATTGTTCTGCCTTTTGATCTATTTGCATATTATCCTTTTATTATATAGGATATAGGACTTGAGGCCTGGTACACGAAATTCGTGCATGGGGTGGTGGGGTGTCCTCTGAGCCCAACCTGCATCCTCTCCAATCTGGGAGCCCTCAGGGGATGTCCAACTGCTGCTTTAGGCCCGATCTCATGGATTGGGCCTAAATCAGCAGTTGGATATACTTCTCACAATCCAGGAATGCTGGCTCCTAACTGCTCACCTGCCTGCCTGCCTGATCGCCCTTAACTGGCACCCCTGACAGTCTGATCACCCCTAACCACCTCTGCCTGCTGACCTGATCACCACTAACTGTCCCCTGGCCACATGGTCATCTCTTACTGCCACCCTGTCATCCTGGTTGCCCCCAATAGCCCCCCTCTGCCGACCTGGTCACCCCTAACTGCTCCCCTGCTGGTCTGGTTGCCCTCACTGCACCCCCCCATTGGCCTGGTTGCCCCATACAGCCTGCTATTTAGTCATTGGTAGTCCCTCACTAACCCCCCTACTGGCCTGGTCGCTCCACTCAGCCTGTTCGGTTGTCCGTTTGGTTGTTTCAGATGTGATGGCCTCTGGCTCTTTATATATAGATAGATAATATATATATAGATAGATTATAAAAGCTGATAAATGTAAGATACTGAATTACTAAGGAAAGATATCTATAAGGATTCTGGTATTTGTATTATCAATATGTTTACAAAGTACATTTTTAAAAAATACATTTTTTATTTATTTCAGAGAAAAAGGGAGAGGGAAAGAGAGAGATAGAAACATCCATGATGAGAGAGAATCTTTGATTGGCTGCTTCTTGCACACTCCACACTGGGGATCGAGCCTGCAATCCAGACATGTGCCCTGACCGGGAATTAAATTGTGACCTTCTGGTTCATAGGTCAACGTTCAATCACTGAGCCACGTTGACCACGCTCACAGCACATGTTGACTCTTTTTGTTGTTGTTCATCCTCACCCAGGATATTTTTCCACTGGTTTTTTTAAAGAGAGAGTGGAAGGGAGGAGAAGAGACAGAGAGAGAAACATTGATGTGGGAGAGACATATGGATTGAATGCCTCCCGAACATGCCCTAATAGGGGCTGGGGATCGAACCTGCAACCCAGGTACATGCCCTTGACCAGGAATCAAACTTAATGTGCAGGCTGGTGCTCTAACAGCCAGAGCTACTATGCTGACTCTAATTCTCAAACTAATCTATTTGATGGGCTTTTTTGCTCTTTTATAGACTAAAAAATAAATAAGACTTAGAGATCTTAAATATCTTGGCTGAAGGCCACAATGTTGGTAAATGGCAGAGTCTGGACTGGAAGTGGATCTTCTAACTACAAATTCAATGTTCTTATCACCAAATTACAACCACTTATGTTGTAGAAACCTGGATTTTAACCATAGAGATGAATACCAAGAAAATCGAATGGTTTAGCTTCAAAATAAAAAATGTTACAGGGGGCTGGATTTGATTGATCTTGTCAGATATATCGACATCTACATCTCATTTCTGACATATTACCAGTACAGCATATCCAGTTTCCCTGGTATAATGCTCTGGTTTAAGCAAATTTCATCAGATGTGGTACAGTGAGCAGGGTTCTGTAGCATAAACCTAGTCAGGGATAAAGGTACAGCTGTTCAGTCTTTTATGTGTCATGGAGCATATACAGAAATATCAAAACATGCCAATATTAATAACTATACTCGACTATAGAAAGCAAAATGATATATGACCTTTACAATCAAACGGCAGTATACTTTACTTATTTAGGTCCTTACTGGATTTTGGTATAAAGTTCACTGGTCTCTTGGCCCACATAACTACAATGCTGAGGCAGTGGAGGCATATATAGTGAACATGTTTAAGTGTTTTAAGATAACTGGAGCCATGCATGGTGTTGCAGATATCAATAAAATCACATTATCTAACAGCATCGTCACCCTTACTTGAATTTAATTTGACATTTCATACAGATAATTTTTTACAGTTCAGGGCCTACAACATTGGTTTGGTATCTTTATTTTCATTCTAATCATTATCCCTCTGCTGAGGAGACATGTTTATAAAGTAATTGACAAGGCTATTAAAATCCATGACTCATCTCACCTTACAAATAAGGCTTATACGCACAAAAAACACTATCTCAAACAAAGCAATATGCATTTCCTCTTGTTGAAAAAGTTGGAAAAACCAAGACTAATTTAGTAACTATAAAGAATGAAAAAAAATCTTTAATATTTCTATCCAATGTCACTAGCAGACTGATTTTCAGGTTACTTAAAATGTGAGTTCATTCTTTGCATCAAGAGAATTTACTAATGATCTGCTCAGAGCCTAATAAATTTCCTGTACCACAGTTTTTCTTAGGGGAAGATAACCCAAAAATGAAAAAAATAGAACAAAAACAAAAATAAGAATAACGCCGAAACCAGTTTGGTTCAATGGATAGAGCATCGGCTTGGGGACTGAAGGGTCCCAGGTTCGATTCCGGTCAAGGGCATGTACCTTGGTTGCGGGCATATCCCCAGTAGGGGGTGTGCAAGAGGCAGCTAATCGATGACTCTCTCTCTCATGGATGTTTCTAACTCTCTATCCCTCTCTCTTCCTCTCTGTAAAAAATTAATAAAATATATTAAAAAAATAATAAGAATAACTTTTTTTAAGCAGCTAATTTGCTACACAGAGACAAATATAAGGGGGGAAATACTTCCACAATTTTAAGAAATGCTTTGCCATTTTTCTGTTTGGAAATAAGTATAAAGATCAATTAGTTCATTTGTGATGAATAGCCTTGACTTTTGTATTGGGTAAAGCAATATAGTACATGATACCTATACCACCTATCCTATCTAATAAAAGAGTAATATGTAAAATGACAGTCACTCCAAGACACAAAGATGGCTGCCCCCCTGTTGACACAAGATGGCGGCCACAAGATGACCTGTAGGGAGGGCAGTTGTGGGCAGTTAGGGGTGACCAGGCCAGCAGAAGAAGGCAGTTGGGAGAGACTCAGGCCTGCAAGGAGGGCAGTTGGGAGGGACCAGGCCTGCAGGGGAGGGCAGTTGTGGGGGGGAACAAGTCTGCAGGAAGGGCAGTTGGGGGTGATCAGGCAGCAGGGAGGGCAGTTAGGGGTGATGGTGGCAGCAGAGGAGGGCAGTTGGAGGAGACCAGGTCAGCAGGGGAGAACAGTTGGGGGAGACCAGGACTGCAGGGGAGGGTAGTTGGGGTGACCAGGTCTGCAGGGAAGGGCAGCTGGGAAGGGGTACCAGGCTTGCAGTCAGGGGCAGCTGGGGGGAGGGGACCATGCCTGCAGTGGAGGACAGTTGGGGGGGACCCAGGCCTTCAGGGGAGGGCAATTGGGAGAGACAGGTCTGTTGGGGAGGGCTGTTGTGGGCGATCAGGCCAGCAGGGAGGGCAGTTAGGGGTGACTGAGCCAGCAGAGGAGGGCATTTGGGTGAGACCAGGCCAGCAGGGGAGGGCAGTTGGGGAAGACCAGGCCTGCAGGAGAGGGCGATTGGTGGGGGGGACTAGGCCTGCAGGGGAGGACAGTGGGGGAGAGGGCAGGCCTATGGGGGAGGGCAGTTGGAGGGGATTAGGTCTGCAGGGGAGGGCAGTCGGGGGGCGAGCAGGTCGGCAGGGGAGGGCACTTTGGGCAACCAGGCTGGCAAGGGAGGGCAGCTAGAAATGACCAGGCAAACAGAGGATCAGTTAGGCATCAATCAGGCTGGCAGGGGAGTGGTTTGGGGGTGACCAGGCTGGCAGGCAGAAGTGGTTAGGGGCAATAAGACAGAGGCAAGTGAGCCATTGGGAGCCAGCAGTCCTGGATTGTGAGAGGGATGTCCAACTGCCCGTTTAGGCCTGATCCCAGATTGAGCCTAAACGGGTGGTCGGACATCCCTCAAGAGGTCCCAGTTTGGAAAGGGTGCAGGCTGGGCTAAGGGACATTCCCCACCCCGTGCATGAATTTTGTGCACCGGGCCTCTAGTATATAATATAACAGTAAAGTATTCTCACATTCAGAAGCTTGAAAAAAAGAAAAGAAATTAACCTTCTATTTCTCCATGAATATAAAAACTTGCTAATTTGCAGATTTTCCCAAAACTGTAACACATTTAAGTAACTAGTTATTCTATTTCTAATGTTTCTAAGCAATAAATAATTTCCCAAAAGTTATATATTCAATGAAGGAAAAAAGGAAGATGGTGACTAAGGGTAGCCCTCAAGATAAAGATGGGAATGTTTCATTAAGCTAAAGTAGTGGTAATAAAAGGGATAGCCTCCAAATGTCCAGGATAGCAGTTGTATTTTCATCTGCTGAGATTAGTTTTGTGTGGCTAATGGAATAATGTTTGCTAGTAAAAAAATAACAACAAAATCAAGAATACAGATTCAAAGAAAGATCACCTTAATAACCTGATGACTAAACAATTAAAAATGTTTGTGTTGAATAAAACATATCTCTTAATTGCTATCTTGTGGTTTTTGATTTGTTTCATTCCAAATAAAGAAAAGCTCCTTTGTTTTTGGTGTCTGATATTCTGATCAACATCACTGATATTTTTAGATGTCAAAGGAGACAAAGCAATGTTATAAATAGCATTCTAATGAGAATGAATTTTCTTTGGCAAGATTTAGTAGTCACTTCAGAAGAGCCCATATTTCAAAGGGATTAATGGAAGCTTTTCACCAAAAACTTGGCAATAAAGAATGAATTTGTTTAAAAAAATTTATATAACTTTTCAGAGGATTCATCACTAGAACAGGAAGACAGTGGTGTAGAGGGCAGGCCTACGGAGGAAGTTGGGAGAAGGGATGAAAGGGAAGGGTAAAGGGAAGAGGGAAATAGAAAGGGGAAGGGGGAGAGGAAGAAGGGAAGAAAGGAGGAGATAGAGTTGGGGGGAGAGGGAGAAAAGAGGGAAGAGAGGAGAAAAGATGGGAAGTGAAGGGAGAGAGGGGTTGAGATAGAAAGGAAGAACTATATGTGGATCTGGGGAAGGAAGGGACATTCTCAGAAGAGGGACGGACCATCAAGTGCAAAGCCCAGAGGTAGTAATAAGCTTGGTGATTACAAGGAACTCCTATGATTTTCACTCAATCAAATGAGTAAATGATGATACCATACACTATGATAGGGAAGACTTGGAGAGATGCAGATTTAGCAGAAATGGAGACTGGGATTTGTAAAGTAACAGTTTGTTTAGCTTGCATTTTCAACTCAAAATGGCTTGCCTTTTCCAGTTTCTCATCTAACTGCAATGGGTGGCACTGGTTAAATTATTGCAAGGTACAATATGTTTCTAAATTGTTAGGAAGGATGAATTCTCTCTGTCATTGAGTCTGTTTTAAAATGACTCACCAAACATGCGGGAGAGATTACAGAATACCTTAGGAACTGCCCAAAAATGAAGATGAATTGACAAGCTACACATTACATAACATCCACTTGTGCTTTCTCAAGAATAGAGATCATTTAAATTTTTAATCATTCCCTTTGATTTGTTGACCTTAAAAGCATGCCAATTTCCTTACTCAGCATGGAAAAAAAGTTTATTTAGCTATGACAAATTTGAAATGCCTAACATCTGCCCAAATGGAAATATTAAGTACGCAGTTAAATATATGAAGCAGGAGCTCAGGAGAGAGATGAAGGCTAAAGATACAACTTTAGGATTCATCAAGATTGGAATGATATATAAAGTGCTGAGAATGGATGAGATCAGCTGGCGATGAGTGAAGACAGAGAAGTACAAAGGTTCAAGGACTGAGCCCAGAGCATTACAATTAGAAATCCAGAAGTAGAAGAGAAATTAGTAAAAGAGATGAGAAATTAGTAAAAGAGAGATTTTCAAAACTTGATATTCCAAAAAGTTTAAAGTAGAAAAGAATGAACAAGTGTGGTAACAGAAGCATAGAAAAAAATTCTGTGTCAGAATGGCTATCCTCAACAAATCAATAAACAAGTGCTAGAAACTAGAAACAACAGTTAGAGAGGATATAAGCACTCCTATGTTCATAGCAGCACAATTTACCGTAGCTAAGATGTGGAAACATCCTAAGTGCCCATCAGCAGATGAGCGGATTAAAAATCTGTGATACATCTACACAACTGAATACTAAACTGCGGTGAAAAAGATGGAATTCTTACCACTTGTAACAGCATGGATGGAAATGGAGAGCATTATGCTAAGTGAAATAAGCCTGTCAGAGAAAGATAAATATCATATGATCTCACTCATTTGTGGAATATAATGAACAACATAAGCTGATGAACAAACAAAAACAGATTCAGAGACAGAGAAGCATTGATCAGACCATCAAACCTCAGAGGGAAGGCTGGGAGTAAGGGGAGAGATCAACCAAAGGACTTGTATGCATGCATATAAGATTAACCAATGGACATAGACACCAGGGGAGTGAGGGCATGAATGGGGAAGTGAGGGATTAATGGGAGGATAAGGATACATATGTAATGCCTTAATCAATAAAGAAAAAAAGAAAAAAGCAAAAAGTAGCCCTAACTGGTATGGCTCAATGTATAGAGCGTCTGCCAGGGGACTGAAGGCTCCCAGGTTCGATTTTGGCCAAGGGCACATGCCTGGGTTATGGACTCAATCCCCAGTAGGGGGTGTGCAGGAGGCAGCAGATCAATGATTCTCTCTCATCATTGATGTTTCTCTCTCTCCTTCTCCCTCCTCTCTAAACTAAATATTTTTTTAAAGTAAAAAATAAAATAAAAATCAATAAATGTGACAAAACAAGGAAGAATGTAGAAGCTAGGAAGGATTTCCCCCCCTATCATGGGAGATAGAACATGCTTGCATGCTAGTAAGAATAGAGGAAGAAATCAATGTTACAGAAGAGACATGGGAAAATCCAAGAGCAAAGTTTCTGAATAGAAGGGAAGGGATGGGATCCAGAGCCCAAGTGGAGAGGCTGGCCTTGGATGGAAGCTGAGACAATTTATTCATGGTAGCAGATGCACAGACGCAAGAAGGAGTGTTGATATATATTTTCCCCCTCAAATCTTTAAAAGCAACCATCGAAGATATAGGGCCTATTGAAAACAGAACCAGCTAGGAAGCGGCTTCCAGGAAGTTCAGTTTACCACCAGAATACCACCAGCCAAATCTCCTTTCTCACCTCTATAATACCTTAGCTGCCCAATTTACCTTATAGAGTGTTGTGAATGCAAGTACAAACTATTTTAAAGTTATATATTGTAGAAACAGCATAAAGTGTCACAAATATAGTGATACGGTGTGGGCTGTAGAACATTTACAAAGGAATGCTTAGTAGCTTATATGAGCAGTATCTTAAAAACTGAAATGTGATTTAAAGTAGATACTTCTGAATTACGGTTTCATAGGACCATGGACTGTGGAAGTAGGAAGGCCTTGTAACTGAAGTGGTCAAATCATGAGCTTTAGAGGTGGTGGGTGAGGGTGGTGTTGGTTGAATACCATCCCTGCCACTCACTACTAGACCTCAGTTTCTTTACCTTTTAAATGCCTCATCAGCTGCACATTTGTGCAAGAAACATTAGCAATTGTGATCGCTACCAAAAATAATCTAGTTCAGCCTCCCCCTAGTACAGAACTGATGTGTGGAGATCTGCCGTAAAAGCAGGCACACAGCCCACCACTACAGAGTTGCAACATTTATTTATTCAGCGCTTGCCTTTGAGACAACACTTGTTTAAATAAAGCAAGCCTCAATATTGAAGGTGTGATCCGCATAAATTACTACAGAAGTGAAAAACTGCAAAATTATTCATAACATGTTATCCTCCAAGTCTATGTATACCCTGAAAGTAAAAAAGAAAGCAGCATGCATGATATCTGATATTTCATTCCATTATAGTCAGGTCTGAAGGCAAAGAACGTGTATGTTTTCCATAAATTTCATAATTACTATTATTACGAAGAAAAAAAAAAAAAGACTTGAATCTTCAATTTTGTTTGTTATTCCAACCAACCATAATGAGCAACCTGCTAAAATACAATTCAAGTTTTAATGAAACTAGTACAAATGTCCTTAAACAGAGAGTATGTAAGGAACGCATGGACACACAATTTATCTACTCATGATTTTTAAAATCAGTGTTTAAGGATTTTATCGATAACCTTATTCTGTCTTTTCCACTGATTTAAAAAAAATCTTTATTGTTGAAAGTATTACTTATGCCCCTTCTTCCCCATTAACCTCTTCTAGACAACCCCCAAGCCTTCACTACCTTATCGTCTGTGTCCAATGATAAGCATTTTACTTTACTTTATTGTTTAAGGTATTACAAATAGTAGTACATATGTCTCTCCCCCAACCCCCACTGGCCTCTCAAATAGTAGTTGCAACCAAGAGGAATGAACAAATAATACAATTTTAGATGTGAAAGCAACATTTTTAAAATAAATGAGTAAATGTTAAGACCCAGAGATTTTAAATGATTTGTCAAAGATCATGTCACTGGCCCAGAACAATCAAGAAGCTTCGTGTCCTAATTACAGCCTACTACTCAGAATCCCTTTTTATTAAAGTAAGTTTGTACAATATTAACTAAAACACATTTTCTGTAATTTCCTAAAGCACTAAGAGAACTAGAAACCAAAGTAACAAAGACACAAAAATAAAACAGAAATCTAGCTCCTACACATCAATGAAAGGACACAAATTTTACACATTAACTACATAGTTTTAAAGAATGTTTTAAAGAATGTTTCAAATTACCTTATTACTTAAACAATTGAGAATTCCCCTTGGACTAGGGCCTGCTCTTTTCTAACTATTGCCTCCATTTCTGAGTTAGATGAGGAATTAGAACATGAACGGAACTCTGAGATCATAATGGCTGAGAATTATCTTTTTAAGTTTGCATAAAAAAATGAGACTAGTTATGCCTGCGCCCAGATTTTAAAAAACAAGAGGAAAAATTTTTTGAGCAAACACTTCTTCAAAGGCACAATATAGAAAAGACAAAAAATGACTTCAGAGAATTTTTGAGTAATTTGTACTGTTTCATCAAGTTTAAAAAGGTCAAGATGCTTTTAGTTTTCTATCTTCCCCACAATTCATAATTACCTCAGGGTTAGACAACCCTCAAGATGCTCAGTTCTTTACCAAGAAGTTAATAAAATAAATTGGTTTCAGACCTGACAATTTCGACCACTTGTGATTCTCCTAATGGTTTGTTCTTGAAGGATATTCTATCACAGGATAAAATGATAAATACATAGATCTTATTTATCTGAGTTACACTTCTTATTACAAAAGGACTACTTTATATTACTGAGTTGAAAGGGTTATCACTATTCAAACTATATCCCTGTTGTGAGACAGAGACAAAGAGAGAGACAGTAGAGAAATGATCCCAATAACCTAAATGAGAAAGCAGGAAGCCTTCTGTTTGGGAGTTGTCTTAGACCACATTTTCATATAAAATCAATAAAACTGGAAAATATATAACCTGGCATACTGCTAAATAAAAACTAATATACTAAGGAGACAAAGAAGTTCTAGAATTAGGCAAACTCAACTTCAAAACCCAACTCCCATGGTTGCATAAGTTCAGTTAAATGATTTAATATCTCTGAAGCTATTTCCTCCTTTGTCAAATTGGGATGTTACTACCTAGGATGCCATACATTTAGAGAAAGGATTGAGGTGGTGTACAGAGAAGCCCCTGGCCCATACAGTACACAGTACATACATTTTAGTTCCCTTTCGCTCTTCTCTCCTTCCCCATATTTAAAGTGTGTGTGCGTGGGTGTGTGTGTGTGTGTGTGTGTGTGTGTGTGTGTGTGTGTGTATGTGTGTACACACATATGGCAAGGTCTTTACAGACCAGGTAGATCTTTGGAAATGAAGTTCAAGGTCTGAAATGTTGAGAAAAATGAGCACCCCTCAGATTGGGGATGGGCCCAAAATGGAGCGAAATCATCCATAAGAGATGTGGCTAGAGTTCTAATTTTAGCTACCCATGTTTCCCTGAAAATAAGACATCCTCTGAAAATAAGACCTAGCGCATGGAAAGATAAGACATCCCCTGAAAATAAGACCTAGCGCAACTTTGGGAGAAAAAATTAATCTAAGACACTGTCTTATTTTTGGGGAAACAGGGTAGTAAGCAAAAGCAAAATATGAAGATTGTTAAACAACAGACTAACAGAGTGAGAGCAGCACACTGTCGGTTAATTCTATAGAACTATGCAGGACTGGTGAAGGGGATATCAGGGCTGCAATGAGATGCATTATATTGTGTGTAAACTATACTCCTGCAAAATAATTCTAAGAGTTTGGAGCCATTCAGAAAGCTTTTTGAAAGCAGTTTTATGCAACAGAAATGTCAAACTAAAGTGAATGTAAATGGGAAAGATGACTGAAAATGAAATGTCTCATATACTTAAGAAAGGAAGCTGGATGGTTTCAATGAATTTCTTGAAAATAAGACTAATGAAATGTTCTTTACACCTGAAAGTAACACATAGAATCTTTGTTTCTTTCTAATAGGTGATGTGTGTGTGTGTGTGTGTGTGTGGGGGGGGGGGGGGGGGGGGAGAGTTTGTTGCTGATTCCAACCTGTTTGTCAATAATGGTAAGATAAATACAATTTTTAAATTATCATTGAAAGATGACCTTGCCTAAAAGCAGAAATAAAAAGTTGCAACAAAGCTAATTACTTATAGTTCTGCTCTCTAACCAGCAAAAACAAACTTTCCTCCTTTCTATTACGCATGGGTTTTATTCAGAATATAAATTATGATTCTGTAAAACCCACAATATCTTAAAATAGCACATACACATAAAATTTACAAATACATCTACTCAACTCTTTCCCATAACAGATGATGCCTGGCCCATCTCCTTCCCTTGAAATTTCCCAACTCCACAGCTCTTGTGGTAAGCCATTTCAAGGTGTCTAACTCAATTCCTTCTGACAACAGTTTAGGCTCACATATTTCTATCCTATACTAAAAGAAAATGAAGTTATCATGATCACCTGAAAAATATACTTTTTTATATTCCAGATTTTTAAATATTTTTCAAGGTTTTTTTCTACTCTAGGCTAGACTCTACTAATTTCTTTAACCTTATTTTATAAGGTATATTTTTCCAGATTGTTTTACCTCAAATATCAGGCTTGCCATTATCATCAGATTGTGCTTATTATCTTTAATTCATACCTAAGGTTTCCACATAATCAAAGTGATCTGTTAAAAAATATCTGACAAAGCCAATCTTTCTACCGGAAGCAATAATGACACCTAAGAGCCTCTCTATCTTGTAGGAGAGGGGGAAACTACCATTAAGCTCCAGGTCTGACCATTCACAGAACTTTCTAAAAAAACAAATACTGAATCCTTTTTTTGGTGCTATACCATATGCATTTGTGCTCATAATTCATTCATGTGGTACATCAAGAAAGTGAGAGTTTAAAGAACACTTCAAAAATTATTTTTAAACACAATACATATGGCTTGGTTCAGAGAAAGCAAAAAGGTGCATAAGAACCTATAAATACAGTGGTAGTGATAAAAATGAAAGCGATTTGAGTTTTTTTAAAGTCAGAGAAGAGAGCAATGTAAAAATGCTTTAAACTACATAAGGAAAATTCAAGGTCAACATTAGGAAAGACTCCCAAATCACATGGTAGAAGAAAGCTCTTCCAAGAAATATAGTGAGAAGTACTACTTAGAAACAGCTTTGATTAAGTGCTTTCAAGAATTAGGGAGTTTTACATCTATCTAGAGACTGGGCCAGATGGTCACTGCTATCTTACTAAAATATATATCAGATTGTCACTTTCTTGTTTAAAACTCTGCAGTGTTTGCTATTAACTACAGCTCAACCTTGGAATTGGATGTTATGCAATTCCTTTCCCCAAAATGCCTCTATTTTATCTGTTCAAAGCAAAGCCTACAATTTTTTCATTATCCAGCTAAAATGATACCATCTTTTAAATATATCTATCTTATTTACTAGATTATAGACAGATAATTAGAGTGAGCTCTTTAAAGATTACAATGAGATCTAATTCACATTTTAACATATCCAATGCTTAATGCAATGCTGTTATAAACTAAGTATCTCCCCTCCTAAAATCATGCTGTAAACCCCTAACTGACTGCATTTGGAGACAGGGCCTTTAATGAGGTAATTAAGGTAAAAAGATGTCAGAAGGGTGGGACCCTAATCTATCAGGATTGCTGTCCTCCTCACACGTGGAAGACACCAGAGATCTCTCTCCTGCAACACATTCACACGGAAGAAAGCCATGTGAGGACACAACGAGAAAGCAGATTCCAAACCTAAAAGATTGCATGCTAAGTGTCTTCTCAGACAAGTTAAGTACACACAATTCCTCTGTAACAGTTTCTCATATCTCATGGCTCCAAAGTCCCCTCACCATTCTGGCATAAAAAGAAAAAAGTTTGGAGTATGAGGATTTATTTACCTGGTACATAACCTGTGTAATTTTAGACAAATTATTTAAACTCACTGACCTACAGGCTCCTCATTTAATGAAAGAAAATAATGTCAGGTAAGACACAGTAACAACAGGAAGGCACCCCCAAAGAACCTAAAAACGACAATCTCCTAAGACTCAAATGACAAAAATCAACATAAAATGAATCAGAAAAGATAAACAGACATATCTAGCTAGCAACACTGAGTAAAGTATTAGGTTAAACCATGTCAAATTGTTCCTGTTCTCAATGAAAGATTATCACTTACCAGTAATTTTTAAAATTCAACCTAATATTTAACCTCTCCAAGGCTTAGTTTTCCTCATGTACAAAACTGGGAGACAAAGATACCTACATCACAGGTTAAAAACATTTTATAATCTATTGCACTTAATGACTTTAGCCACTTGCTCTGAGTTATTTATACTAATATACAAATGGTCGTTATGCCGTGAAGGGTAATGACTGACTACATAATGACCCAATCACGGATCAGTAGGAGGGTGGGGCAGCAAACTACAAGCAGGCAGCAGAGAGCTATAAAAGGGGGCAGAGCAGCAAGTTATGGGGAGGGGGGAGGAGGGAGCTACAGAGGGGCAGGGCAGCAGGCAGAGAGCTACTGGTGCGATACTAGTTAAAAATAAACAGTAAAACTCAGATGCCTCTTGGAAATCAAACATTTGGCCTCTCCAACTCACACAGTCCCCCTCCAGTTCCTATCAATACAATAAAATCCCTACCTATGGCAAAGGCCAGTAATGGGAAGCTAACCCACAGGAACATGCCATGAGGCAGATTTCCAGGTCCTGGGAGGCCAGTGCAGGCCTCAGCCACTGTTGCTACAGGTAACATCTGACTCTGGACTCTCCCTGAGGAAATGAAGACTCTCCCTTCTGTCTTAGCTCCTGGCTACCTGTTCATTTATACTGGGTGAGGATGCAAATGTTACAGGCACTGTTCTATCTCTGCCCTTAACACACCAGCAGCTGCAAAAGGCATTCTAATGTGAGCTTAAAATCTGGAACCACCACCCAGCCAGTGTGGCTCAGTGGCTGAGCATCAACCCATGAACCAAAAGATCACTGGTTCAATTCCTGGTCAGGGCACATGCCTGGATTGCGAGCTTGATCCCCAGTAGCAGGTGTGCAAGAGGCAGCCAATTGGTGATGTTTCTCATCAATGTTTCTATCTATCCCTCTCCCTTCCTCTCTCTCTAAAGTCAATAAAAATACATTAAAAAAACAAAAAAACTGGAGCAATAAATCTCTTGCTGAGAGACTGACCCTTCTGAGTTGACAACCTCTGAGATTATTATTCTATAGTGACCGAAAAAGGGCCACCAGGAATTCTAAAAATGGGATCAGAAAAATCTGCAATTTTTTTTAAAGCTTATGAGACATAAGGTTTCCACCAGGATCTGCACTTTCAAATCATGACTCAGGTTCTATGACACAATAAGTCTAATTTTAAAAATACATATATTAAAAATTTAGCAAACTTTTGTGTGCCAGTAGACAACCAGCATAAACTGACTCATGTTGGCCACTATCCTTTCCTTTAAATCAATTAAAATGTTGTCAATAAGTAATGAAGTCTTCACAGAAACTTTATGTCTTTTTTTGGTTTAAAGTTATTCTTTAAATAAGCAAAAACTACTCGCCCTATACCCTCTTCCTGGCTCCACAACAACCTTTAGTTAACTGTTTAATTGTGGTAACTTTATATGCACTACCTTACTTTATCCCCAAACTATTGTTATCTTCATGTTAGAGATGGAAAGTGCTCTAAGGATTTCAATAACTTTCCCAAGAATTCAAACCTAGGCATTCTGATCCCGGAGCCAGCCCTCCTTAGGACTCTGCTCTGCTGCCATAGATAAGCTGAGGAGAACTGTAATACTGCATTAATTTAGGCCCCATCTAAAAAGGTACAGCTGAAATTGTTAAACTATCAGGTAATACTGGATTTGTTAAGATGTTAGGTGGTATGAGCTACTAAGATAAGAAAGTATTTTAAAGTACTTCTAAATATCTCAGAGTACCTATTCTTTTGTTGTTGTTGTTGATTAAGGTATTACATAAGTGTCCTTACTCGGCCCCCACCCCATGTAACCCCCTCCCTCCCCCCGCCCCCCGCTCATGCCCTCACTCCTTGGTGTCTGTGTCCATTGATTATGCTTATACTAGTATGCAAGCATACAAGTCCTTTGGTTAATCTTCCCTCACCTTAACCCCACCCTCTTAAAACAACTACCATTCTAATCGACAGCTCTCTGCTGGATAATATGTTTGCCTCCTCTGATTATTCTCAAAGTAGAATCAACAGAATTATGAGTTTCTAAGTGTCCTGACAGGCCTTAGAAGCTGTCTCGTTCAAACTCTCACGGAGGGCAGGAGTCCGCTGCTTCAATGAGAAGGATGTCCGAAAAGTGGAGGGCACAACCTCCTCCCATTTCTCAACAGTTCTAATTGTCCTCAAGTTCTTCCACAAGGCAACTTTTAATCCTCATCATATGCAGTATTTTTTAATTCGTTTCTTTTTCATAAGCCATGTCAACTTGCAGCAATCACCAATTTTGCTGCATTTCCTGTAGCTATTGTAAAAACACTGGAATTTATTGTGGTGCTGTGAAAACACAATACTGTCACTTGAAGCAATATCCCTCCTGCCTCTCAGCAATCTACAGATTAAACAGAATGTGCTCTCCTTCAGGTCAGGAAAAGCCACTGACTGTGGATAGCTAAACAGCCACACAGAACAGACCCCTTGCAGTTATTGGCATGAAACAGCTCAGGCACTGTTTGGTCCAATTTAGTCTAACTCCAAGAAGGATAAAAGATTAATAAGGTAACTTATTTGAGCCTGTTTGATAATCTGTTTGATAAAACTATAACAACATCGAAACTTTGACATGAGGCAGCTTTGCATCACAGACTATACTTTGCAGGGATGCTAAGGATCAAACAAAATGCATAGGCAATGAAGTTCAAGTTCTCCTTCTTAGCCAATCAATCACTGGAAAGTGGTTTTATGAGAGGAATTTAAAATTCTTCAAAAGGGGAAAAGAGAAGCAGATCCAAATCCTTAAAGAATTTGTTCCAAAAAGGTGTTCTCAGGTAAATAAAAATTTCTTGGTTGGAACATTCAGGACAATGTTATAAGACAAAAGCAACCATAGACTAGAAGAAAACAGTGATTCACTCCTATATAAAAGGGGTGTTTGGTCAATCTTGAGGATAAAAAAATATATATCTGCCTGAAGTATCAGCCATACATATGGAGATCTGAAGCTGACCGTGAAAAGGAGGAAGAGAAAGAGATTGTAAATATTTTTCCATGGGACTGAGCCAATACGCTCATTCCTGAGAAATTATGCTATTCGGGGACAGAATGTCAAAATCTCCTCAAGTTTGACCTTCAGACAATTAAGACAGCCTTGTATAGCTACTCAGAAGAACAATACACCACGGCTCCATTTTCCAACAGAAAGAAAATACCATGATATTGTATTAAATGCCGTAATAATTATGCTACCACCAGATGACAATGCTAAATCTCATGGTAACCTTCCACTGATTCATGAGACCCCTTTAACGATTAATGTAAATACTTGCAATGATTTAACTATGAATTGTGCCTAGGATGCTTACTCTACAAACATTTACTCAGAAAATTCATCCCAAGCCTTCTTTTGGGCAGTGGCTTCTGGTCTCAAATCACAGCATATTTCATATTTACTTTGAGCAATTCCTAGTTTTCAGAAGACTTTATAATATGGGGGAAATAGGTATGAGAGAATGAAAGACAGAATGGGAAGGAGAATGAGAAAAATAGGACTGAGAAAGAGAAATGGATGAGTAGAGGAATAGACAGGAAAAATTAACATCTTTATTTTTGAGATAACACACTTATATTTGCACCAGACAACACTACTGAAGGGACATATCAAATACTTTCACAAATTCAAACACACACACCCAACCAGACACCACTGAGTACCACACAGTTCTTCTAAAAGAAACAGAATGGTGGTGGCACCAGAAATAATAGTCGGTTGAGAAGCTAGCACACTGAATCAAAATGGGCTCATATTTTTGTTGTCAAAACAAGTTTGTTTTGTAAACCAAAGCTGTCTAAACCTGGAGACAATATTATCTCAAACTATCCCTGGTTTTGTGCAACTCACATACTTTTAACAGGCTACATACCTCTACCCTTTCACTAACTTTTATATAAGTGTTAATTTTAAGGAAACGAGTAATGTTTTCTTAAGTATGGTATGCTTCCTAGTATACCAATTTGCTTATCTCTGAAAGAGCTGAACATAGTGAAGAAAGTGCTTGTTTTACAGACCCTAAAATGGAACACAATGATCTTAAAAGGATATTTAATGCAATAACCACCTAATGGCAAGTCACATATGTAAAATCAACTTTGATAGCAACTAATTATCTATCTCTTTTATATATTTGTGATCTATCTTGTTGATATAGCCTTATACTGGTGTTTGGTAGTCACAGGAACATTTGACAAGATGTGTTTTCAAGAACACATTGTACAAAAGTAAAAATCAGGTGAAGATTAAAAAGTAAAGTTACTGCTTCAGTCACTCACACATTAAACAGTTAGTATCTACTATTTGCCGGATACTAGTCTAGACACTAAAGGCACACCTGCCATGGAGTTTACATTCTAGCAGGGGTAAGACAAACAATAAACTAGCATATATTTATATTCTGCATGGTAGATTTAAGTACTATGGAGAAAAATAAATCAGAATAAGAGAGTGTAAGGTGGAGGAAGAGAACGGAATAAGGAAGCAAATGACATAGCTTTCTGGAGTTTGAAGGGCAAAGAACAGCATCAGCCTAGTATATTAATATTAAGTGAGTTAACAGCAGAATAGTGGCAGATAAGATCAGAGAGGAAGCTGGTAGCTTGTTCCTTGTATGTGAGACTTTATAGTTTTAATTATAAAACAGAGAAGCCCTTTGAAGGTTGAGTACTGAACATAGGAGAGACATAATGCCAATTACTTTTAAAAGACTCATTCTTAGCTATTACATTAAGAATAAATTGGAGATGAGGTGGGGAGAGGGTAAGAGAAGGGAGACAAGTAGACTAGTTAGAAGGCTATTACAATTAATAACCCATGCCAGAGATAATGATGATTTGGATCAAAGTGATTTGATGGGGGTGTTAAAAATGGCTAGATTCTAGATATAATAAGAAAGTTTTTATTTCTAAATAATTATAGATTTACAGAAAATTTGCCAAGACAATACAGAGTTCCCATATAACCTTCACTCAGGTTCCCCAATTGTTAACATTTTATTGTATATTTGTCACAACTAAGAAGCCAACTTTGGCATATTACTATTAACTACACTCTAGACTTAATTTGGATTTCACCAATTTTTTGGATCATTTTTAAAGCAATGTTAACTGGATGTACTAATGAAATGGTGATGGAATATAAGAACAATAGGTCAAGGGTATCTCTAAGGCACATGTGTCAAACACAAGGCCCGCGGGCCAAATCCGTCCCGCCAGGCCTTGCAATGTGGCCCTGCGCTGTCATCACTGCACTCCGCTGCGTTTCCATCACAATGACAGTTTATGACTGTTCAGTAAACCATTCGGCCCGCGATTTAGGCTGGATTTTAGATTTTGGCCCCTTCTCTGATTGAGTTCGACACCCCTACTCTAAGGTCTTGCCTGAGCAGATGGAAGGATGGACTTGTCATTTCCTGGGATGAGACAGACCATATTTGAAGACCAAGTTTGAATTTGGCTATGTTAATGAGACTCCTATTAAAAATTCAGTTGGACATGTCCCATAAGCAGCTGGTTTTATGAGCAAAGGTTTCAAGGAAGAATATGTACTAGTTTGAGAGAGTTTAAAAATCAGAATTGCAAGGACTTGACACTTAATTGCATAAAAGAAACTAAAAATGACTCCTAGGTTTCTAGGCAACAAAAACAGGTAAATGACGTTAGAGATTTTAAAATAAATTTTAGCCCTCTCTTAACTAATATCCATATCTTACCATAATTCTCTAAAATGAAGCTACAAATATCAACAGTCAAAATTTCAGTAATAACCTTTAAAAATTAACACATTTTGTAGAAAGTATTATTTTTTAAAAAACAGGACATATATCACACTTTTTTTGATAAAAGAAACACAATTTTTTGGCAAAATTATGAGATAAGAAAAGTACAAAATTGAAATTGTAAAGTTTCCTTCTATACAAATATATGCAAGCATTCATTTCTTCATTCTTGCTTTTCAGAATAAGACTGATTAACTATAGTCAATTCAGAGTGAAATTTGGAGCAAGTCATTCTATTAATGACTTTCAGAAGGGTAAGAAATTTAAAAAAAAGATATTAATAAGCTTATCAATAAAAATACAGAATAACCTATAACAAAAAGGAAAAACTCAGGCACATCTATAATAATTCACACTTGACAAAAGACCTGCTGACATATCTTATTCCAAATTATATGTGTGTGAAGTTTAAATATCAGTATTTTCAGATTTGAACATTAAAAAACAATGAAAAATGCTTTCTCAATTCAGTTCCTTCCAAATGCTTTCTTAAATCTCAGTATTTTCAGATTTGAACATTAAAAAACAATGAAAAATGCTTTCTCAATTCAGAGAATGAGTGATGAAAACTATCATAGGCCATGACAGAACATAATGGCATTTTTATACCCTGGCCTTGCTGGGTAAATGGGCTGGAATTTTACAACATAACCAAAAAAAAAACTACCTTAAAAAATAAAAAATAAAAAAGAATCAGAGTTTAGAGTGCATGCATATGCCTTTCAACAAAGAAGTTACATTTTCAAGCAACCATTTGGGTTTCCTTAATTTCCATCCCTCCCTTCCATATCCATCACTATCATTACCTCTAGCCCAGACTTTTGAAAAGGCCACTTAGATAAGCTCTTCCTCATACTCGCTGATCTGGCAGTCACAAAAATTGAGCTTAATTCCTAACTGTGGCTTTAAACTTGACATCAGGGCTTTACCTCTTTAAACCTCAGTTTCTTCACCTGTGTGAAGGAAATAAATATATCCTCTTATCTATCTCTCAAGGTTGTTATGGGAAACAAGTTAAATGATGGTCTAAAGTTATTTATAAGGACTTCTGTTCGGACATTATAATGATACTAGAAGCCCCTTGCAGGAAGATTCCTGCAATAGGGCTTCCTGCTGCAGTTTCTGCCCTGCCTGCTTTCCTCCCTTCTCTATGGCCCCACTTGATTGCTTCTCCGCAGCTTCGCTCCCTTCTGCAGTGCTTGGATTCTTTCTACACAGTCTTCAGTCTTTGCTCTGGCCTGAATATGCAAAGTAACCGCCAACTTGGTTGGGTTGATTTGCATACTCACCCTGATTGGCTGGTGGGCAGGGCTTGTGAACTTAGCAAAGACGCAGTCAGTTTGCATGTTTCTCTTTTATTAGGTAGGACTAGAGGCCCAGTGCACAAAAATTGTGCACTGGTAGGGTCCACAGCAGCTGCCAGCCTGGCCCCCCTCCTTACCCCCGGCTGGCCCTGCCCTCTGATCGAACTCCCGGTTGACGGAACAATTTGCATACTACACTTTTATTATATTGGAGGATTCCTGGCACAAAGACATAATAATGTTATCACCAGGACACAAACTCTTCAAGGATTTTTTGTTTTCCATTGGATCAGAACATGTTCAGTGGCATGGTACATCTGCAATATAACCTCAATATATCTAACTCGGGCTTTAGCTCCTCATAAAATAATCCACTTTTAGTCTCATTAGACTAGTTTTATCAGACTGTACATCTTACTTATTGGTGAATTAAGAAATCATGGAGAGGGCTGTGATGATCACTTTTTTAAAGGAAAGAGGAAAACTCTCAGTATATGAAGCATAGGTAGGGTAGTATTGTTTTGTGAAATTTTTCTTTCCATATTGTACTTATTACAAACAAGGAATGAAAATGTGTTTCTTACTCTAGGGTAGGGGTGTCGAACTCAATCAGAGAAGGGGCCAAAATCTAAAATCCAGCCTAAATCGCGGGCCGAATGGTTTACTGAACAGTCATAAACTGTCATTGTGATGGAAACGCAGCGGAGTGCAGTGATGACAGCGCGGTGTGGGCCACATTGCAAGGCCTGGCGGGACGGATTTGGCCCGAGGGCCTTGTGTTTGACACATGTGCTCTAGGGTATAGGCAAAACAGTGTGACAACCGGTATGGTGAACTATTCCCTCTTCTACAACTGCACCTTTATGATCTTTAATCATCTAGCCATACCAATCACATTCCTTGTACCCAACTACCTTTCAACCTAAACTTTCTGGGTCTCCTTTCCTTACCTGAAAAATGGCCATCTCACAGTGTTGCTATGAACAGCAGTTTCAAAGTCCTTCATTACTAGGTTTTAAAAGAGATGAGCTTTTCTCTGCCCTTTCTTCTTTCCTGACTGCAAACCCATATGACAAGGTAAAGTAGTAATGCTGATAATCTTGACCACTGGACACAAAAGAAAAATGAACCCAGT